>NC_056480.1:14272459-14579959 GCF_008729295.1 Plectropomus leopardus
TTTTTTTAAAGAAAAAGTATCAATTTGCTCAGGGTTAAAAGATTTAAATACAAATACAAGAAAAGCAATGTCGCTTCAGGTTTCAAAGGGTTAAGGGGCTGCAGCATATTTTCTGTTTCCAGTGTGGAAATCAATACAGCATATTAACTTTAATTATTTGTATCCTAACATAAACAACACGCTGTACAACTAGCCAGACTGTGTAATCTATTGTCTGGTTCTGCTGCATGCTGCTTTTCCTCTCTCACTTCTTTTTCTGTGCAAATGAGCTTATTACAACTGCAATTCATTGCCATCAGAAAACATACAGCTTAGCTCCAACACAGACAAGGAGAAACTGAGTCAAAGCAAATCAATACACAAATCTATTACTTTACTGCATAGGGTCTGTGGTGCACAAAAAAACCTATATCAGCATCACTTTGCTAGAGGCAGGGGATCTCAGCAATTTAATTCAACTACAGGGACTAGTCTCTATGGCTGATACACCGCAGAACTGCAGTGCAATCATCCAGCTCGACTCCTCAACACTAGTTTTACTTAAACCTGCTTTCCTGCTGTAATGTCAGCAAATTACCAGTAAGTAGAGATTTGGATGAGTCAGAGGGATGTGTGTATGTGAGCGTGTGTGTGGTGCTTGCTGTGACAAAGTGTTATAGCTGCACTTGAGAAAGCACTTTCTTCAATCCACTGGGGGAGAAGACTCAGGAGAGCTGCAAGCTGACTCAGTCTCATCTGAAAAGCTCTGACTAGGGTCTCCCCAGAGGGACCTCCCTCCTCCACAAAGCTCCCTCCAGAGCTCCATGAGCTGGAGTACGGAGGATTGCTCGGCCCCCAAGTGATATCACAGAGCCGGCCCCTGAGAACACACTGACAGTGTGATGAGGGAGTATGACAGTTGGGAACGAAATAAAAAAACGAGACAATGAAATAGATTTCTATTCACCTCTCTGCCTTCTGATTCCTCAGTTGTCTGTTTCTGTGTCATGAACACACACATACACAGTGTTGGAAGAAGTATTCAGATTATTTATTTAGGTAAAAGTACTAATATTACACTGTCAAAATACAATGTTACAAGTAAAAGTCCTGCATTTAAAATAGTACGTAGGTAAAACTAAGTACTCCTCATGAAAATGTACTTAAAGTATTAAAAGTAAAAGAACTCAATGCAGAGAAATCTTTAAAAAAAAAGAGAGATAAACACCCCAAGACGCAAAATTATTTTCAAAAAAAAGCACCAAAAAACCCAAAACTTAAAAATCAAAAAATAATAATAAAACACCTAAAAACTAAAAAAAGAAAAGAAAAGCCCTCAAAATATAAAATAATTCTACCTCAAACATACACATACACCTGGATACAAGTAGAAAACATTCTCCCTAACATACCAACACACAACCTAACATTTCCCCGTTCTCGCAATCCCACATACCCATATACAGACACTGAAAATCTTAAAAAACTCATGCCTTTCCTACACATATACAGAGAAACTCAGTGATTGATGGCTCGTGAAGAGGGACACAACCACGCATGGTAAGCACACACGCCTTCTTGCCACAGCTTGACCACCCCGCCACCAACAGCCACCAGCACACAACGCACATAAGCTGTAATAACAGTCCGTTTTCATCGCAGCCTTGGGTCCTATCACACACACAGGGCACATACGCATTGTCAGACACAGACGAACACAGTTCCATCAAACTCAGATGGGTTTCAAACCGTGACAAGCTGGTCAAGCATACGACTTCAGATTGGAAATTGGTCCCAGTTACAACTGTTAGAAGGGTTTTGTGGCTTTATTGTGTTTTTAGCATTTAAATTAAGATACGGGGACTGTTTTGAGAGGCAGTTAGGCTGCAGAAATTAGTATTTTTTGTGACCTTTACCATTTAACATTTTTATTCATAGCTTCAGTGGTATGGTGTAATAGAGCTCCACAGAGGCTATAAATGTAATGCAGGGAATTTTTGTTGTTGTTGTACACCCAATATGCGATACCTAGAGTGTTCATCTTAACATTATCTTTAATCCTATTTGTAAATCTTGTTTTGTTCAACATCTTAACGTATGATCCTACTCATTTTCTTGCCATGAGTTAGATAAGAAGATTGATACTACTCTTCTATGTGTATGGTAAATATAAAGTTACAGCTAACAGCTAGTAAGCTTAGAATTGCAGGCCGTAACACGGGGTAGCAAACAGAGGAAAGCAGCATGGAGGCGAGGGAAAATATACCTACTTAGTCTCTCTCTTTCAAACTCAGTGTAGACTAAATTTTGAGCGACATTTCAGCGCTGCTTGGAGATGGGCAGTATTTAGTGGTGGCCTGCCGGTGCACCGGGCCAGCAAAGGAGCTAAATATTTGTGTCATATTTCCGAGAGCCAATAAATGCCAAAGGTCATGCAGAGCCATTTATCCTTGGAGTGAATGGTGATTGTAACCTTTTCCATTAAATACAAAAGCCAGATGATATGAGAGTGGTATCCATTTTCTCATCTATGTCATAATATTCCTTATAATAAAGCAAAATATCGTCTTTCATGTAAGGTTCACTTTTTTTACCCTGCATATCCACTTACATTTCTAGATCCTCCAGCAGAGAAGAGGAAACTCACCTTGTTCTGATGCCAGCGGGTCACATGATCCAAAGCTGAGGGCCAACAGAGTCAGAGAGGAGAGGAGAAGCCACATGGTTTTACTCCTCTGAAAACAGCTCACCTCGGCCACCAGCTGATGGATGAACAAACAGAAAAAGAGAAAGTCAGAAAAGTCAAATTCTTCCTTCATTCTGTCAGAGTGCCACCCGGTCTGCTCGCTCTGCAGACAGCTGCACATTATGCTTGACTCCTAAATAGAAATTGATGTATATTTATGAGTTAGTCACAGTTGATGTCTTAATTATGTGGTATGATGCAGGCTTTGTTAGTGGCATATGAATTAACCAGAATGTCCCTCATTAAGGAGTGTAACTCTATAAAGCCTGATCATAGTCATTATCCTGTCCATCTGGCTGGCCTTTGACTGGGCAGCTGCTACACACAAGCACACATGCATGTGAATATGTCTGAATGAGTGCATTTAAGTGTGCACACACACAAATGACCATATCCAGGAAAGAAATCTAAAACTCAAACAGAATATACGCATGCTGCTGTAAACAAATACCAAAACAACAAAGCAACAAAGCAAGATGCGCACATGAAAGTAAAATGATTTTCATGCAGGCTGGTTGGTCCAGAGTCAAACACACAGTGGGGCCAAAACACACAAACACATCTGGAGACTATTCCATTGGAGCCGTGGTTGTGTACACCAGATGCTTCCACGTGGCCCAACAACAAGGACACACACACACACACACACACACACACACACACAGAGAGTAAAATACATGCCACGTCTAAATAATCATTACATTCTGTCTCCCTCACTACAATCCCTAATTCATACACACACACAAGAATGTATGCACATAAACAGACCAACACCGCCCACTCTGACTCGCATAAACACATCCCAGCTGACCTGGACTTGCCCCCTAGCATGTGTGAGGACCCCATAACTCTGCAGTGTTTACAGGTACAGCAGGGCCCTCAAGGCAGGCAGGCAAGCAGACTGTGTCCCTGCGCACACACCTGTCCGGTCTGCCAGGAGAAATGACCCCTCCGCTCCCCGAGGGTACACAATGTGGCGCTGCTGCCCAGTGGAGGATACTGTGTGAATACCATCTAGCCTGACCTGACTGCCTGCAGCTTGCCGCTAACAGGACAATGTGGTGGAGGACAGCGTTTCAAATTATGTTCTGAAATAACGAGGACAGCTTGACATGCCCCACATTGTGAATTTTGCATTCAATTTTGGGCGCTGTCGACTCAAATATAAGGTTGATTCCCCTGTTTTATTCCATTTTAAAAGGCCAGGTTACCATTTTATGAGAAGAGGAAATACGCTGTCAAATCATGCAATGGCACAACTGATCTGTGACAACAGAGAGCGCCTATAATGAGTCCTAAAACCTAGAAATGAATTAGCATGTTAGCATCTCTGGTTCCCTTGTCTTTAAGTAAATCGGTTTTTTTTTAATGGGTTCTTGGCCAGACGTCTGAAATAAGGTCTGCGGTTAACACAAGGTAAAGATTCTTTGATGTTTTGTTCTACAACGTAAAATACATCAGTAAATCCACTCAAGAACTTTGAAGCCTTTATGTGTCTCAAAACAGAAAGTTGCTAACAAGTGGCTGAATAAGACTACAGAATGTCATCATGCCACGCTACGCGCAACAATAGCTTTTTACTTTACCAGGTGTCAAAAATCTTAAAAGTGGTGTTCAATAGTGAAGATTATCTGGTTGAACAAAACATGTCAGCATCATAAAGGTTTGTTTACCAGAGAGCTTATTTTCTGCAGTAATCCAAAATCCAACAGAAAAAAAGACTATAGGTATTCTGACGAGGGAACCAGGGCGACATTGGCTTCCAGGTTGGCCTACAGAAAAACTTCATCCCTGAGGCACTTTATACTGACACTTTATTTAAAAGTAGCTGCAAGCTAAACAGCAATAAGAGTGAACTAAAAAAATTTTCTTTTTTCATTTTCCCCTGCAGTTGGATGCGTGCACGGTTAATCAAAGCCTTAGACGGCTGAGTTTGAGCACTCCAAAGCTGCAGCCATTATTATAGGCTTCATGCCACATGATCACAATAATAAGAAAGTTCACAGTACATAATACATAATGCATCACAGTCCAGAGAACACAGGCTGAGGGAAAAGTTACAGCTCATTGCTATTATTATCTGGCCATAATCCAAAACAATTTAATAGGCTTCCTAATATGTGTTGCTATGGATGTCTCCCTTTCTCCTCCTCTCTCTGCACTCGCATCTGCAGCTTCACGGGCCACCCGGCTGGCCATGGCAGATAAAGGCAGTACGGGGTTAGGCCACTGGGCTTGGACGCTGGACTGGCCGTGAGCCCGGTAAGCAGGCCTGCAAGTGATCGGGTCACTGAGTACGAAGCCAATACAGAAAGGAAAACAATGACATATTTGAAAGTCTTCCAGCACTAAAAGCCTGAAGACAAGTGCTGGCAGACAGTGGTGGTGACCAATATCCACAATCACAACACAGGCCTCATCATTTCAGCTTGGATGTGTCATTTTCACAACAATGAATCTGCCTAAAAGATGCAGACCGAGTTCTGAATCATTTTGGTACCAGGTGTAGACCTTTTGCCTATTTTCTATTTCCAGTAGAGCTACCAGTTCCAGTACTTTTCATGACATGAATACACTGACAAAAAAGACACTGATATTGTCCCTTATGACAATGAAGGTAATTTCAGCTCAATGCTTAGCAATATTTGTTGTCACACATTTCATCATCATTGCCAGTGCTTACAGATGGAACAACAGCCCCAACACAAGCCTGTTTGGAGGAACACACTCTGACAGAGTTAAATGAAACATGTCCTCTCTATGGCCCGACAAGAGAATTGCTTATTAGCCACCCAGACACGGATGATTAAATAACAGTGAACCAGTAGCCCAGTGTTTAGACTCCTTTCCATCTGTTTAAATTGGAGAACTCTGCATAAATCTGTCAGTCATGTAATATTTGAGGGTTCACTGCCTTTTCAGCTGTCTCTCCCAGAATTCTGTTGCAAGAAGATTGATGGACGGCTCACTCCCGGGTGTCTGCTTCCAATCTACCCTGCTCTATCTCACACATACAAACACATAAACCGTAAATACTGGTTTGGGTGCTGGGCAGTGAAAACAACATTGTGATCTGACTGTGGGGGTCATGACCCTGAATGAATCCTCCAGAGAAAGCCCTCTCTCAGCAGGGGGTGTGTAGGAAAGTCCACTAAACGTTGACTGGAATGCAGCCATAAAACAGAGGGGCTGCATAATGAGTAGACAGTTAGACATGCGTGCATACATTGACATACATTCATATACAGTACAACATCTGCGCAACAGAAGGCAAAGGGTGACAGAGGTACGAAAGTGCAGTCAGAAAGACACAAGAAGTCTGTCAGACAGACATGAATTTTGGCTTCCACACAATGACACAGGCCATTGGAAAACCATGTACTATTGGAGTAAGCAGAAGCAAGCACCCAAGAAGGCAAATGCTTTTGTATACAAAATCCTGAAAATACAACTGTTAGCTTTTAGTTCTGAGATGGGTTTATTCTTACTATAAAATAATTAAAATGATTGTTGGATAGTTGACAGCCCTGCAACCACAAGAAGAATAGAAGTCTACAGTCAGACAAATTCATGGTTTCCACATAATCATGAGCATGACCTAAATTACATCATCTGCCCAAGTCTGCAAGGGTCAGTGTGGACTCCTTCTGAGTGATTCAATGTGAGTCTGGAGCTGTACGTGTCCATCCTGGAGTATGACCAAGGCTTTAGGGAAAGCGAGCACTAGGGCTTGACTCAGAATTATGCCACTTGAATCAAATTCAGCTGTTATAGATGAATATTTGACAATTGGTTTTGTTTTTCACACAAAGTTTTAAAGTTTGAATGGGCTCCATGAAACATTCAGTGCAGCAGCATAGACTTTATATAACAGCAGTATTTATGTTATATAGAAAACAAGCTAACAGCGTTAACAATGGGTCGCTAATGTGCAACCATGTTTTGCCCACACTCTAGAAAAGCCAGAGACTGTATTGTATTAACTTGCCATGAGCTGTAAATTCACCATTCCTCACTTTACAGTGTAGTCTCTCTCTCTCTCCCTCCAAGCCATTGTCTGCATGTCTGCAGCGGCATAGAGTAGCGCAAAAGGGCACTCACTCCACACCAAAATCTGGGGACCAAAAAGTCCCTAGAAGTACACTGCACAGACAAAAACCCTTTTGACTTGAAGAAAGCTCAGCCAACGGAGGGTTTCGAAGTGATTATGTGAGTGACCAACTTTCAAGAGGCAGTCCTAGTAAGCACTACAATAGGGGGAAAATGCTGTGGATTGTTTGTGTTTCTTTAAATCAATCACAATTGTCCTGGGTGGTGCTGAGCCCTGGATGCAGCAATGATGTCTAGTCAAGTCGTTTAGGTATCGTGTAACTTTTTGGGACTGTTTAACGGCTCGGTTGGGTGTTGGGTGATACGGGATCATATTTAGGTACTGTTTTAATATATAGGATATATAGATACAGGATAAGAAATAACTTTGACCTGTTTATGGTGCAGTCATAAGGATTCATCCTCTGGGGAACTATTTGTTAAATAAATTCAGAGAAATCCATTAAATAGCTGTTGAGATGTTTCAGTCTGAAGCAAAGTGATGGACCGACAGGCCAACATAGCCATCTAAAGAGCCATGCTGCTAGCATGGCAAAAAAAAGAGAATGATGGATGTTGACATCAGTCAATATGCTGCCATCTTTTCAGTCACGCCTGGAGTTCTTTTTGCCAGATAGGACATATCAGAGCATTTCTGTTGAATGTTTTTTGACATTCAGAAGCTTCACTTTACAGTAATTCTGATATGTCATCATAAACATAACAATACAGCAACATTGGCTCCTGGAACTTTAAATGTGCTTCAGGCCAAACCTGAGAGTGCATTGCAGGCCTGTTACAAAGGGGAACTCTGCATGAATAAAAGTAACAAAAGATGCCCCGAGGCTTTGATAGACACTCCAGATATCCACTGACTGGGAGCAATAGGTACTTACAAACTAGCAAGGGCATCATCCAAAGCTGTATGACACACTAAAGGTAGACTGAGGCAAGTTTTTACTAGTCTTACATACTGGGCTGTGTTCAACCCACTTGGAAATTTGTGAATGAGAAACAAGCCAGCATAGTCACAGATGGTGAACAAATAGGAGGAGCGTTAAATCATAGAGCCCTCCCTCGGCTCAAAGCTCCACTTCCATGGACAGTTTTGTTCCACGTACAAAAGTAATCATGTAAAGTGACGCCTACTCTGATGGCGTAGTGGTTGGCCTTAAGTCCATGCTCTGCATGGTTGAGTCATCCTTCAGCAGGCGGATGACCTGCTGAAAGCTGCCATTTCTGATAGCTTAATGTTCACTTCACTGTTGCCCTGAATAAGCAAAAAGTCAAGTGGATGATACAGTCAGCTGCAGGCCCACAGCAAAGGATACAATTGGAAGTAATAAATGAAAGAGATGCTGCAAGGCCCGCAGCTAAACTGTGCAGCCTGCTGCAGGTTAAGTGGGCAACACTTAATGTGTAGTAAAATTCAAGGACACTAATTTGTAATGTTTGCAGGACTACATTCCCCAGGGTCTGAAGAGTGAGTAGAACCTGTTAATGCAGGGCTACAGAGTCCCAGGAGATACTGAACCATACAAGGGTTTCCAAGCTTTTTAGATTGTTTTTTGTCGACATGAGCCTCAAAGGAAAGATATCTGTTGTTTACGGAGGGTGAAGAGGTAACACAATGAGGAGACTGACACCTGTGATCAGAAAAATAGAACAGATTTTCTCTCTGGTGAATTAAATATAAGCAACATTGAGCTGTTCTTCATTCTGCAGGGGAGGGGGGACTCCCAGAAAACGTTCAAGACAGGCTGCAAAAACCAGCAAACAGGGGATGCCTGAGTAATGAGAAAAACAGATGCGACTGTGGCATTCAAGCCTCTTCCTCAGCATGTACTTTTTCCCCCCTAGGTAAAGTTAGAGGCAAGATTGTGGACACTGATCTCAAATCAGTGCAGTGTGAAGGCTCAGACATTACTCAGCGTGAATGATATGCATGTAGCAGATCCAAAGACGGTGCTGCTCTGAGGCTTTTCCGTGCCACAAGGGGTTTGGATGCAAGCCTAGAGGATCTACAGTAACAAGTCAGCTCATAATGTGTTGTATTAACAGGGTTTTTCCTGGCTCCAAACTGGGTGGTGGTAGTAGGCAGCGTGGCGATTTTTTTTTTTTTTTTTTTTTTTTTCAGTTTCATAACATATTCAGTTCATGCCAGTTAAGCACAGTTTCAGATACTTCAGGCTTATCAGTTTATAACCACTCAAAAAGATGGTGAAAATGCATCCTTTCTGTAACTATAGTTTATTTATTAGATCCAGGAAGATAAATAAAAAGTGATTTAACACTAAAAGGGTCAGAATTCTGCCTACTAAACAGAACCTACTAAAATTTTTACATTATTTAGGTGGAGGCTCCAAATAAGCCCAGTGCAGTTTCTGTCTCTCTCTGCAATGCATGTCTTTGTCATTCTTGTGATTTTTAAAATTTTTATTATTATTTTTGCAAAAATATGACCAAAAAAAAAAGTTAAAAACTCCGTCAAAGCACTTGGTGTCAAGATCTGAGAGTTATGGGCTAACATACATTTTCACCTTGATATGGGCGCTCAAAGACACAGTGTTACAGCTGTAAAAGACTACCATGCTTATGTTTTACCTCCTGAAATCAATTTTCTTTAGCATCACGTCAAGAATCCCCCATGCATGATATGCTCAATAGTGACTCAACAGTTAGTTTGTGGTATTGGGTCATCTACTGTGTGATATTCCCATGCGATGCTGCAAAAGTTTCAGAATAAAGTTCACTGCCGTAATCTTAAAAACTACAGCCTAACCACATTTGCTGCGACGTTTCTTTAAAACTTTTTAAAACTTGCAAAGAACATTTCAACTATCGCTAACACGTCCATAAAAGCCATACCTTCAACTATTGATGAATCCACAAATTTGCGACCACATTAATCCGGAAATAAACGCCTGTATGTATCCAGGGGAATCTTGAGGGGCGATGCAGATGCAATTCAAATGTAATCCAGTGTGCCTTTTGTCCCGATGACTTTTTTTTCTGGAGTCTTCCTCCACAGAGAAAGGAGAGAAGAAAAAAGTTACTGCACGATTGTCCGTGTCTAACTTTTCCCCTCCCCTCTTTCTCTCCCGTTGCTGCACAATCCAAATCCCAAATGTCTCTCTCCCCCCTCTATCCCCCCCTCCCCCTTTGCTTTCGTTCTCTCCTTCCTTTTTTTCTTTCCTAGTCTCAAACTCTTCCCCCTGCCTATCTCTTCCTGTCTCTTTTCAACAACCTCTCTCTCTGTCTCTCCCTCTTTATGGGAGATCCCTCAGTGAAACGTGTGGTGACATCACCTTGTCCACAGTGCTGGAAAATGAGCCTGGGGCATCTCTCTAATCTCTCTACCAGGCCTCTACCCTCTCTGTACCCTCCACCCTCCAGTACCATCCCCCACCATCACCCCCACCTCCGCATCCTCCCCCACTCACCTCTCACTGTTTGATTCATGGCTTACTGGAGGGTGAGGAAAACTTCCACTCCATCTGGGTTAAAGCACTGTATTAAGACAAGAAATACAGATAATGGCAGCACGACTGGCACATTATTGAGAAGAATTTATACCATTAAAATTAATGAACTTGCTTATCATACTTACCTTTGATTGACGGTCAGGTCCACTGCTTCCATATTGTTTTATCACTGAGTTTTATTGCATCCAATCCATAAAGTGGCCTCGGTTGCAGCCCCTGACCATTGAGAAACACTCGTCTTAATAGCCACATAAATTCTGCCTTTATTGTCAGTAAGCAAATAGTTCAGGAGGAGAATAAATATCACTTTGGCATTTGATTTATGTGTGTCTACCCTTCTGCAGTGGCTGAATAGGTGCTAAAGATATATATTATGCTCAATATATATTTATCTCCTTTGTTCAGAGGTCAGTTTCCCTATCAAGCTGTTATCTTACCTCATCAGTTTTAACCTCTAGCTCAGAGAAAGAAAAAAAAGTTCAAACGGCATGATAAGGGAAGCCCCGACATCTTGGTGAAGTGTATGACAAAAACAAGACTTTTCCATTTCCAATTACTTTTGCAGCTGTCTGGTAATGCTGCAACCTTTTGAACTACTACCCAGATGTGACTTTTTGAAACAAAAATATTGGCAGAAACAAAGCAACTTGGCCCCTGTCTGTGGGACATCTAGACAAGTGTTAGTGTGCTGGTGGAACATTAATATGGAAGCAAAGAAAGGCTGTGATAATTTGAACAGCATGTTTTGATACCGATCCACTGCTGAATATTTATATTGAAATAAAATAAAACTAAATAGCAATTAAATACTGTCCTTTAAAAATCTTGGATATATGTAGTTTGAAGTCAACTCTTTTTTTTTTTTTTTTTTTTTACATATTCTGAAAATGCAGTCAAAAATTGTCAGTGGTTTCCAATCATCTGAATATCTTTTTCTTGCATTATGACTGCCACAGGACTCCTTTTCCAGCACCCCAGAGGACAGGACAATGGCTTATACATGGCAGACATGATGTTCAAGTTTGAATTTTTCATGCTGAGTTTTGGAAGCTGAATTTCAACTATCCAATTTGAGAACCTCAATTATTCATTTATCTTTCAACTCGACAGGATTTTTTTTTTTTTTTAAATGAATAGTTTTCCTTGAAAAAGGGAAATTTGGTGGTGCCCAAGATGATTTTGGAAACCATTTTATCATGAGGTTGATATCTGGGGCTTTGGGTGAAATTTCTCAACCAAAGGATAGACTGCCATGAAATTTAGTGTAGACATGTTTCCACAGAATTAACTGCAATAACTTTGGTGATCCCTTAATCTCATCAAGCTTTATAATCAGGAAAAAAAATCCATATGCGCACTATTTTGTATTATGATCAAATACTTGACAAAATTTGACGTTGTGCTCACTACAACACACAATGTTGTGGTGAGTATGATAGCAGGCTGATGTTAGCAAACTGCAAACACAGCCACAGAGCATGGCTGTAGTTGTTTGAATGCTGGGCACTTGAAACTCAAACAACCCTCAAACAAATACTGAATCATGGTTTTTCATTTTGTTTTACAACTTGAAATAAGCTACTGCAAAACTCATGAAAATTCAAGCCACCTGAATGTAAACGCAGGGCTTTCAAAGTAAAAATATTTAAATGCTGAAAAATTAAGTGGTGCTTAAATATCACAATTGGGCTCTTGCTCTCTAAATCTAATGGCTAGTGGGTATGCTGGGCGTGTTTTAGAGAACCATAGATGGGGCTGGAGTCCAAGGTTTGAAAGTGCAGAGCTGTTTTATTTTATTGTCTTTGTGGATTTCTAAATGTGTGTGTGGTTCAAACTTTTCAGCGTAAGCAACACATTATTAACACTACATCAAACATCTTAAGAGAAACAGTGTGCAATGATACAAGAATATCAGTGAATATCAAAATCACTTACAGGTCACACACAACATGGTGAAGCAACAGGAAACAAAGGGAGCAAAGCAGTATATATATAACCTCCCACTGGGTGAAGTGATTGCACCTGAGAGGGGCGTGTCTTGTCTAAGCAGGAGCGCTTGTTCTGTCTCCCTGCCTCAGGTCAATCTTGTGATGGGGACTTCTGTAAGTACGCTTACAAGATTCAAATTTTTACAGGCTCTCCTTGCCTCCGTACATAAAAGGTTTAATCTTATAGAGTGAAAGGATAAGGTCCATTAGCTTTCCATATCCAGAAAAACAAAATACCCCCTTGAATGCATCTTCAAAAGATATGGTGAGAGAAACCTTTTGCATTAGTAAAATCCCTTCACACACTGTCTCAGGTACACTTTGTCTCTGCTGCCTCACAAACACTCTCATGATAATCCACTTGTTGCTATTTACCTCATCCACTTTTTCATCATTGATAAATGTCATTGATTACGAAGCAGAGATAAATCTCTCTGCCAAAGTTTTTTTTAATGCTTTCAGTACTTTATTCCAAAGTTTCCAATGCAGAAGAAAATTTCGTATAATAATTACTATACCTTTCCTTCAAAGGTGCTGTGAGCATTGTGTGCGTGTGTGAGGGGGGAGAAAAAAAAGAAAAAAAAAAGATTGACAAGAAAGAGGCAATTATTTTGAAGGTCTCTGTATTATACATGAAAGGATGCTGTTTCAGAGGCCTCTTGAGAGCTACATACGGGTAACAGATTTGTCTCTTCTTCCAATTCTTCACAGCTCCTCTCTGCGTACAAGAAAATCAGGCCACGCAGCGGCATGCGACTACAGTTTCAATGAGAATTGATGTAAATGCTCCAGTTCACATGCATATGAGCCATTCATATTCTCGCCTGGTGGGACTAAATTGTGATGACAACCCTGAGAGACGCGATCATAAATGCTTCACCATAAAAAAAAAAAAGGCAGACGAAAAACAATAAAACAAAGTAAAAGATTGCTGTGAAGGATCCGAGACTGAGATATCATCGTAAAAATTCAGAGCCTTGAGGGAGGCGCGGGTTGCTACAAAATTGGCCTCATCTCAAATCGGTCTGCGCTGTTGTTAAACAAATTGACAGGGCACACAAGGCCTCTGAATATGGCCCGGTTAGACTGGTCCAAGTTTTACTGGCTGTGTGTATATATATCGTGCATTAGTGTGTGCACGTGTGACGCTGTAATACATTACAATCACACCTACGGCGTAAGGTTGGTGGATTTGGCTGAGTTCTAGCTCTCGGCAGGGGACCATCTCTGAAACGGAGGATCAATGACTTAGTCAACCAGCATCGTATGGTGGTCTGAAAGCGTTTGATTTACGAGATGCAGGGTCTCGCTCTTACCAGCTTTATTCTGTCAGCACTAAGTTTCGCCTCACCTTATGTTCAACTTTAACTCTGCTTTGCCTTTCTTTTAATGCACCTGTTCCATATTTGAATACCACTTTTAGAATTAAGTAGGTCTCCTTAATTTAAGCTCTCTGAAGTTCCTAAAATTAAAAATGAGCAATCCAGTCTGATTACATCTGAACACTCTTGAGCTTTCTGTTAACAAACATAAAAACCTCAAAAGAAGTGTGTGGCTGGAAAAGCTTGCACCTGTTGCAAAGCCCTCTAGGGGGTACTCCAGGACCGGCGCACGTACCCCTGGGTAAGTATGAGGCGTCAGGGGAGGGGGGTCCATATGTGTGTGCACATGTTTCCTCCCAGAGTTATTGCCCCACTATCCAAGTCTCTTCATCTTCATTCTTTCCTGCCCTCCTTCTCCTTCCTCCCTCATTCATCTTCTTCCAAGCCTACGCCTCCTGCATCCTCTCCTCCACCACCACCGAGGATGTAGACTGTAGACATGTTAGAGGTGGACTCTTCTCTGTTTTCCCTCCCCTTATTCCCCTCTCAGACAATCCAACCACTGTTTAGCCCGTTTTACACAGAGATTCCGTAATACTGTATAAAACAGATCCACCATTATGCTGGCTTTGCTTTGCTTCACCAGAGTGTAATTTTAGATAGCATGCCAGCATTCTTGAGGCAAACCAGGAGTGACGTTTAACACAACAGCATCTGCCCATAGTGTTCCTTTTCCATAGACATCAACTCAGCTCTGTGACTACCTCCGCTGGCGGCTTATGTAAGTATTTCACCAATATAAAGAAGGCCCTCACATAAAAGTAGGCCATCTCTGCAGTATAGAGACAAATACTTTTGAAATTGGTGCTACATGACGGAATGTGGAATGGTAGGTCTGAAGCAATGGCTTGTATTACAGTAAAACATAAAGCTAAAACATGTTTATGAAAACATTTTAGAAGAGAAATAAGTAGTCCGGTAATGTAACCTTGATTCATATTCAATCAGCACTGCTTAGTTTTTTCATTTGTTTGGATTTCGGTCCGAATTTGAGAGACAGGGAGAGGGGCGGGCGTGTCTCTTTATCAGCGCTGTACTCTTTGAGAACATGGTGGCAGCAGCAGGGTTGGCAGTGGTTGGCGGGCAATACGAAAATGTAGAAGTACAGTCTGTAGTTTGAGCAACAGCCACAAGATCCAGCAAAACTCCTCCTAATGACATAAATTACATCATTTGGAGGACTTTCACTGGGGGTGAAGGAGGGATATCTGGACACAGGTAAGGTAGAGAAAGTTTACCACAGTTCATCTACACATACTACCCACACTGTTTTGATGCAAAGCTGGTTGAAAATCGCCAAAGTATCCCTATCAGGGCGGAACACCTCTGTTTTCCCAATCAACGTTTGCATGTTTTATACAGAACAGCGAGGCAGAATAACAGCACTCCCGCCTTGAACAGGTTGTGTAAAAGGGGCTTTTCTCTACTTCAGCAACTATGTGAGGCGCAGGGAGTGGATGGATTCTGGCAGTGTCTTTATTGGCTCTGTTATTTCCACTGCATGCTCCCGTGCTTCCCTAAGAGGATGAGGGATGAGAGAGCAAGGGAGCACCGAAAGAGGGGAATAGACAGGATGGGTGGGTGGGTGTTGGTTGGGTCTAGCTTGGGTGGGTGAGGAAAGGAAGTGGAGGGAGAATGAGAAAGAAAGAAGCGTACTATGTCTCTTTTATTTTTTTGCATTCACCTTGGAGTTGCAGTCAATGAACCTTTACACATGCGCTCGGAAAATCCGACACACACAAAACAGAGGGGAAGATACACTCGGCGAGTCCCTGCATCTTCACTGCAGAGAGAGGAGTGGATTCTATTTCAAGCATGAGTGCCGATATAAATCAGTCAATCAATGAGGAAAGAGATAGCCACAAATGCTTATAGATGGGCAGTCGTACAAAACATAGCACTAGCACACAGCACTGAATTAGTGCGAGGGGTCTCCTGTTTTGATAGTCATTAAAAGCCTCGGTACACCGGTGTGTAGCAGTAAATTGGCTTAATACCCAACACTGGCTCTTGTTGACTGATAATGTAACTGAGGCTTCAGCTTAGCATGAATAAAACATTGTATGTGTGTGTGTAGAGCTCCACAGTTTGCTGGTCTGCGTTATTGCTGCAATAAGCCACGGAATAAAGTCAGACTCCCACTGCTGCAGCAAACCGGCAACTTAAGTTACAACAAGGCACACTTTGGATTTAAGACGGGAGCGAGGCACCATAATACGTTACTAAAGTCTAATTTGCCTGTCCTGACATTGGAGGGAAGCACAAAATAGAGCACAATAAAGAGAAGGAATGGCATCCATAAAGAAAAGAGCGGGAGATAGTTACTGAGGGAGATAGAGAGGCTTGAGAAGAAGAAAAAAAAAAAACGAAATGAAGTGGGAGTAGATTATGTCTGCCACATCCTGCACCATGACGACCAGCATATGGAGCCTATTTGGCCAACTGACACATATCCCAACAACGCCATTTTTTCCCCCCCTACCCTCCTCTCAGTCTTTCCATCCAGAAGAAAGGTTCGAAAGGCGGAGAAAGGGGATGGGTCTGTGGAATATGCTGACACAGACTAATAAGAAGAGGGGGGAGAGATACAAGGAGACACACACAAAGAGGGAGAGAGACCAAAAAAATTGTGGAGGACATACAGTAGCTGCAGCGGTAGTTTTCCATTGGACTCTGGAAAGGGTTTGTTTCACTTGGAGCCAGGAAGTGTGTGTGGTCACATGATCACCAGGCCACGTTATTCAGAAGTTTATGGGAGCTCGCTGCTTCCAGGACTTCTTGAAAGAGAAGAACTTTCTTCCAGCCAGGTTTTCCAAACATGCTGCATATAATTAATATGAGTCTCTCAGTATGCCAAATGCATTTTCCACATTAAACACAGACAACCTTCTTGTTCAGATTTTTTCTTCTCTCTTCTCCTAACTTACTCTACCATTCTCGACAATCGACAGGTCCATTTTTTGAATGCTCAACTTCTGAATACCTGTTTTTACATGTAAAGGATATGCATATTTGTGGATGTCTTTCATTTGTTTAATTCCTGATGTTCACACTATGGTATTCCATCCAAATTTGTACCTGACCACACCTGTGCAGCTGCTAAACCAACAAGCCCCTGCCTGAATCTCTACAGCACTGTGTCAACAGTGTGCTGTCCAAAACACACAATTACTGAAGACTGAGTAGGCTTATTGGCTCATTTATATTCCTCAGATATCACAATTACCACCACAGCTAAAGGAATGCACATCAATATTCCTTCTGACACTGCAGAAAATTGGATATTTTATTAGACAACCATTTCCATGCCAGTAACAATTTGTTATTATATAGATACTTTTTGTGAAAGTCAACCGAAAACAAGATTAAGAGTTGGATACTAGCAGCCCTGTGAGATTTAGTCCAAACAGTGCTTTGAGCTATATGCTAATACTAGCATGTTCAGAATAACAATGCTAAAATGATACTTAATTTACAGCCTGTGGGCCAAATGTGTTTCCCGACGGACTCCAACAATTTTTTAATTCACAGTAAAAATTGTTTTTGTAATTTTGGCATACATAAGGTGTGAGAGTGTATAAAAAGTGTATTAAAAGTGCAAGTGGAGGATGCCCAGCACCCCCTAGACAGAGGTCTTTGCTAAGCCCCTGCTGTCCTAAAATGTGAGGCACATCCAAAAATCCTAAAAAAGTCCTCAAATCGTGGAAATGTCTAAAAATCATTGAGATGCTGTAACAACCTTGAAATGTCCTAAAGTACTGGAAACGTCCTAAAATCCTAGAAAGGGGGCTGCTAAGACTGGCCCCTGGCCTCCTGTCATTTTTCAAAAATGGTCCCCAGTCAAAGTAACCCCGCTATAAAGTTTACCAAGTGTACAAGTGTTTTAGCATGCTAACATTTGCTAATTAACAAAGTACAGCTGACGCTAATGAGTATTTTCTTATATATTATATAAGAAGCTGATAAGAAACTCCTTTTTGCCAATAACTGTAACATTTCTGTTGAAACTGAACCTTTGATATGCTTCAGTTTTTGCCATCCAGCACTGACTACTTAGTTTCAGGATCATTATCATTAATACTTCTGCTGGTTCATTGTCACGGAGGAAAACGAAATTTCCTCTGAGGTGTATTGCTTTCCATCAATACTAGACATTAATCTATTTATTATTGCAGATGTGCGGGGAGGGGGGGGCAAGCAGCTCTACAAAAAACCCTCTTCACTTTGCTCTCTCTAAGGACTCAGGAAGAGATGTCTTTAGTTCAAGGGCTGGAGACAGCCAAAGGAGCATTAAGACTTGGCCAAGGTCGACTGTTGACACTTGCCTCCTAATTGCCCAGGGGCTGCATGGGCATCCAATCTGCTTTCAAATGCAAAACTGCACTTTAAGAGATTACAGAAACACCCCTGGAATACATATTACCATTTAGCATCACCCAAGACTTTTCCCTGTATTTATCAGCTAAGATAGTTTATCCTGGCAAAAGCGTGCGCACGCATACCCCAAACACACTCATCACACACATACTGCATACCTTTGCATGCAAAAGCACAAGCTGATTTGCAGTAGCTGAAGCAAAACTGCATTACCATGAAGAGTTTTACAAGGCAATATAAAGAGGATATAGAGGCATCTGCATGTTGTTCAATGGGTCTGTAGCTAATTACAGCAGGTCATAAAGCGCATACGAAACACATACCACAGCAAGTGTCTGACTGAATCAATATCTGCACGCTGCATGCTGCGCATGCTCAACCACAACCACAGGGTGTTTATAATCACATCAATATGAGCAATAACAGTGCTTTGTATCTCAGCTGTAACCTCACTGCCGTGTGAAACCAACCGTATGGGGACCTGAAACTCTCTGTATGTGAACAAAAAAGTTATGATGAATAGTCATCCGCAAGATGGGTAGATTTACACAATTTCCTACTGTACATCTCTGGGAGGTTTAATCCTGGTCTACATCCCCAAAAATCAGACAGTGGAAATGTAAATCAGCCCTGAGTCGAAGGCTTTTAGGCTAATCGAACTGTCCGCCAGGTAAACGAAGCACACCAGGAGTTCAGGATACTTCTGACAGCCGATGGTGGCAGGTTTAATGAAAGAGTTGGCTCATTAACATAGGGCTCAGACGGTGGCCCTGTGCTGTCCCTTCCAGGCTCGTTATCTCAACAGCAATCCACCACATCCTCGGATAATTAGCTTCAGCACACAATAAAACTTCTAACATTTTGAGAGATCATTAGAACAGGTTTGTTTTTGGAGCTTGCTAGCATGTTATCAGCGGGACTACCAATACAAAGGATCAGATGGTGGCAAGTTCAACTAATTTCCCCACCCCAATGATGGATCCTGTACAAGGGCAAAAGTTTGAGTTGGAAACTGCTTGGTAAAGAAACAGAAGGGGGCACGGCTGTCCTCCTTTCGGGAAAACTGTATGTTTTGTCCATGCAATTCTATGACAGTAGTATGAACACAATGTGCTGTGTATGTGTGTAAGGTTTACAATATAGCCAATGCTGTTTCAAACCGGGCACCCACCTCAAGTCTTCAGGTCTCTCCTTTGTCACCATGTTGCATACCCTCTCACTTTCACTCACACTCACTTTGCTCTGTCTCCTGTCTTAATACCTGCAATGAAAGAAAAAGTGCCAATGAAACAAACTTTTTTCATATTTAGGTAACACAGACTATTTGTACATATTTGCTAGTAAATGTGTTAAGAAGCATGCTAAATTGCATCAAAGTAAGCTACTTGTCAGACATTTACTTAGCTGCTTGCTGTTGTCAGAAAATCAAACCGCGTATTGCCATAGCTTATGTTGCCACGTCTTTTCATTTCTTTTAGACTGCTGTGTGTGTCAGGGCATAACAGACAGGATTTGAAAGTGGGTTAGACAGACTGCCACGCTGTATTTTCTCTCCTTTCCTTTGCTTTTATTCCGCAAGTAAATAATGGGCAAAATTCATTCTCTTTTTTTGTAACTGACAAATCGTTAGCTTAATCTGCACCAGCACTATAAAGGTATCATGCTGCCTCTGCCTCAGGCTTTTAGAGTTTGCTAAAGTGGTCACATATTTAAGAGGAAAACAGATATCTGTGATTTTATCTGATCTCTCAAAATATCAGTCCTGTGTCACAAAATTTCATTTATTTATCTAGTGACCCCCCCTGTCTCTTTCTGATCTTTGGATTTCTATTTTCTTGTCTGATCAACCATAAAAATGTCTGCCTTCTCTCAAATATAATGGGGCTACATGGCATTCAGCTTGTAGTGCCAAAAAAACTGTACAGCTATGTCTCTTTACAGAAATCGTGACCTGGTTATATATATAGCTTACCTAACGCCATGAAGTAGCTAACGATACAACTCAGCTGAAGAGGACGCCATCAATGTTTACATATTGTGTTGTAATAAGCACAAGCATCTGATCTGTGAGTAAACACACTTTTCTTCTGCATGTTTATACAATCGGCTATTACAGCTACAGGAAGAAAATAGTTCCAACATGAAACTGCTCACAAAAAGGTCTGCGGATTATCCTTGGAATCAGGTCATGATTTCTGGAAAAAAAAGATATGGTATTGAGTTTTTTAAATTATTTTATTTATTTTTGGTGTTGTGAGCTCCACAAGCAGAGTGTGATCTAGTTCCATTATATTGGAGAGAAGGCATACAGCTCTTTGCCGGATATCTCCAACACTGCAACTCACATCAAAACAATCTAGATTGGTAAATAGCACTTCAGGTAAAAGGAAAAAAAAAAAAAATTCTAATGTAATGTGGTTTTTCAACAGATATCACATTCTATGCATCTTCTGCACATTGGATGAATAGCCCTTGGACAATGGGAAGGAACTGGTGACCTTATCATTTTCAGCCCATTATCCTATCGCTAATGTAAGCTTAGGGAGGACAATGCTAGTGCCCACTCTAATCTTTCTTTAGCCTAATGCACAGGGCTTCATAACAAACCATACAAACACTCCCAAACCTCAAGAAACTAAATCTGTAAGTCCATAATGAATCTTTTAGGTTGTGTTAATTCATTATTAATGAAGCGCAATCTGCCAAAAAGATGTGCAGACAGAAAATAAATGGTCAACAGATTACGGATCATTCAGGTTACTAAGACAGGCGGCCAGAGCAACAAACACGGGACTCTTAAAAGAACAGAGATATTCCCTTAAGACATCCCTACTGGAGATGTATTGATACTGCTTGGTACTGGGTTATTTTGGTCAATATCTTAAAGATATTGAGTACCAATAGCCAGTCCTACCCACAAAACAGACTTGAAGCCAAAAAGATGCTTTGACTTGTAGTTTTGTGAGTAAAGAACAAGTGAAATGATAGCCATTATGCGACCAGTGAAGACAGATGAATTTTTACACTATTTTTTCAGTTGCAATCACACTTCATCATTCCTCGTCTTGCTGAAACACATCAAGTATTGCAGAATGTGGATTAAATTTCTCTGTCCTTCATCAAGGTGTAGGCAAGAAGCAGCAGCAGGATAGTGCCTTTCATTTGGCATCTGTCTGTGCATATTCCCTCTCACGTCCTCTCTCTCTCTTTCATATGCATCAGTGGTCCTTGCAATTAGTTTAGATTAGCTAGACCCCGCTGTGGGGAAGTCAGACTCAGCCCAACCCTTTGCAGCAGCGAGGTCTGCAGGTGATATTTTCCACTCAAAGTCTTTTCAGCATTTGCGGTGCACAGAAGCCTGCCTCAAAAAAGAAACTGTCTTTGTCTCAGGCGTGTGTGGCTTGAACGGTCAACATAAAGACCTGAGAGTTATTTCTCTGCCGCCCTTCTTTCCACACATTGTCCTGGTCATTAAGAGTCTCAGAGGGTTTAGCGTTGACCTATTCACCCCTACAGAGAAGATATGCTCGCTATCATCGCTCAAGATCAATGATGGTGCGAGACAGAGAACAGAGAGAGGCCAAATAGAGAAAGACAGACAGAGAAAGAGAGAGATACAGAGAGAAAGAGACTGTTCCACATCAAGTCCTAAGCTGATCGATTCCCTCCTAACAGGGCCTAGTAGTATTGATTGTAGTGTAAGTAGCTGCCTCGCTGTGGCTTACACTGAAGCCCACACAGCACTGCTGCAATGGTCCACTGATACACAATAGAAGTTGGTTTTTAATACTTATTCTATCTCACTAATGCCTCTTCACTGTTCTCAAATGTTTTGGTTTGAAAAGAGATTTTACAGCCTTGATATGGCATGCATGCCCTCATATGTACACTTTCACACATTTACAGAGTAAATAATTTGTCACACCACACGGGAGTCTGAACTACACAGGGGGCCTATTATCATCGCAAGTGCTCACCCGCTCACGCCTGTTTGTTGTTTTCATCTGAGAACTGTGTTTGTGTGCGCTCGTGAATGCGTATGTCCTTTGAGCCACACACTTGAAGGGATTTTCTTGGTTTATGATCGCAACGCAAAATCCAAACAAGCTAAACAGAAGGGGAGACAGAGGGATAGAGAGATGGATAGAGAGGGAGAGAGAGATACAGAAAGATCTGTGACGAGGAGATGGAGATGAGCGAAGGATGAGAGGGAGGGAAAAAAAGAGAAAGAGAATGCAGGTCAGGCCTCGAAAGATTACTGCATGAAGGTGGTCTAGGCAGCACGGCTAATTATGCGTGACATTACTGAATAAGCTGTTCCGCTTGCTACATTTTATTAAAGGGAGTAAGAGGCTGCACGCCTTAATTCATTATTCATTGATTTTAATGGATATTTCACAGTGAAAAGACAGGAAAGAGTATAGAAACTGTCCACCGGCTCAGAATCTAACCTTCAGTAAACTTGTATTTCCAGGTAATCAACTTATTGATTCTGAGGGAAAACAACAACATTTTGGGGACGACACATTCAAGAATTATACTGTACAACACAAGCTGGGGAATCGGGACATTGCACTTTGACAAGACATAAATGTCTGTGGGCTTAAGGGAGGTACAAAATTTGAGTTGTGATGTTTACATGGAGGTGAGATCTCAAGGCAGCTTTGCTCCATTTACCCAACCACTGAGGCAATCCAGTTTTACAAATAAGTATAAATGTTGAGCACAAGACAGTCTCCTGTGCCAGCGATAGGGGGAATCAGTGAAGAGGGTTTTGTTCTGTACAAGGCATTGACTCAGACCTCCAGCTGAGTGAGTTGTGATTCTAATCCGTTCACTTGTTTTCTTCCCTCCCTACACAACACTTGCCAAATATGTTAATCTACCCAGATATGCCAACTTATTCTATGGTGCGGAGTGTGATTTTCTTAAGCAAAGACCCCTGACTTAGTGCTGGATACTTGTGGTATGAAAAGGCACTTATATAAGCCTTTACATACATGCATATCACTCACATGAATGCACACATACATGCTCAGTCTTCGTGCACACATTCCCATGGATGTAAAGGCATATACAGTATGTGCACACATTAACTGGAGCCCCTCTGCAAGGGCGAGCTTTGGGAGCAGCTGTTTTTGTGCATCTCCGGGTTGCCAGTGTGAATTAGAGAGAAGGCTGCTCTGCCTCCTTTAAATGTTTCATGATGTTTACCAGGTTGTTTGTTCTGAGAGCAGATCAAGGGCGGACCACTCCCACTGGCACCCACCAATGGGGCACAGAAGAGGCTGAGGGAAGGAAGCGGAGTTGGATGAATGAGTCTCCATAAGGCTGGATTGATGGGTGTATGGATGGATTCACTAATGGATGCTTAGATGGATGGGATACAGACATACATTACGCCAGGATCAAACCTAATCTGTAATGCATATGTGTTGCTGCCATTGGTAGAACTGGCAGAAGGCTGCTCAAAGATCTTGTTGCTAGGGCAATATAAAATAACATTTATTAGATGGGGTTATCGATCACACATTTTCATTATGAGAAACCTCACTGGCAGCTCGCCACATACAGGGAAAAACAATATTCAGCATGCATTATCAGTGCATATGTTATGACGAATTACCAGAACATGCAGCAGTGATTCTAGAGTAAGTGCAATCGGTGTAAACACAAACCGGCTAAACACAAACTGACACACAAAAGAGGAGTAAAGCTTGATATGTATGATGGTGAACTGATGGAAATGAATAAAATATAGAGCAAAACGAGATTATAAAACCCAAATGACTCAATTGGTGGGAGATGGAAGGATGGTTTGATGGATTCAGAAATACACAAAGACAGTTGAAGACTATCTATATCCAGTGTTTATCTATTGCTGGAGAATAGCTGACATATACATAAAAAAGCATAAAATTGAGCATGACAACAGTGAAAACATAAATTATGTTACTTGTGGTAATGGGAAGTCTGAAGAATATAGAAGAATATAGAATAGAGAATATAAGAAATTCAGAATATCTACTTGAATCCACAGTAATGTTATAGCTAGGGTTTGCGAACAAATTGGTACAACGTATTGTCCAACACCAAGGCAAAAGTGTTAAAGGATGTTCCGAATGGCCAAACGCAATAGCAAGGTGAAAAGCCGGACTTCAAAGAGAGCAGAGAGAGACGAGATAATTGTATAAATATGGGGAAAAAGACACATTTTCAGGCAGTCTCCTCTGGAAGACATTCATAGTAATGCATTCAATTAAGACAGAACTACAGAAACAGCCGTGTAAAGAATGAAAATGGAGAGTTCAAACCCTGCTTGCATTCTCACTTCAAAACACCTTGCTATGATTGCTGTGTGAGGTGGGAGAGGATTTTGGATTGTCAGTTTTGGAGACTTTCTGAAATGGTCCATTGCGGTCTCCCCAAACCCAATATCAAAGGTGTGGAGCATGGGAATATTAGATATTCAAACATCAGACAAGCACTTTGGTAGCATGCTGACACGGTTAACTGCTAAAACCTCATTGCCAGACAATAATGGCAATAGTAGACTTTTCTCCATTGGCCACCACAGTTTAGTTAAAATTAAGGCGAGATTGTGGTTATGGCTAATGGCTATAGTAAAGATAATATTGCAGGGATAGCTCAACATTTGAAGAAGTTCATTTATTCCCTTTCTTGCCAAGAGGCAGATGAGGAGATCAACACCACCCCCACGTCTGCGAGGTAAATATAAAGCTAGTCAGTAGTTTAGCTTAGCAAAAAGACCAGTAAAGAAATGAAAGAAACAGTCCAACCCATGGAGGAACATCAAGGTATAGTTCGTACGCTCCAGTCTTTGTAAAACAAATTAAGCAAACAACATATAGCATTTTATTTCTTAACTTTATTAGCGCTGAGAGGCAGATTTTGTTATTTTTGGACCGAGCCAGGCTATCTGTATCCCCATTTCCACTAGGTGTGTTAAGCTAAGTGACCTAGCAGCTAAAAGTGTGTAAAAAATCCGATACTCTTCACCTT
Organism: Plectropomus leopardus; assembly: GCF_008729295.1. Classification (NCBI taxonomy): domain Eukaryota; kingdom Metazoa; phylum Chordata; class Actinopteri; order Perciformes; family Serranidae; genus Plectropomus; species Plectropomus leopardus. The sequence continues at coordinate 14,297,529 of NC_056480.1, forward strand.
GCTACATAAAGGACAAACTACTTCCTGCACTGGCATTGAATGCGATAGAGACAAAGAGGGAGGAAGAGAAAAAAGAGCCTGCAAATCATCCAAAGTGGATACTACTCCCAGCATACTAGGCTGTATGCACATCACAGGTTTCCCTGTCTACCTCGGCCTAAACTCATCAACCCATGTATTGTTGATCTTTTGAGGGATGAAGAAAAGGTAACGCCTGCACACAAAAGTTGCCTTTAATAAACTTGAGAGGTACGGAGTAAGTGTGCAGACATTACCTTTTAAATCATGTACGCCATTTTTTGACAGCTTTGCACCTACATGATGTGCATATAACTACCACCCTCTTTCATATGATCTTTTGAGGGATGCCAGACATGTCCCACAAAAAAATGAAAACACATGCCCCCGTTGTTGATGTCAACAAAGGCACTTGGGTGGATGACGTGGTACGTGGTTATGTTTAGACAGCACAAACACATGGTAACCAACGCTGGAACGTCAACAAATGCACATGCTAGCACAGATGGTCAGGATTAGGCAACAAGGGCATGACTAGTTAGGATTAGGGGAAGGAGGCACATGGTAAATTGTGGGAAAAGAAACATCAAATTCAGACAGAAAGCGAACACTGGCAGTAAATGGGGGTTTGTTTGATCCATCCACCACCCCACCCGCCCACTAGTCAGGGATATCAAGCACACGTGCCAGGTGCTGTTCAGAGGTGTATAATAACAACGTGACTAGTTCTGTTGGGCCATGTTTTCAACTGATGCAATCCAGGGGAGTATCATGTGGCGCAAAAGGTGCCTTTTGGGACTGGGATCGTGTGCAGAGGTATTTGACAAGTTCATAATGAGAACGGGCTGACTATGCAGAATGCACCATGACATTTTCACCTTAAATTGATGCAGACAATGCACACATTGGTGCAAAAAAGTTTAAACAGAAAACCAAGTGTTTGATGCTCAAAGTTCTTGGGGGAGGACGAACAGACCCCATGCTTAATATGTGCCCCCCACCAGACATTGAAACAAGACCTATGGCCTTGCTCCCATGTGCCATGTATGGCAGATTTGATCCAAGATGATGGGACCTTAAGTGAAGCGGCAGTATACCTTGCTGTCTTGCCTTCTCTCTCATATTAAACAATGAAGAGGAACCTATTAGTATTCTAGCCTGTAGGCTTATCTTTCCTGCAAGTCCTCCTCCTTTTCTTGAGCTTCGACGTTGGGCAAATATTTCCTCCCTATTTGCCATTTTTCATCGTTTTCAACCCAACCCCCCCCCCCCCCCCCCCCCCCCCCCCCCGTTCCCACCCCCCACCCCCCCCCCCCCCCCCCCCCCCCCCCCCCCTCCCACCACCCCCCCCCCCCCCCCCCTTCTCGTTCCCTTGCTCCTCAGACAGCATTTAAGATGATAATTGACATTCTCAGACAAGATCAGTGCTGACCTGGAAGCGAGCAGGGGGGCGTTTAGGCGGTGGCGAAGCTCACAATGCCTCTGCTGTTCTGCCGGTAATTACACCCGGGGCACGGAGATCGGCCGCTGCTTATTGAATTCATATCAAATAAAACTTCTGAGAAAGTGCTGGCTGACAGTGCGGTGTAGCAATCCCACCATCCAACCACCCTCCCCCGCCATCACCCGTCTGTCCTCCCTCCAACCCCCCGCAGCTCATCTACAGCCCAGTTTCTCCTAATTCACTTATTCTGTCGTATCGGCTCCCTTGCTCTTATTTGCCGGCTCTTTTCTCCCCTACCTCCCTCCGTTTCTCTATCACTTTCTGCTCATTGGAAGTCTGGTTGTCCTCTCTCACGCTGTTTTCCCCTTCATCCCTTTTCTTTCCACTTGGTCAAACCTCTGGAGTTCTGTTTCAATTTCTTTATCGGATTCTCTGGCTGCTTTACTCTCCCAAAAGCTGGGGTCTCCGTGTTACTCTCTGGTGTATAGTGCCTGCTCTTCCACTATCTCTGCCACAGCTGTGCGTATACCAATGCTCTGCATTTGTCCTCACCTGGCCTCTCACTCTGCACAATGCTAGTTTCTTCACATGACATTCCCTTCTTCATTCTGTAATCATCAATCTGCATCCAACAGTCTAATCAACTCATGGCAGATTCTTATTATTTCTTTCAAAAGGTCATGATTGGCGCCAAGGAGAATACAGATGTCTTCATAGTGCTCTGCCCACATAATAGCACGTTATTTCAAGCAGGTTTGCATTTTTGCCTCATTTTTTTTTGTCTCCATTACCTGAAGAATACATGATGCTGTTTTGTCTGTTGCACTGCCGCAGTTTGTCCCTGCTCCAAAAGTTCTGCTGCCTGCCACTTGGGGGCGACATGACCATATGCTTCTATTTATTAACTGATCTGCAACTGCAGGTCCACAGCTCCTGCTGCGCCTTATACACAGTCTATGGTCTCCGGGTAGCTGCACCATCCCATGGGCTCCCTCCTCCTCCTCCTCCTCCTCCTCTCCATCCCTCCTTTCATCCCACCATTACCCCCCTCACGCACCCCCGCACTTCTTAAATCAGCTGCGATAAAAACAGATGCCGGATTGAAATGTCAGAAGTGTATCTCAAACTGCCAGAACATTAACCTGTTCACCTTTAGGTGCCTTGCTTTTCTCAGAGTGAGGGGCGGGGGGACTAAAACAGGGTGGGGGCTGAAGCAGAGGACGTGGCAAAAAGGAGAAAGAGATGGAGGTAGGGCCAACTGCCATTTATTAAGAGCCCTCATGGGTTACGGAGAGCAGGCAGATATACAGGCAGGCCGTGGGGGAAAACAGACGGCGTAAGCAAAGTAGACAGAAAATACTCCAGCGGCTAGGGGAAAGGAGGGAGGGAGGTGGCGAGAGCAATAAAGCAGAGAGACAAGAATGAGCTGGAGAAAAGAAAGGCAAGAGGGTCGACTGAACAAAAGACACAAAGTCAAAGAGACGAGGAGGAAGAAGGGGGGAAAGGTGAGAGGTGAGTAAATACTAAAGGAGAGGTGAAAGAGTGAACGGTAAAAGGTAGAGAGTGGGACAGTCAGGTTATGTATGGTGGCGGCGGCGGCGGGGGGTGAGCATTGATCTGGAAAGAGAGTGAGTGGGGATAGTGAACAGAGAGAGTGCAGAACAGAGTAGATACTGTATGTGCTACATCTCAGTGGGGGCGATTTGGTTGATAATAGGCTGATAAAACCGCCGCCTGCTCTCAATGCCTGTCATAAATCTTTCATTGTTACTCTCGTCTCCTCCATCTCCCCATTTTTTTTTTTTTAGTTTTCACTTGTATAGCCATCTCATCGGCCTTCAGCCGTACAATACACCCGCCACGGTTGAAACGGGCCAGTGATGCATTTTAAAATGAGTACCACAGGGGGCATGTGAGAAAACAATGGGTGAAGCCACGTGTTCCTGCCTGCAATAGCAAAGCCCACTGTCTCCGAGAGTCAAAGTGGATATGACTCTGAAATGAGCAGTGTGAAGCCTTGAGGATTTTTTGTAAATAGGTTGAGAGGGATAAAAATGAAAAAGGTAGCGAGAAGAAATCCTTGACTTTGACACGCAACACTGGTATTAATATTGTCTAACCTGAGGATTTGTTGAGCCACATCAGTACTCGGATGTTTCATACTTCTCGGTGCCCGCTGTGCTTTCACCTGTCCTCTTAGAAAATTCTCTTCTTCATTTCCACCCACTCCACCTCTATCCCTCCCTCGCTTCTTCCTCTCTCATCCTCCTCCTCGTCATGCCTATCTCTCCCTCTCCCTTGACACGACAATAAATCACGGGGACTGAGACGGTCTTGTTTGCGTTGGGGGGTAATTATATGTACCGTATGTAAGCTCTCAGGCCATGATGAATTAGCCACCCTAAATAGGCCACTCCTGACTGACACAGATGGCACAAGAATCAGCCACCACTAGACTAGCTGCTACTTATCGAAACAGGTAAACAGGTTAAAAGGGAGATTAAAAAATGAATTTAAAAAAATTGTAATTGCAACCAAAAAGCAATATAACTTGCGAGGTTTGGTGAAGCCTTTAAAAGAGTCAAAGGGAGATTGAATATTGGGCACTCACATCATTGCCAGAAACACAGTGCTCCATGTCTGCTAGATGTATGCTATGTCATACAATGTCATCCTGACTTATGCTCAAAAGGCCAAAAATGAGAGGGTATCTTTGTTCCCAAGGTCCTGTGTACCCAGGATCCCGAGTCCCCAGGGTCCTATATAGAGTGATCAAGGGATGATGTTTTTCTAGGCCGACCAGGAATTTAGCATCAAACTGGTTCCATCATCAAAAAGCCTACTGGATTTTTCCTTTCGATTTTGGATCACTGCAAAGATAAGCTACGTAGTAAACAAATGTTTATGATACTTAAACATTTTGTTCAGCAATATACAACTTTACTAATGAACACCACTTTCAGGATTTTTTAATTGCCAGAAGTCAAAAGCTAATGTTAGGCTATGCTGAAATACACCATGGTTGCGTAGCCACTATGATAAGGCTGTAAAGCTGTGTCCGGCACAGTTCAGCATGATGGCATTCAGTAGTATTATTTAGCCACTTCTTATAAACTGTCTTTTAAGACACATAAAAGCTTCAAAGTTAATGAGTGGGGTATTTACGACATATTTTAGGTCATAGAGCAAAGCGGGAAAGTCTCCTAAGCATGTGTAAGCCACAGACACTATTTTAGGCTTATAACCAAAAACCCATTAAAAAAAACCTTTGACTCTGAGACGAGGGAAAAAGAGATGCTAAGTAATTTATGGGTTTTAAGACTTATTACTGGGGTTCTCTTTTCCCAGTTCCAAGGTCCTATGTTCCAAAGTGCTATGTTCCTAAGGTCCGATGTTGCCAGGGTGCTATGTAAAATCTGACCTGTTGCAAGTTAAAATAATTCATGAATAAACTAACGTGACCCTAAACCTCTTTTCTAATCTTAATTTGTTTGAAAATGGCAATAGACAACTTCTATTGAAATCCTAACTCTAATTGTTCAATATTTTCAACAATATTTTCTCAATTAATTGATTGACTAATTCTTGTTATTTATTCCAATATATTTCACAGCGGCATTGTTAGTGTTATTAGTAGCATCTGTGCTTTTCCTATGATGACAGGTCTGTACAACAGCTCTAAATATTAGACATAAATGGATCCTGCAACAAAAGGCAATTTGTGTTAGCTGTAATCTATAAATCAAACTTTACAGGGTAATTTTGTGCAGCAGCAATAGTACGGAAGAGCAAATGGTATAATGAGATTAGAATTGATGTTTTATTGAGCAACCTTCACTCATGTACATGCACATACTGTGGGAGTAAAATTAAAAAGCCTCATCTGAAACCTTGTGAAATAGATGACAAAAGCATCAGCAACCACGAGAGTTAGCTACTAAGCCACTCATCGAAAGAGGTAATCAGGTCAGAGGAAGATAAGAAAATAGACTAATAAGACTAGGTAAAAACCTAATAAATGGCTGGACCTTGCACGAAAGGCCAGAGGGCTTTTAATTTTAAAAAAGACTTTTAGTATGACACAGAAAGTGGCAGGCATACACCAAGTTAGGACTTTCCTTCGCCTTGACCCTAGCATACAGCACAGGCCCTGTTGTAGCATTCCAGGGCAAAAATTAATAAATAAATATCTAAATGGAGAACAGCACACTTAGAGCCACACAACAGAAAGGACTAGCTTTCTCTGGAGCTGAACCCACTGATCAGGCTCTCTTTTGCTAACTTCAACACAACCCTCCTCTCCCCTCCTCAGCTGTGGCTGGGGATGAACGTCCCAGCGTGACTGGCAGAAACCGCACAGCCATCAGCCACTATCAGAGCCAAACTCCACCGATAACGATAGTTCGCAAAACATCCTATCAGTGTCGATTACCAAAAAGAGAATTTTGTCATTGTGGCACCGCCTGTTACACTATTGTAAGGCATAATATTCACTTAAGCTTTAAGCAGTTCCACTTCTCCCCATAACTGCGGTAGCACCCACTCTGACATTTTAACACTTAGTAGTTAATGTTTAAATAGATTTATGGCTTGTATCATACAGACACATCTGTTCCTCTAACAAACTGATGAGATGATCCTCTCTTACCATTCAAAATTGCCTGTCAACCACGGCTGTCTGGTTAGCTGTCTACCTTGTTAATTCCACCATGCTATCATGCCACAGTGCTTACAGAAAATGAGGAATACAGCAATAGGACTGTAAGTGTTCACGGCTGTGTCAGTACGTCAGCGCCTTATTTCAAAAGACAACAGTGGGGAAATACCACCACTTACGTCATCAGTCACTCCTACCAATGGTGCAACTTCATCACTCACGGACAGATCTAAACGTTTATATGGCCTTGCATGCTGCAGTCCAGCTAAAAATGGTAATAGACAGGAGACACAGGCGTTGGTTGTGAGCTGCTCCCAAGCCATTCAAGCCTACCTTGAGTTATCTTCAAATGGTACAAAAATTAAGCAGTTTACTGTCACACTGTCATGGTCTACAGTGACATTTAATTCAAACAGAGCCACCGTTAGCATGAAAAGTATAGTTACTAATAACACCAAGACAAGTCTGTACTGCAGCCCTAGATACTAGACAAAAATGGACCCCGCAGCGAGAGTAACTCGTGGTAGCTGTTATTATTTCTAAATCAAACTTTACACCACAACTTTGTGCAGCAGCAACAGTACAAAAAACAGCAAATGAGATGCGGTATAAGTGATGTGCATGCATGTAAGCCTACCTGAGTGAAAATGCTCAGCGTACTTGTTGTCACACAGATGGTACAAGCATCACCAGCCACCACAGCTGCTATCTAAACAGATAAACAGGTGAGAGGTAGATGAGAAAATAAATGAAAATTAGTAATACGGAAGAACAACAGATGTGAATTGTTGTTAGCTGCTCAAATGTAGCTACTAACCATGCAATCCTGGAGTTACTGCCTCAAGTTCTTCATATGGTAAAAGTTAAGAGTCTGAAAGTGATATTTCTCTGCCTTTTTTCACCTCAGGCATTCAAACCATCTTGGTAATTTTTTTTTGTTTTAAGTCTCACTATGCAAAGAGCACCAAACATCAGACAGATAAAGTCAGTAGCTCGCTGGTTAGCATAATGGAACATTTAGCTGCTTAAAACCAGCATATTTTCTGCTATGTTTGGTTAGGACCATGGCAAAGCTAAAAAACAGTCAATTTTAGACTTACATTTGTCAGGTGGCCAGAATCGCAGCTCTGAATCTTCCAATGTTGCTCCATGTTTGCTTAGTGCGTCAACAATCTTTCATTTGCTGGTCAAAAAATGACAAAAAAAAGACATTTAATAAAGGACATTTTGACATGTCATAGTAGGAAAAGCCTGGTCCTAGTAATAGGCATGCTCAGCTGTCGTACTGCCAAGGCTAATGGGGACACTTATAGGGAACAAAGCCACCAATACTGATATCAGTAACACCGTGCTTTTCCTACTATAACAAGTCTGCACCACAGCACTGAATATTAGACAAAAACGAACCCTGCAACTAGATTAATTTGTGATAGCTGTTATTACCTTTAAATGAAACTTTACACAGCAATTTTGTGCAGCAATAACAGCACAAAATAGAGCAAATGGGTATAATAAGATTAAAATTGATGTTTTATTGAGCAACCTTCAGTGCACATGTGAGTAAAACAGAAAAACCTCATATGAGATCTTGTAAAACAAGCATGTTTTAATTATGTTTTATATAAAAAGAGGCGATGTTAATATAGTTCTGGCCTTCGTGTCTTACAGTGTTGAGACAGATTGTAGACCTGTCAGCTGTGGCATATCAAGATGGTCATTAAGCAGCATCATTGCTTTACAGGTGTGGCTTGGGATGCTCCTTAATGGTCACTCTAAAATGTGCAGTTGGATCACACAACAAAATGCCACACATGTCGCAAGTTTTGAGGGAGCGTGCCATTGACATACTAACTGCAGGAATGTCTGCCATGTCCAATGACCGGCCAATGCTACACTATGATTGTCCACTTTGCATTGAAGGGCGGGACTTAGCGAAGGGTCAATTGGGAGCAATCTCACAAAAATCCTAGAGATATATTAAAGACTATGTAAAGCATTTCATAGTGTATATGGGAGGCACTCAGGATCAATCTCAGCAATATTAATGTTTGAACTGCATCGATAATGTATCACACTGGGAGGAAAAATAATGTCTTATCACTTACTGCTTTTCTTGCCTGCAGAATTAATCGATGTAAGTGGATTTTCAAAGAAGAATTTGGAAGTTTTTAGTGCCAAACAATATTAGATTCATTTGATGCTTTGTAATAGAAGAGGTTTAGTGAATTAGCATCCCTGGCCTCTTGCTGAAGAAAAAAAAAACATTTTGAACCTAAAGTGAGATACTTATTGACTTCAAGCCAAGAAAAGATGACTCCAGTCTGCATTTAATGGGATTTAAACAAAGACAGAAGTGGGTTGAGGTAGAATGTCCCGCTCTGACTGCATACCCTCTGCTCCTCGCCAGCCATTGTTGTCCCTCAGCTGACAAGTGATGTTCAGTGTGTTCCAAACACCATAACAGAATGCTCTATCGTTTCGTGTCAGCTGGCCAGACAGCGGCATGGAGGAGAGGGAGCAGGAATAATGTGGCTGGACTGAGGAATACGAAATGAGGGAAGAGGGAGACGTGGAAGAGGGGCTGCTGGTGAGGGCAGGGATGGAGGCAAATAGTGAAAATACATTTATCTCTGGCATATGAATAATCTTTTTTACCATCCCCACACCCTCCAAACCCCCAATCCATCCATGCATAATGTTTTTCTTCATCACTAGCAAAGGTGCCCGTGAAAAGCCGTGTGAGAGTGAGGTGCGAAGAAAGACAGAACAGAGAAAGGGCGAGAGAAAATGCCTTGCAGACATAGATGGCAGCCTTAATATGTCTAGGGAGATACGGTATATATGAACACACACACACACACACACACACACACACACACACACACACACACACACACACACACACACACACACACACACACACACACACACACACACAGACAGACAGACAGACAGACAGACAGACAGAGCTGGACATTCCCTTCTGCAGCTGATCTGAGTTGTATTTATGGCTGCTCTAATAGCCACCATAACAATAGGACACATGGTGGACATTTTCTCCCTGGAAGCTGCCCACACACCCACAATTTGTCACACATAAATCCATACACCCAATCTGACACCGAGGTCAGTATAACATACTATCTGTGAGTGCAATTATGTGTTTGGCATGTGTGTGTGCTCTCACAGTGTGTATTAGGGGGTGGCAGTCGATGGCGACTTTGTGGGTGTCATTCGTACGGTGTTAAGTCTGTTTAATCTTACCTTGAGGACGGATCTCTCCTCTCATTCTGTCTCCTTGGCTGTGGCACCTCTGTCCCTCATTGTCTCTCACTCTATCCATCCCCTCAACCCCCATCCTCTCTCCCTCTTTTCTCACTTTCTCTTTTTCTCCTTGTCTCATTGGCACACGGGCCTGCTCTCTCAGTGGAGGTGTGTACAGATCCAGCTGGTGTGTGTCATGCTCTGCTGCTTGGTACAGCTCAGTAATGGCCGCAGTGGCCAAGAGAGCAGCTGGACGGACACACACACACACACACACACGCACACACAGACAAACACACAGGCACGAGGAAAGTCTTCCTAGAGACTCACTATTCATTCCCCACATTACCATATTTCCTGTCTCTCAGAGAGAACAGGGCCAGGTTGGGGGTGGGAGGGGTGTGTGTGCTGTTGTTTCACCCTGGAGCGCCATCCAAGCGCCTTGGAATAGCTTTCACTGTGATGACCAATGGCACATTTCCATTTCCATCAAACCAGAAAATGCCACGGGACTAAAGGTTTAAGCCTGAATTTACAATTGCTGGATTAAAGCCTAAACTGGCATTTGTAACAAAACCATACCAATCACAAAAGCTCTGTAAACAAATCCATCTTAGTTACCGTGACTACCTGTTTTTTTTCTTCTTCGATAAGCTGATAGCAAGTCTTAACAGGCTATCTCATGTCAGGTCCGGGGATGCTCTCGGGAAAGCATTTCAGAGTGTAGATTAATAAGAAAACAGAAATTCAGCTTGTCCGATGTTTTGTCAATTTCACATTTGAAAATGTATCTTATCTAAATTGCATCATAAATCTGATTGCAGTGATTCTGAAAAACTGCGGTTTTTCAGGAAATGGCATTCTTCTGCCTCCATTCCTGCATCCGTTTATAGGGTAGTGGGTGTTCTGCTATGGGAGTACAGTGAAATAGTAATGGTGCTATTTAGCTAATGTTGTGGAAGGCAGCAATTTTTAAACCCATTTTATTTTGGGGAGTGGGTGGGTTTATACACTGTGCAGGCGTCTGTGCCTACACAATTTGAGGTCCATCACAGTTTTTTCTATGATCTGTGGATGGAATTGGAAGAGAAGGGATCATTTAGGTCATTCGACATCAGTTTTCATACACAGAACATTCCCTAAAATAACAGACAGCATAAAAAGAAAAACACCTGCTGAAGTGAGCAGGAACATAAAACTCCCAAACATTTAAGCCTAATTAAATTTTGTAATTTGCTATGAGTTTGATGACATGATTGACCTTAAAATCTGAGCAAATTAGCTTTATTTCTTTCAAAAACATGGAAACGAGGCATGAGAAGTGAAAGACGTAATTAGCAAAAATTGGCAAAAAAAATGGCAAAAAGTAAAATGAATTTACCTGAAAATAATATCGTGTGCTATCGAGCAGACACAGTAAATACCGGAAAGGCTATTTTTGGAGTTCGGAATGAAAACAGGCTAAAGTAGAGCTGTGCAATGGGACTGTCGAATGCTGTATCATCTTTAAAATCTTTCCCAATTTATTGTCGGTGCAGCAGCTCTAGACTTCCTTTGACATCACAAATTGGAGTTTTGGCACTTTTTTAGTTTTACACTTGGGGAGTGAGGTGATAATTTTTCCTAATATTTTTGGACTGCCTTAGATCATAGGAATAACATGTATGAATTTTGAAAATCGGTGTATCTCCCCTCTAAAAATTCAATTCAGTGGTCCTGTTGGTTGCTGTTTAATGTGATAAAAAAAAAACTGCCAAAGTACATGTGGACTGGAACGTTTGCAACAGGTTCAGGTCAGGTAGAGCCCATTGTTTTTCAAGCGCCCAGGTCTGCACGAAAACAGATTGTGCCCTGCATCAAAACAGCCATGGATTTGTTAGGGATCATTTCATTTGCTAAAGTGTGTATTGACTTGTGCCTGGACAAGTTCTATCCATCCCTGTCTGCCTCCCTTATCTTTCTGTAAGTTCAATATTTCCTCACCATCTAGTCGTATTTGTTTGAGTGATAATTCTAAACCCAGTGACACATATTCAGCTCCTTATGGAGAGGTTTTAACTCAGAAGACAGACTCAATTTCACTTGGGAGATTACAGGTTGGCGTTCTTTCAAAGTGAAAACCCATCAAAACAGTGACTACACACACTGCACTGCTAGTTTAGCAGAACAGCTACACACAGCTTACCATAACAGAGTTTCCAATTTTTGTATCGCTTGACTTCATTCACTATAATGAGATTTCCCAAATACAATGTAGATGTGTAAGTGCCCTATCACTTATAATTCAGCTACTAAACTTCAGGCTGCTGATTAAAAGCAGGCACCACCCACACATGATAACTGAGTCATTATTAACACTAAGCTGCTCGGCCATAACACTCACATCTGGGCTCCTGGCCTACGTGAGTTTTACTGATGGATGCACATGTTTTTTGGTTGTTTTTGGTTCTCCCATTTTGCCTGATTTACTGCACCAGCAACACTGCTAACTGGGGGATAAAAGTCAAACTTTCTTCTAGTGTACAAGAAGCCGGAGTCTCAGTAGAACTATTCATGCTCTACTTTAACTGATTGGCAGGGGACAGCCTATTTTACTTCTCCACATTTAGACATCCACCTTTGCATATACACTTGTATTTATCACTAGTTAGGATAGCTTGTGTTTTTTTTTGTTTTTTTTTTGCTTTGCTTTCATTTTAAATAAATGTGTTTTTGAACCATACTTGCTGTCTGTTCAAGACAAGAGTAAATGTTGCCAACTATTGTGTCATGAACTTCCAAATCATTCACCCTTTACGATTAATATGACCATTTTGGTTATAGTTATTAAATAATTATTCTTCAGACTTTCAAACTGATGGTTTAATTTATTTTAGGAGAGTCATTGCATTGATTGGCTATCATTTTTCCCTTTTTGAGAATGGTCCCCCATGAGGGGATTTTAATGTAAATTAAGTCACATTAAACATAATTCATATATTTTGAGGTCCCAACAGTGTCTCATATGTAACATCTTTTTTGCTGTCTTTAGTTTAGACTTACCACGTCAACATCAATCCCAGCATCTGGTGGGTGGGGGGGGGAGATGGAGAAGATGGTAAACAATCACACAAATGAATATTTTAAGAGTGATGTCGCAATTCCTTCTTTGTTTTGATGGACTTCAAAAACATCTCACTTTGTAAATGATTGACGAACCCCAGATCACGAAGCCTCTTCTGTGGCCATAACTACAAGGTTCAGCAGGAAATCAAAGGATCAAAGAAAAGATTACAAGAAATATTCAATAAAATGAGTCTAACGTAAGAAAATAGATCAATTGATGGAGCTTGTGATTCAAATACGAGTAAAAGCAGAAAGAAAGAGAAAAGACGATGGAGAAAGGGAAACAAAAGAGCATAACCATGAGATGAGTGCAGGGAGCATTAAAGATAAGAGAAGTGAAACAGTCTGGGAGCATCGCAGGAAGAAACACAAGGTGAGGAATGGCGATGAGGTGGAGTAGATGGAGAGGTTGGTAGAAGCAGCGGCGTAATTGGTTAAAAATTTAATTAATCATTAAATCAATTTATCTAATTTAGTGTCTAACACATTTTTGATTTTCAGACACGTGCACAGAATTTAACCTCAAATAGAGAAATCTCTCTCTAACGCTCTCACTCACAGAACAACTGTCACTCACACTGGACTCTTACTGAGGGATTATTTTAGTTTTCCCAGCCTCTCCACTGTAAGACTCACTTTGCAGACGGTTCTTCTGTCAAAAATAATCCCTTTTTTCCCAAGTCTATCTTCATACAATACTTGCATGCCATATATACCTTGACAGAATTATTGGTTGCTGTAATCATTCCTCCTCTTCATACCAGCCGTGAAACGATTCCCCTGAAGTGCAACTACACTGTAACAGAGAAGACAAAGACTGCTGAAAAAATGACAAACAAAAGTGATAAAGCGGATGAGAAGTTGTGTCTTTACCTGCTTTGGACACATATGTGCAGGTGCCTTGCAAGACAGAAAATAGCTGCTTGATTTGGCTAACTCTGGCTGCTGAATCCTGAGTATGGATCTTTCCCTTAGTTTCCTACAGTGTCATCGTGATATAGTGGAATCACCTCATGGCCAGTGTGAAAAGGAGGAATGATAGCAGCAACCAGTTACTTAAAATATGGCATACACATATACAGTACACAAGTCACATACAATGATACACTACTAGTTTTCCCTCTGTCACAATGATATGAATATTTAATCTAGACCATTTTCAAGGCAAAAAATTCAACATTTTATGCAGTAATGGCAGAATCTGTACTGGGTCTCATCAGTGGGTGCTTCTTGTGTCATCCAGAAGTGCATCTAGGATATATGAGGTCTCTCCCTTTCAGCTGATTAAATCTCTGTAGCCATTATACAGCAGCAGGAGTGATGTGTTCCATCTGCAGCCTCTAATTTGAGGGATGTACTGCACATTGCTAAAGTGCTGTACAATTATGCGAACTTTAAACAGTGTGGATAACTTTATCACAGTACTTCATTTGAAAAGGCATGAGCTCTAGTGAAACATGTACATGGGCCTCTGTGCCCTTATATTTGAGGGCTATTCCACAACGTTTTTCTCGAGATGTGTCCAAAGCTCAAAAATTTCATCAAAGAGAAGATTTTCCTGCCCCTTAACCAAGAGAAGTTTTCAGCAAAGCAAGATTTTTAGATATCCTGCTTGACTGCAAATAAACAGAAAAGAATAAGGGAAAAAACATGACCCAACCAACTCTGGAGGGTAAGGTAATAAAGCCCAGACTTAAAATAACCAGAATTAACCTTTAACTGAAGTTTGAAGAGAAGGAGTCCTAGAAATCCCTCTCTTTGATGTCTGAAGCTTGTGTGTATACGACCATATGTGGCCATTCCCCCACCCCATGTGTGTTTCATCGGGGTGGGGGAAAAAATTCGATAAAGCATAATATCGCAATATTTTTGTGCGGCATTGAATACAAATACAAATAACCTTTTGGTAGCCTTCTAGAGTGATATAATCGATAGCTTTTTTAGTCCATTGGGTACATTTTGCTGCAATTAGAAGACTGAAGTAAGAAATTAAGACTGAAAACTCTTTTGAGATAAAAACAGATGTTAAAGATATTTCTGATTTCTGTAACCTGCAACTCTGAGAGGTTATTACTTTACATACGCCTACCAGTGGGTAACTTTACCAAACAAGCTAAGAACACACAACATACAAATACCACAACTCTGGAGTCTCTACTAGTCCTTTAGTAGACGCTAGCCGCTTCCACTCCCTCCAGTCTCTGCGCCAAGCCAGCATGTACCATATAGGTCTTTCAAATGAAGACACACAGGTTGTCCACCTCAAGTGTTTGACAAAACAGATCATATTTTAATGAATACAGCCTTCTGCACAGGTTGCGTAACCGCTCACAGATGCATATTTATAGTGACAGGTGGTTTTAGTATACCATGATGCAACTCGGTGACATTATAAGCAAGTTAAATGAAGCCAATTCAGAAAAAAAGAGAGCATTGCAATGATAGAAAGGGACCCACGTGTAGGTTTGACATCCTGAACACAATTATGTATTTATGCAGTAAAGCAGTGATGACAGGTTAATTTCAACAGTCCACATCCAACCATCTAAGGGTTTTCTTTTCTACTGGCTCTTGTGAGATCCTTTTGAATTCACCATTAGCATAGTCACTGCAAAGCTCACCTCACATGTCAAACTCCCATTCTTGCTGCAAGAGCTCATTCGGATGCTGATACCTCATCAAAGAGCTTGTCGATGAATAACAATAGCCTGTCATATCCAAGTCAATAAGTGAAATATTCCTTTTCATATGGTCTAGAGAATGAAGGAGATTTGAAATAAGGAAGTCGGTAAGATAAATTGAGGTTCTTGAGATATTTCGGGGAGATAAAAGACTATTAAATTTACAGGAATAAGAAAAAAAAAAAGGTCTCAACTGAATAGACTGAAGGGAGTGTAATTTGTTCTAACCCCCAATTATGCCCTGGCTTTTCTATTCCCAGCCCGTCAAACTGGCTTTGCCGATCTAAACAGTTTGTATCAACCAAAAAGTCTCTCTTTTGTCTCTTCTCTACCTCTAACTCCCTACCAAAAAGTTCTCTCTGCTTCTTAGTAATTGTGGACCATGCATGGGAAATAAATTGACTTGTCAGTGGACGATTGCTTACGTCTGGTTTGCCATCTCATCTTTTCCCCTTTATTCCCTTTGCTCTTTTCACCAGCTACCGTCCTTCCTTCTTTCTCTTCTACAGATGTCCCTTTTCTAATCATTTCACTGTTTTTACCCTCCTCTTATTTCTTTTCTCCCCCTATCATTTTGGTTATCATTTTCTTTCTTCAATGTGTTCTTTGCTTCTCTATTACCCCTCCCTCCCCTTCGTCTTTCTCTCTTTACTCTCTCTTCCTCTCTCCCTGGCTGTGGGGTGATGTATGGTCCCTGTCAGCGCTGGAATCAATGGGACGCCGGTTGTTTTAATTTAGCCTGGGAGCCCAGCGGATCCAGATCCTCAGCGTCATGGAAGAGCGATGGCAGTGGCCTTTCTCTCCTCTGCTTTTACTCCCCTCCCTCTGTCCTCCTCTCGTTCGCTGCATTGACAAACACTTAGTTCCCGTTGGACAACGCTCTGCGGAGGCCTACACCATCTGAAGGCCTCTGAGAACTAGTGAGCTCACCTCTTGTCTGTTGACATGCTCTGGATTCGCATCAGCACCAATCGATGAGCTGCCTCACAATCTGAGATACCTACAGTTAAAGCGCGATAGCATTCGAGTGTGGTGAAACGCAGATGGATGGATAGTAGAAAGCTACCTCCTACACTGACAAGCTGTAGACCAAGGATACTGAAGATGTAGATTTTGTTTCAACTTGGAGGTACAGAAATAAAATGAGGGATCAAGTAAATTTACATGCACCAATTTGTGCTTTTTCTGCATCAATTTATGGTGTAAACAACTGTAATTCTGTGAAAATAAAATTGCTTCTTTCATGTTTTTATTGGAGAAGGACAAAAGTTCCAAATAGGCCTATTGAAGGGACACACGGCCAGGGACGAGTTATTAAACAAACATCACTGATTTTTATCAGTGATGTTTGAATTGCCTGTAATCAACTCTTCACCATTTTCTTGCCATCACTTATCTTTGCCCCGCATAGGTCATCGTTACAAGGTCGCTTCTACAATTTTAGGACATTCAGGGCTTAATCCCCACTTTTTTTTTGATAATCTGGAACCTTTTAAATTCAAAGTACAAAAAGGAAATTACTGGTTCAAATGTATATTGTGTTAGAAAAAGGCCGCCGGGCCACCTTGCACCCAATAGCCAGAATTGGCCCAAGGGCTGTTAGCTGAGTAACACTGCTGTAGACCAACATTCAGAGTCATATGGCATATTTTACCTTTAACCTAGAAAAAACGACAAAATAAAACAATTATCATTCTCCACTAAAAAGTCCGTAAATATTTATCAAGTGGAAAGGACTTGGCAGAAATAGACAATATTCACAAGTTTGTTTTAATTGGTGTAAATCCCATGAAAAAAAATTCTGTTATGCTATAGTTAGCTTAAAATGGGCCCTTAACATTAATGCAGGGAGTGGGTCCCCTTTCATGGAGACCCCCATATTGCACTGCCATGTTTCTATAGTAGCTCAGAAGTGACAAACCACTAACTGGCTTTGGAGAGAGCCTTTAACTTTTCCTGCAAGTTAAGCGAATACCACAGGGTCGCCTACGCGCTTAAAGAAGGGGTGAGGGACGAGTATTCAAGCACTGTCAACACACAAATATAGATATTTTTTTTTAAAAAAATCCTGTTTTATTTTTTAAATTCTATCAACACGGCCTTTGTTTTACAAAACATTGCTGTCCAAAATACACAAAAACAACTCCAAAACCCTTCCCAGGTATTTTGTAGTCTCCCATTGTTGATAGTAAAGTGTAGAGGCTAACGTTACCCTTTTTAAGGTGAAGTGATGAATCAATACAAAGTTTAAGTGTTACACTAATTCATGAGACTAGTTAGTGCTGAAACTATGTAAACAAACCAGTGGTTCACCATCGATTGTTTCAGGTGCATGCTCATTACAAAGAAGCATGGGCCTGAGCGAGGAAATGACAACATTGTTTCCCAAATGCTCTGTTTTACATGTCCACAAGGAAACCAAGTAAGTGGAAAATTTAAGGTGTTTTTAAAAAATCTCTGTTTTAGTGACCTAAAACTCTGCATGTAGACGAGAAGCCAAAAAGTAGAGGTAAATATCTGTTTTCAAACATATCTGTGCACATGTAGCCTCAGGTGGTTGCAATCGGCAATCTTACTGCTAGATGCCACTGAATCTTACACACTGCTCCTTAAATAGACCAGGTAAACTCATGGCACATGTGCTGAGACATGACAGTCCAGCTTTGAGCATCTACCTCGAGCATGCAGAGATCTTCCTGATGGACGGATAAACAACTGACAATGAGCTGAAACGTAAAAGGTTGGACGAGCTTCATTGGAGCCACGATCTGGGGCTCATCAGCCACATTTGTCCTGACAGCTCTTCCTCTCCCTCTGTCTCATATCATTTTCCTCTCTTTCGTCATCTCCCCTTCATCGACACCCATCATTAATACAAATCATCTCTCCCCATATTCCCCAACGCCAGGCTTGAGCGAAAGCCGTCATGCAAAGCTCACATCGTGCGCTAAAGTAATTAAAGTCGCTGCTTTGAAACAAAAGGCTGAATAGGGGAGAGGCTTTAGAGAAAATGAAAGAAATGTGCGCAGAAAGAAGGGGAAGCAATCAGAGAGGTGGGTTCCACCACAATGGCTCTGTTGATGAGAAATGTGCTGTACACACGGGTCATGTATTATTGGGTTTTTAACAGATGTATGCATGATGTGACACAAAAGGTTGGAGGGGTTTGGGCTTTGTTTGAGCTACAGCACATTTGCATTAAATACAAAAAACACAGAACGGGTTGTTTAATAGAGAAGATTATTGTGAGGGGAGGAGGTATAATAATGGAATTAGTATTTAAATTTTTGTTCTCCAACTAAAAATCACACAACGTAACTATCTCCAAAAGCAAAAATGTTCATACTTTTTCTTACTAAAAAGAACCCCAACTTTTTCTATAACTCTAACTGTAGTTTATAAGTTCAGAACAGACAGCCTATTCTTAGAAGTGGTATTGGGGAATGATGGCACATTTGGCATTAAAACTGCCATTTTTTTTAAGCTGAACTAAGTGCTACAGCACACTAGCTAATTGGCTAACTAGCCTGAAAATTGCCGTTAGCAATGCACTTTTCCCCAGCGCATGCAATCCAAGGTAAATACAAGATACGACCTTTGCTCCTGCAAATTATGCTCATACTTTATAACTAATGGATTTTTCCAATTAGGTTTTGTAGGGAGACTGAATTATTTCCCCGAGTTTTGTTCCCTGGAAAGCTTTTTTTTTTCTTTTTATTTCAAATGGGGGTAGTGATGCATCTATTTATTGCACTGGATTCAAAAATAGGTGGCCAGGTTGGATGGAGAGTGTACACAGGGCAGGACTTTTAGCATTGGAGACAGGGTTGCAAGATCATGTGTTCATGATTGTAGAGATGTTAGGTAAAGGATTGCAGTTTGATCATGAAAAAGTTAATAACAGACAGCACGGGGCATCGGCTAGATACAAATAAGGATGCAGAACTCAACTTGACACATATTTTCACCCAAACTTATGGCAGGGAGATGACAGTAAAGAAGGTGGCAGATGCCATCGACTGGAAATTAACATGGTGGAACATGACAGAGTGAAAAGAGGAGGGTCGACGCGACGTAGGATTGATGATTTTGGATAGGGGCATTGAGATGAAGTCGGCGTGGTGTCAGAGAGCACCTGTGCCGCTCCCAGGTCTGCGGTACACTCCATTTAACATTACGGCACTGTGAATTTGTCAGAGGGAAGCAGGCAGAGGAACTGTTAACTGTTATTTCAAGCTGTCAGCTTGGATCTGTGTCACACAATGCCTCATAGGGCTCCTCCATTTATGACACAAGAAAAGAAGAGTGTAGGTGGCATATACGGGGGGAGACATACAGACAGACAGATCCTGCATTATTATGAACAAGAAAGATGCTCCTGTCACTTGTGAGAAAACGACTAAATTATAATGTTCATGCGGGACTCAATTTAAGATGTTGAGAATTTGAAAAGATTGCAATCATCACACCGTGTGATTCAAAACAAAGTACATGATTATGCTGTTTTGGACCCAAGTACCTGTACTTTCTTTTGAAATTATAGGGAAAAAGGAAACGAACACGCAAATGCTCAAAGAGATTCATTTCAGACATTTATAGGATCCTTATTCTTCCCTCTTCCCAAATTCTATCTTAGTTTGCAAATATGCATAGCCTCTTCCCTGCAGCCAACTTTTTGACACAAGTGGCATAAACTTTAGAGCACATAACAACAGTTAACAAAATGTCAGGAGCTGCACTGCCAGACATTGTGCCTAAAATATATCGCTGCAAACAGAATGATCTTAAGTCTAAAATCTAATGTTCTAATGCAATTTTAATTCTCAGCAACAGCTACACATGGATGGATGGATGGATGTATGGATGGAGATAAGTTAATATAGGCCTGCATAGTGACTGAAAACACAGAGATCTAGAAAAGAGCACTCAAGAGAAATCAGATCTCCAGCAGACGACCGCACAACACAAATCATGTAATTCCAGCAGAAGCGCTGCAGAGCGTTTCAGAAGCGTCCCAGAAACTAACAAAGAAAGACGGCTCTTCTATTTTTGACGGAGCTGCAGCGTCGCACAGATCACATCGAGCAACAGGCACTGTATGTGAAATGTAGGCAGGATATAATCATGAGGATGAATGCATATTTTTTTATAACTTAACACACAGCCACAACTTTGATCCTTGTTGTTCATAATTGAACTTTTAACTGTATTATGTCTGTCTGAACGTTGCAGCAAAGCACAGCAGGAAATAACAATAAACACACCAAACAGACCAACACAAATCAAACCCATTTACGAAGCCTTAGTTACTTACAAGAAAATATATCAAATTAAAATAACCAAATCAACTAAATTAAAGAGTAAACTGGGCAGGCAGAGTGCTCCATAATTGGCCCTCCCGGTGTCCTTGCAGTCAAAATGGCTGCAGAGATAACGGAAACAACTGACTAATTTAATTTGTATGGCGCCTAACTTTAGTGGATCCTAATGTATTAATCTGCAGATTAATCTATGGTTCAAAATTAGATAAAACCTTTCCACTGATGTCAGTTTTTGAGCTGCGACAAAAATAGCCGATTATAAGAGGTGATGTGTGAGCATACAGTCATAAATGTGCACACAAAATTTAAGGCTGATTAGTCCAGTAGTATTCAAGATTAGCTGCAGACAGACAGATACACACACACACACACACACACACACACACACACACACACACACACACACACACACACACACACACAAATGTATGACCCCCTCCAGGCTTCTACCTGGCAGCGAGAACAGGCTCTGTATTCTTCAAATAGTAGGTGTCTCATTTAAACCAGGCAGATATTGACTGCTCTTTGTTATTTTCATGCTCAGTTAATTGCTATTCACAATTTAGTGGAATAGCATACAGCTGAACGTGTTAAGCCAGCGTTTCTCTATTTATCCTTGCAAGCTCTGGCGTTTTGTTATTGAGCAGTTTGAGTCATCATCTTTGATTTGTGATGCATATGCAGGTGCCATTACCTCAGCTATATTACTGACTATGTCAAGTGACCAAAGTTCATGTCTTGGCTTGAACGTTCACACATGGTGTCAGTTGAAGTGGCCATGATAGGCTGGAATGACAGCTGTCATTTTTGGATAATTTATTCAGCTTGTTTTATCAAAATGAGCCTGTCCACTAGAATTAGACTGATATAGACCTTTAGCAAACAGACCAGTAAATCCGGGAATAAAATCAGCTTCATGGTAAAAAAAAAACCGCAAGTAAATACAAATAAGTCGAGGAAATCTGACAAATGAGAACTGTAAACGATTCAAAATCAATACTGGCTGAAGCAAGCAAGGTCTGTCATAGAAATTGTTCTGCAGAGACCATTGATGGCTCTCAGTTTGTTTCAGTAAGAGGAGAAATTAATTGAATCATTTCCCCTTTATTAACCTGCACAGTTAACAGAGTGAATACAATCTCCAGCAACACTCTGCATCAAACGAAAAAGCTTTTCTTATCAAAACAGGGTTGACGGATGATGGACCGACATTGCCTAAACTCATGGTCTACACTGCACTGAAAAGACAAATCAATCACAAATTTTGACAAGCTGTCACAAGTATATAAAAAAGATGAAAAACCAAGAGTGAGCAGAGTATAGAGAAAATACTGGACTTTCTGTGACGGGGGTACCTGACTTTCTACTCTGCTGTTACCTTGGAGACAGGACACAGGAGTGTAAGACCGTAGATGTGTGCGCACATACATGCACGCCCAGTCACATAAGAGAAAGTGCAGCCATAGTGGAAAGAGAGGGCAGAGGAGGGGGTAGTGGGCAGTCTGACATTTGAAGTTGAGTTCTTGCTACAGTGTGGAAATGTCATATTATCCGGCCAGACACATCTATCAAAGTCAGGAAGAGTTTTCCAACAGTGGACAGTAAAAGAATTATCTCTTCATTACATCACCCTGTGTGTCTGACTCTCTCTACAGCTACCCTTTCCTCTCCTCTTCGTCTGCATACACGCATACACACTGCCTTAAAAATGTAAATGTATATTTTCACACAATTTTTAGCTTTGAATCTCTCGTCTAGGACTGAGAAAGGTGGGAAATTTTGGCACGCACTTGGTTTTCTCCCATTTTGCAAGTGCATCTGCTGGATGGAGTTACCTTGTGAAACATATAAAACCCATTTCAGAGCCCCAAAAGAGTCTCTAGTACTTTTGTAAAAACATTGCTGTCTGGGGAGAAGGAGAAGTGGAAAAAAAGATGGAAAAGCAGTGGGTGCTTGGTAGTGGTCAGATGCACACAAACAAACCCACACAGGCAAACACACACACACACACTATGCCCTCTGGGTAGTCAAAAATGTCAAGAAAGAGATCACGCTGTCAGTCACTGACTCGAACTGGTTGTATACAGTATGAAACAGAAGTCCTCTCCCTCCGCAAGATATGCCACCACAGGACACAGCGTCCAGAGCACAGCACCACCCCCACAGCTAGCAAACAGTCATCACAAACTGGAGCTGCAGGGCTAAAGCACTCCTCCAACAGCCATCGCCCTACCCGGAGCACCCCCGCCACCCCGACATCATTATGTCCGGGTTAGTTGCTTAAAGGCCATGCGCTCCATTTGGAAGATGCAAAAAGTGCTTGCTCGGACACAGTGCAGAATTATTGCAGGGAAAATGTTGCGCCTGCTGCTTTGCCCAAAGGCATGGATATGTTTGTCTACAGTGGAGCCGACCACCCAGAACAGGGGAGGGAGACTTGTTGTGAAGATAATGACAAAATCTGCCTCCCTCAAATCTAGTGCTGAAAGAAAATGAAAGATAGATAAAGAAAATGCATGTTAATTTTTTTCTTTAATTTTTTTCAAGCCTTTGTACAGTGTCAGCCATGTTTAACGCTGTTTTTGATCTTCTTCTGAAAAGATTTCACCATTCTGATAGTGTGAAATATCCAATGATTTAAACTCCACAAGGAAATCCAATTTATCTGTGTTAACAGTTAAAAAAAATGTCACATTCCCTGCTCAGCAAAATGTGTGTACTTAAGAACTACAATCTGAGTCAATAACCTAATGTGCTTTAGTGTGCTTACATGAACAGTGTTAGTGCCACACTCACTTATGTTAGAGATTTCCAGGATGGAAAATTGTGCAAATCACTTCTGACTGGAGATCTTAAGTATACTAGCAATTTGTGCAAGTGCGGAGCAAAGGCAGTAAGCATTAGCTTACAAACAGTGCCCATTATGTTGTTAAGTGGTGTATTTTTCTTGTTCAAAAATGTAGGTTAAAATGAAGATAATACAAAGCCACTCATTAAGATGGTTTAGCAAGGCCAATTTGCAGTTTGTCAAAACAACATCCAGTCCAAAGATAAGCATCTCAGAGTAGACAATGTGTCCTTCATAGCCCCAAATTAACAGTGACGCACATTTGGTTCTCCTTCAGGCGTAAGAGTGAAAACATTTTATGAATGTTGTCAACCTGGGTTTGTCATTCTTTCTGCAACAAGATGTAAGAGCAGTGCAGCCCTGTCCTAACAATTTACCAACTATATCCATTCAAGTGCAGAATCTATTGATGAAAAATAGTTATAAAACATTTTGGCAACAAGGACACGCAGCTACAACAGGTGTGATTTGACATCTGCAATTCCGAGATACCTCAACAACTACATGATCCCCCGAGGATGAAACCTTTGGTTATCTGCGGACTTCTCTAGTACCACCTTAAGGTTGACATTTACTATCCTATGAAATATGGTACTTATATTCATGATGCCCAAAAGATGAATCCTAATGACGTTTGAGATCTTGTCTTTTTCTCTACCACCAACATGTACCTGCAAAAACATATGGAATACCACTAAGCTCAAGCTATACTTTGGATTGTGCTAATTAGCCGATTTTAGTATGCTAACATGCTAAACTAACATGGCAAATTCCCTACGTCACCTGAGGAATTGTGACATAGGAAACAGTGTCTCCAAAACAAGGCTCAGCCTTCAGAACTGAAAAAAAAAGCCAACGTAGAAGTTCCAAAAAACTGCAGTGTCTCAGATGGCTACTTAAGACCGACACCAAGAGCAAGTCAGCTCCCATACACCCGCATGTTAAAATGCAAAACTTAAAAACACGAATGAACATGTTTACAGCATGGTACAAAAAATGGTTTTCAACATTTTTGACAACTGTGTGGGGATTTTTAGAATGGCCTGACCCACTCTTTTCAATGTTACTACAGCTTACATTGATGCATAATTGAGGGCATGGCTGCTTTAAGTGACAGACAGGAGCCATTGGTTGACAAGTCGCCACCACTGCAACATTAGTTGGGTAACATAACCATGGTGTAACTCCAGATTCGGTGTGTGCAATGTTGTGCAAACTGAGCTAGCAGCTAGCAATAAAGTCTCCACTTTCTCCACGCTCTTGCCCAAATATGGTTATTTCTGGCTCTAAGAATACAAGATGGCGTTTGCCAAAACGCCACGCGTTAAGGGCCTATGGTATAGGCCCTTAACACATGGGGTCACTACGAAAGTTGGGCAAGCCAACAATGGAGTTCCATCACACAAGGCTCAGCCAACACATTAGATCACAGTCAGTCATCTGTAATTGTTATTTAAAACAGGAAAACCAGAGAACCGCTATGACGCTAGTAGGCCAGTTAGCACATGGACAACACAACCCAATACTGAAAGAACAAATCATATTTACTGTGCGCCGGTGAACAACATCAACACCCATCAGGAAACTTTTTTCTTAGGAGCCCTATGGTTAAAGAGAAACAATCTTACCTCATATAACAAGTTTGTTTCGACCTCACTCCCTCTTAACTTCAGCTGTTTGTTTACTTCCCCCTTCCATTTCTCTTCTTGTGTGCTGAGCTGAACTGCCCGTCAGAGTGATTTCATTTACCCATGGATTCGATGGCCACTGCTGCTGATTCAACATGCTGAACTTGAGGGAAAAAAAACAACAAGGATCAACGAGGGCACAGACAGTGTCACGGCAGTAACACTGCCCACTTCCATGTTTTGGCACAGTTACTGTACACATGATGCATACCGTCCAGCAGTACACATGAACCATAGTCAAAAGCAACTTTTCAAGTGGACTTGGACACAGATCAACATACAGGTATACTTAGATCTTGGCCCAGGTCCCTAAGCCTCCTAGTCTCGTTTTTTTCCACAAAGCACTTACAGTATTTCGCACTTTCTTTTGCTCCGTCACTGCCATTATCGCGCCTCATTATGCACTCATTTGACAAGCGGTCATGGATAAGTGATCCCTGCTGAAGTGTAGTACCGTAAATAACTCTTTATGGAAAGAGTTCTGAGTTGCTTGATGAAAAAGTGCCAAAGGTTTGTGTGTCAGCCTCTCAGAATCAAAGCATCTCTACAGCCATCATTCTGCACTGACGTTCAACAAATATCAGGGGAGGGATTCATCATAGAAATAGGTGACATTTGCATCAATATGGATATTGCAATGCAACCACGGGGTATTGCATTTTAAAAAGGAAACGGTAAAGCTTTCTTGCTCTAACTATGCTCACACATGGATGCATACAAAGTTGCTAAAAGTAAGAAATAAAAATCGACATCCTAAGCATAATCGCACTTGACAGGTTGAAAGAAAGTGGCTACAAAAGGAAGACTTGACAGGACACGTTTATCTGAAGGTGGATCTTTGCTGCGAGGTGTTGATGAAGGACAGAGGCGCACAGCCACCTGAACGTACAGCAGGCCGGCGGTCTAAATCCCAGATACATTTATAACTTGTCGGGGAGATGGCCTTGCCAGTGTAATCCCTATCACCACGAGCGTGGCGCTGTGGCTTAAACGTGGTTGAGAGGACTCTCCCCGGCTAGCCATAAATCTGTGGCGTTAGCCGCCTAGAGAGCCAACAGGAGCCTCTCTCTACCTTGTTATCTTTATGTCCCCCATTGTGAGAGCGCTGATTAAAAGGTGCTTGATTTAAAGTGGCTTTCCCTTGTCTCTCCCTCTCCTCATTTGGCATTTTTCTCTCGCTCATTCTCATTCCGTTTTTACTCCTAATTCTCTCGCTCACTCTTGTCCGCTGGCTTAACGCTCCGCTTCCTTAAGAGCATCCAATCATGGCCTCACGCGGTCACGCACAGCTGAGTGAGTCAGTGAGTGAGTGAGTCAGTCAGTCAGTCAGTCAGTCAGTCAGTCAGTAAGTCTCTCTCACACACACACAAAAAGAAACACACTCTCCACATAAAGAAGCGGGAGAGGAAGGAGCTGCCTGATACTTACATGACTCTGCTATAATTATAGAGGTAGCTTCTGGAATTCATCTGTCTGTTACTGCCTGAAAAAAAGAAAGAATGGAGGAGAGGACTTAAATTTAAGGTAGATGTACAATAATAATATTTTTTTTTCTTTTCAAATAAGACTAAAAAATATATCTTTTTGTACAAGCTTTTTGCTAGGTCTTATATGACAATGTAACTGGTGGCAGTTTAATTATTATTATTATTATTATTACTAGTATTAGTATTAACAGTAATAGTAGTAGTAGTACCAGTAGTACTATCGTTTTTATGCCTTTCAAAAAGTAAAGTGATAATGCCTTATTATTTCCCCTTTTTTGGTGTCCTAACTTCTTATTTTAGATGTTTTTATCATCTTTCTTTATATACGTATACGTATATAAGTTTCCTATCTTATTATTATTTTATATAATTTTTGTTCTGTATGATTCTAATTTTATCTTAGGCACACTGAGTCTATGACTGTTGCATGAAATGTGCTGTATAAATAAATTTGACTTGACTTTTTATTTTATTCTGTTCCTGTTTAATTATGATTAAGAAGCTATACGGCTATTATTATATGCATTATAATTATTTAAGTAGAGAAAACGCCGAACCATTAGAAAGGGAGACAGTAAAAAAAAACAAAAAAACAGATCAGTCATGGGTACGATGTGAAAATTGAGCAATAGATGGGGAATATTGATTCTATCTCATGCTTATTAGTAACACCACGGTATTGTGTAATTTCAGGGGAAATGCTCGAGAATCACATTACCTTCCCTGCCCCACTTTAATCCATTTCAGGCCCTCAAGACCGCGGGTCATGTTCCCAAATTAGTTAAGAATTTCCGCCATGACAGGCTGGGCTCGGCGGCAGTCACAGCCAACCCGTTCTCTGTGGGGATGACACTGTGGCGTCTAGGAAGAGTCCGGTGGACAGACGAACAATGAGGGAGTCATGATACTTCGTTAAAGTGATACACTTGACTGATTTCTCTTTCCCCCTCTCTGAACCTCTCTGCCTTTCTTCACCTTAGATTGTCCCTTGCTTCTCATCTTGAGATGCCTGTACACATTTTAACCCCTCTTTTTCTTTTCTCCTTGTACCCTGTCCGGTTATACTATGTGTTATGGTGATTAAAACGAAACATCAGAATTTAAAATTTGGCAAAATGAGACTGTTGTCACAAGAAAACGACAACATTGCTCATTTGCAGTACAGTACAATTGTTAACGTTGCTGATTCCCTTTTCAAAAAGCCTAGGGGGTTTTTCCATTGGATTTTGCATTATTGCAGAAAATAAGCTCCGGGGTTAAAAAACATTTATGATACATGTTTCGCTCAGCAAAATAATCTTCATAAATGAATACCACTATCAGAATTTTTAAAGCCTAACTGCAATAGCCAAAAGTAAAAAGCTACAGTTACGCTAAAAGGAACTACACTATGGCTGTTTTGCTACCGCTATGAGGCTGTTAAGCCTTGTTCGGCACAATTCAGCAACAACAGCACATGGCAACCAGTGCCAGAGCGTCAACAAATGTACATGCTAGCAGGGATGGTTAGGTTCACGTAACGGACATGAACGGTTAGGATTAAGGGAAGGGGCACATGTTAAGGTGTAGAGAAAAAAAAAACCCATTCAGACAGGAAGCAAACCAAGGACTCCCACATGAAAGTCTTGGGTTTGTTGGACCCATCTATTGCCCCTCCCACCCATCCTTTTGTGTTCCTGCACTCCTTATATCTTTATATTCTGTGTTAATGCCTGAATTTCCACCTGATGGACTTGCTGTGTTACATGCGTAAATGACAGGTCTAATCTGGCCGCATTCTCAAGTGTCACCACCCATGCCTGTATCATGTGGACACGGCAGGTAAAATCCAGCCTACCGCTAGTGTATACACACAGCGCAAACGCTTCTGTACACAAATGCAAAAACACAAAGGGTGCTTATGCAAAAAGCACTGTCAAAGCAGCAGCATTTTCTACCTACAGGATCTCCAGATCATAAGAAACAACAGATCAATTTTAAAGGAAATGAAAAACAATCATTTTTGTCATGGAATTTGAGGTACTTTTTGGGCAAAATATATTTCTGCATGTCATATGTAACATTCTGCTTAAAACATCTTACGAAATAATAAAAAGTCAAAAACCTAAATACGGTATATACACCATCTGCTTTACCTTTTGATTCATTTTCTTGGCACAAAGTACACGAGCACCTCTGTGTGAAATGTAATTTTGCAGGCTGAAATGGACTTTTGGGCACAACCCATACAGCTTCCAAGAGTTGTTCCTAGAATGATGCACAGCAGCTCTCTCTTTTTTTAGCACAGTAGAGTACATTTGTCTGCCAGCACCATCAACAACCCAACTCACTTTGTCCTCTCTCTATCCCTCCCTCTCTCTGTCCGTCTCTTCCATGAATCCAGCTTGGCCCTGGGAGCATCCCAGCTCGCACGGCCAAAGATAGTTCCCCTCTTTCTGTATGTCTGACTGGCTGCTCTGCTCTAGACCCCAGGGCTCTCTCCAGTGCAACTGGCTGGGCATTGCTCCACATGACATGTCCATTTGCTAGACGTGCCCTTCCCCTACTTACGAAAACAACAGCCCCCTAACCACAGAGCGCACTGCCAGACATCAAAAAGACAGGGAGGAGAAAAAGTTGTTTTAGCTGGGAGACAGTGAAGAAAGACATATTGTGAGGAAGCGAGAAGCTAGAGTCCCGATAAGGTAATAATCCAAAATAAAAATTTCAAAAAGGATGCAAAAAACATACGCCCAAAATATATGGTTTTCTTTGAAATCCATCAAATCCATTGGCCTTTCTTGCATTTGTGGCTAAAGCGCCTCATAATATGTTTACAGCTCTCTGACCCGAGAGACAACTTAAGCATTAATATGCCACTGGGGAAGCGTGAGATGCATTTGCCACATATTCCCTCCTCTGCTGGCAACCAGACCATCCACCAAAGCACCGGCGCACTGTGTGAGAGTCGGGGGAGAGTTTGATGGGAAAGGAGAGAATGCGTTGTCAAGGTAACTTACACGAAGCCAGACCAATTAATAAACAGTGAAGCAGAAGCCAGACAGTCTGGAAAAATGTATCGTTTGATGCACCTTTACGGCGCTGTGGATTGAATGTGCTGTAAAAATGTTGTCCAGTGGTTACAGTTTAAGGTCCACTTGGATAAATCAGTGTGTCATTCACCTGCCACTGGACAAGTTATAAAGAGGCATCATTAAACAGTGGCCTCTGAAGCATTTGATTATTTCATATGACCTACATCAGGCACTGCAGATGCCCCATATATCACACTTCATGAGGGTCTGGAGGACAACTATGCCAGCGGTTCCCAACTGTAGGGTTGCAGTCCAAAAGAAGGTCCCAGGGCCATTTTGAATGGACCACAAGTGACATGCCAAGTTTGTAAAAAACACACTTTATTTTGAAGTAACAGTGAATTTCCAGCACAGACCTTTAATTTTGAAGTGCTGTTTCTGTTTATTCTTGTAGTATGCTTTATTTCTTTTTGTTAAAGGCCAATGTGGTATTTACCTTTTGTGAAACAAAATTGAATATGTGGTAATTTATCCAATGTGTGCACCCTGAACTAATGACTATGGAGAAATCTGGACCCCATAGCAGGACCAGTTGGGAACCACTGCTCTTAACCTTATCTGTTACACTGCATTGTGACCTTCTGGAACCAGAATAATAAGTCTTAAAGGAACACTTCATCCACAAAATGATCATTTGTGTATTATATACTCAGCCTGTGAATGAAGAATCCAAAAAAAAACCAAAACTTGATGAATTGGAGTCAAAAGGGGGCTGTGTTTATCAACAGCAACATTGAAACTTCTTTTTACAAACTCTCACACAACTGCACGGTATAATCCAAGTCTAGTTTATCCAGGGCCAAACACGTGTATTAGCACTAGAACCTGACTATTTAAAACAATTCTGCATGAGTAGAGTGGAAGCATTTGAACTCTGCTCATGCAGTACAGTTGTAAAGGCCAGAGGACAACTCAAATGCAGAAATCAGACATAAAAATCAAAGTCCAAGTTCAAAAGTTTAATCCAGCAAAACTTCTTACATGAGAAGGTAAAATGGAAGCAACAGTACAGGCAGGGCGCAGGCAGTAGGGCAAAACCAGAAAAACACTAAAAGATCAAATACCAGGCAAGCAGCAAAACTTACAGGTAATAGGCTGAATCAAAGTCAAAAAATAGGCCTGAGTCACACATAAGGAAAAAACAGGAGGAAAATGGCTGGTAAGAAAGACTACAAGCACAAGACAAACTAACAACAGTTGAGTAAATGAGCAGAGTTGGAATACAAGACACAGAC
This sequence comes from Plectropomus leopardus, assembly GCF_008729295.1. Classification (NCBI taxonomy): domain Eukaryota; kingdom Metazoa; phylum Chordata; class Actinopteri; order Perciformes; family Serranidae; genus Plectropomus; species Plectropomus leopardus. Next base: position 14,328,351 of record NC_056480.1, read on the forward strand.
TCAAGTGATTACTGACCGAAATCAGGTGCTGCAGAACAAAGGGAGAAGTAACTCCCACAAAAACTAGGAAATATTATTGTTAACAAAATAAATTGTGAAGTGCAGAGTCCATGGTGGAATGTTGCAAAACTTCAAATGCATTTGTCTGTGCACGAGACTGTTTATGCAGTTTATGTTTTAATTTATGAGGTATTAGCAAAAATGCATGTGTTTACTGAGTACTGAGAATATGACTGGATACATGAGACTTGGATTATAATGCACAAGTTGAGTCTGTAAATTGATGTTTCAGTGTAGTTTTGCTGTTATTAAATGTGGTCCCCTTTAACTGCAATTCATCGAGGAGGCATGCGAGAAAAAAAAGTTTTCTTCACAGATTCAACATAACCAGTGTGGAGTAATACTTGTACTAATTAATATACTAATGATCATTTTATGGGTGGAACATTACTAAAAAAAAAAAAAACTACTGTAATACATCACATAAAGATTAGTGAAGAGTCTGCAGCGATGCAAGCAGGAAGGATGCAGAAAAAATGTTAAGCGTTTTTTAGGAAAGTACCTTTTGGTCTTTTACAGAACTGCACATGGACAAAATTGGAGCAGTTGTTTAAAAAACTGTTACAACTACAAGGTTGTCTTAAAGTTGTATTACCACATCAGGCAGCTGGGTACTGCTGACTTTGTGGTCCATGCGGCACAAATTATGTTGACTTGAAAATGTAAGTGGGCAATACTACTCTTGAACACCCTACTCAATATAAGCAATTTATTAAATAATAGTTTTCATCAATGTACAACGACAGCAGAATCAGTGATGAAACAGCATAGGTTCTCCTGTATGAATCGTTTGCTGCATTTCATTCCCTGACATCAGGGTTTTTGGCTGGTTAAAGCAAACTGTGGCGTTATAAGTGGCCTCTTAAATGAGCTAATCTGATTGGCGGGAGTTCTGTAACAGCCTATTGTACATGCAAACTCTACAGACCTGCTGGGAGCCCAAATGTTGCGTCAGCCCGCTGGGCTCGATCTCATAGAGAAGTGCTTAATTGGTTTCTCTAGTGCCATTTCTGCGCTGGAAGAGTGGTACACTCCTCTTTGGTTTTGCTTTTCAAAAGAACCTGATGATCATCCTGGTGTGGCAAAGGGCAGGATGACGTCCCTGCTGACCTTGGCATGGAAAGCTTGAACAGCTGGCTGGTGTGTTGTGATAAGTAGAAAAAAATGTAGTGCCTGAATATAGAATACATCATCCTAATGGTACAATACTGAAAAATGATGTATTATTTTCACGTTGGTTGACTACTACTTATTCCTTACTGCTTTTTAACCTCTTATGAGCATTATATTATGAATAATTGCTATGATACTATTAAAGTTAATATCCATGAGCAAATGCATGTCCACATGTATGAAGAACTTCATCTTTGATGCACTGCATCAAGTCATTTCCTTCGTGACAATCCAGCACTGACTTAGCTAATTAAATTTGATAAATACATAGAGTCAATTGCACAAGTGTATGATAAATAATAAATTAGCAACACTTTCAGCATCAGGTTCTGAATACCACATTTATACATGTGAGGCGTTTGTTCACAAAACTACTCATGTACATTTCATGAATTGATTGACGAGTAACTCTGAGGGGGTAGGAGATACTGAGCTCCTCCTACACCTTTTCAAACATGTAAGTTCTCATTTTTGTTGGTTATCAATATCTGTTCTTTGAGTTGAGATTATCATCCATTTCAATCATAGTTTTGTTTTGTCTGTTTGTTCTGTATGTTTGAAATATATACCATTTATCAATCAATCAAAAAAAAACGTATGACTGTAAGTGTTAACTGTCCAGTTTAGGAGAAAATCTTTAAAAAAAAAAAAAAAAGGGTTTTACAAGCTATAACAGGTCTAACACCCTCATGTATTGTGTGCACAAGTTTAAAGGGAGCAGTATGCAGGATTTGGTGGCATCTACTGTGAAATCCTGGTTAAAATTCCTTCTGTGTTTACTGTTCAGGAGGTTTTAACCATGAGCTGAATTATCCACAGAGGTCTCTTCCTCTCAAAAACAAACAGACCAGGTGAATAAAACTCGTAAAACACTAAATAAAGCACTTTATGTTACAAATCAGTATTTCCCGGATGCCACATGGCACATTGCACCTGCTTATGTGTGCTCACTTTTGTCTCTAAACTTAATATGTGCTGACCTTTTTTCCTCTGAGACATTAAGAGGGTTTTCACCAGCAGTTGAATTACTCGCTGAGGTCTCTTCCCCTCCAAACGTTTTGTGTGTCTGCCAGAAAGCTCTGTCACAAACTGACATTTTATTCAATTTTAAGACATAACTTTATGATGAACTTTTAGGTGCTTGTTGCTTTTACCGGCGAGTATAAACTATGGTCAAAATTTTAGCCATCGGATGTTTGGATCGGGAGTAAAAACAAGTTGAAAATCCTCCTTGCCTACAGGAGGCCATGGCTGAAAACTTGCCAGATTCACATATATGTCAGTGGGGCCAGTCTTTGGGCCTTTGCCGGTAAGTTTTTTTTCTCCATGGAGAACCTAACCCTGCTCTGATTCTTGCCGAAGTCAAGATAACGTTGTGGACTCCCGTTGTGTCGTCTTTGCGTGTAAGTTTTCACTTTGTGCCTCTCAAATCAAAACACTGTACATCTCTGCTGCCGCAGCCACCACTCACCTCGCCTTCCGGGTGTGACCGGTGCCTTCACCTGACCCAAACCATCGTGGAGCTGGAGGGACGTTTCTCCAAACTTTACAGACTCCCACAGCCATGGCTGAAGCTGAGCTGGACTCCACGATCCCGGCTGATCAGGCTGACCAGTCCCACACGGAGGACCTCTGGCAACAGCAGGGAGCGAACCCGAAGAAATCGGCTAAGGCTGCCCTCACACCAAATCTGAAAATCCGCAGCTCCGCTTTCAACCAGGAGCCCTGGTCCATGGTCCGTAGTAATATCACGGAGGATAAGTCTCCCCCGCGTCCCTCTCCACCCTGTGAAATTCAGACTGCCAAACAGTTCAGCATCCTGGATGATCAGGTCTTCCTCCCGCTGACCGTAAACCGTCAAAATTCGTCTCCGCTGCCGCTGTGTGGACCAGTCCCCCCGGCTGGTTAAATCCTCCGGCCACCGATCAAAGCCGGCGTCCACTCCCCCCTAAACCGGCTGGCAGTCATGTAGCTCCACAGCCCGTTAAATCCTCCGCCGCTCACTCCCGCAACTCTAAAAGTTGGCGACTCCATCGTTAGATATGTTAAAAACTAAAGTGCCGTTAACTCGTTGCTAACCGGGTGCTAATGTTGCTGACGTCGCCGACATATCGCCTCTCTGCCCGGCAAACACACACATGTTCACAACCTTATAGTTCACGCTGGCACTGATGGCACCACCGAGCGGCAGTCTGAAGTTTTAAAGTAGGACTTTAGCCGTCTTTTTAACGAGTTTAAAACATGTTTGAAGTCCATCTTCATTTCGGGCCGCTCCGCTCGCTGGGCGGCGTCGAGAGTTTCACTCCGCTGCTCTCTTTGAGTCGCTACCTGGTTGTTTTTTATTGAAAATTTTAATCTATTTTGGGAGCGAGTATCCGCCGCAGCGTTCACGGCACCGGAGCACTTTCAGCTAACATTTTCCACGCAGGTCGCACAGCCTACGTCACTGACTGACAGCCAATCACTCCACAGCAGCCTCGCGATACCCATGCGCGCTACACACACGGCTACCTGATGGCTACCTGATGGCTAAACACCTACACACCGCTACACACCGGTCACTATTGCACTTCTTCGTCCTCAGTAACTCAGTCATTCACCTCCTGCCACGACCAATAGCTCCCCCTACAGCCCAAATAATGATCATAACACTCCAGAGAGCCACACGAGCACAGTCAGAATCAATAACAGATCTATTAAACCGCCTTCTGCATTTCATTTTCTAAATACCTGCCTTATTCAAAATAATTTAATTCCAGTAAAAACAGGTTCCATTGTTGATCATGATCCCCTTGCATCAGATATTTCAAATGTCGCCCTTAACCCATTAAATCTAGAAAAGGCTTGGGTTTGATGCATTTAAATGTCAGAAGCTTATTACAAAAAAGCAAAATGGACCACATTGGTGTTTTAATATCTCAATCTGAACCTGATATCCTTGTTATTACCAAATTAACAACCAAAAGGTTGACTGGTTTCATATATCCGTGGGGCGGGACCAGCATTGGTTTTTATTCATCTATAAAGCTTTGAAACAGATGCTTCCTTCCTATATTTTGTCCCTCTTAATTCTGAGGTCACATTATCTGGGCACTTGGTCACAGAATAGCTTGTTACTTTCCGTTCCCCAAATCAAAACTGAAGCAGGAAAAAATGACATTCTCTTACAGTGCACCTTATACATGGAATAATCTGCAAAGGAACTTAAACTTGGACACTCTTCCATCATTGCAGCTTTTCAAATGCCTTATTTCAGATCTTGTTTTAATCAAGTGTAATTGTTTTTAATTAAAATTTCTACACCTTACCATGCTGTTTTCCTGCATTTCTATTTTTACCTATTTTCATTGCTATTATTGTTTGTTTCTTTGTATGATTCAGTCTTGTTTCTTTTGATTGCTTGTGTTTTAAATGCGTTGTTCACGCTTGGCATTACAGAAAATGACGGCCTTAAATAAAGGTTTGAATGAATGAATGAAAAACCAAACGGATCTGGTGATTAAAACAAGTAAAAACACTAAATAAAGCAGTATGGTATTTAAAATCAATGTTTTCTGATGATGTTCAGCTGGTTTTGGAGGGGCTGCTAACTACAGTGACTGACATAAAAAGGGCCCTATCTAGAGCTATGCGTTTGGTTTGACTAGTTGACTTGTTCTGGGCTACTGTAGAAACATGGCGGTGCAAGATGGCAGACTCGACAAGGACCTTTAAACGGCTCATTTAAAGAAAAACCAAGACATTCTCATCTACACGAGGAAAACATACTTATTATATTACATTCCATTTCTGCCAATATATACTCTTAAATCTGATACACTTCACATTTAAGGATTCACGTAAGGTATGATGACTGACAGTATTAATAAGTCCCTTTTAATAATTGTTAGACTATCTATATGGTCCAACCCCCTAAGTGAAGGTCTCATTATCTGGATTCTGGAGCCCACATTGGTAGCTGGAGCCCTTCAGCATAATAACACTGACACTAGATTACTGTGATGCTCATGATGCCCAGAGGCTCTTGCAGACAGCACGGCAGCAGTAGCATTAGGCTTGCAGGAGGGATTGCATTAATGGCAACTGTTCAAGGTTGATACTGACTTTCTGCTGTAGTGGGGAGCGGACTGCAGGCCCCTGAGGTTATTCCGCAGGTACAGGTTTACATTTTAAGGTGGAGGAGATATGCTTCCTATTTTTGAGTACAAATTGACTTCACCTATACTATTGTTGTGTATTTGGAGCTCGACTTAGCTATCAATAACTGCAGATTTAGTTTACAGAAACCAGTCAAAACACATTGTTGTAATAGAGTACTTTTACCCGAGAGATGGTCTTATCCTAAACATCTCTTGTTCTGTGAGCTGTACTTCCTTGTAAGTTGAGGTGCCTATTGTGTTTCCTTAATAACTAATTTCAGGCACCAATTTCTGTTCCGCCAGAGTTGCTGATAAAGCAGGACCACCACCAGCTGCCGCAGGACTTGCAGTATAGAGCCAAGAGCACAGGCAGGACATTAGGGGGGGCAACAGCAACTCACATTAATGTCATCTTAGCTATTGCCCATTGAAGAAGAATGATACATTTTGTCTAGACTATGTGTGTAGGTTTGTGCGTCAGTGTAATAGATAAAAATGTTAAAAATCATACCCTTTGAGCTCATTCACCATTTGCGATGCAGGGTGCGGGCTTCCCTTCAGCACTGTGATGTCTGCGTCGCCTGGAATACTGCATACCACTGAGGCAGTAGAGCTCGTAGAACTCGTTGGGCCTCTACCTAATAAATGCAATGAATATTGCAAATGATAAATTACATGCTAAGTATTCTCTGCAATGACATTTATAGCAAGGTTAACACAGGGTACTATAAATTCTGTTCATTTTTTACACAAATGTAAATGCAAACCACAATAATGAAAACCATTGTTGCTTAGCTGACAATATATTCTCATCGCAAGGTCTATTAAGTAGCAATACTGGAGCTTTTGATCACTTAAACTTTTAAATCAACATGGAGGAGAGGTCCTACTGCAGAGGCGTAAAGTTTGTACAGCTACAATTCCAAAGTAATTCAGCAAACTCGAAGCTATTGATGTATGTGTGATATGGTTGAAAGCTCCATAAAAGAGAATACATTTATGGTTAACACTGTTAGCTCTGTCAGCACTGTTTCTGTGGTTAGCAATGTTTGCACATTTAGCATTGTTAGTTGCTATCTACTAAATGGACCATAATGCTGCGTTCATGTACTCACGTTGATGGTACCTGAGATTATTTTAGTAGACAAATGATGAAGGATGATAAAAATTAGGAAAGCTAATGCCATTAAAAATCAAAATATTTTAACTTTTGCTATCCTCTGCAATGTAATTTACAACCAGATGTTACAAAGTCCCATCGCCACATCTCATCACTTTTTGTGTTGCTGTCCTGCCATTCCATTGGACTGTTTGTTTCTTGTACAATCTGCCTTATTCAGGCTGTTCTCAAAGCTGTTTGTATGTTTTCCTACAAAAAATAATGCATCCAAATTTGTATACATGCCACATATTGTGAAAGGCTGCGATCACATAACCAAAGTACTAACCAGAGTAAAAAGGAAGCAGTCCTGAAACTTTCTTTCGGGAAGATGAGTGAACTTTGAGTCACTTTAAGGTACGTCCTTCCCATATTTCTTCTCCTAAACCTAATCATATTGACTTTTATTGCCTAAACCTAACCTATTTTACTGTACATTGATTATATAACTGTATGCTAGGTATGTTAGGTATGTTATGTACTTTCATTTGTGGGGCACTAATTCCTAGGATTTCATACAAACTACTGTGTGTACATTTTCATAGAATATCACATGAATTGTTCTATGAGGATATATGTTGCCCGATTCTATGTGAACAGAAAATAAAGGCCAAGGTCAATTACAAACTTTGAGCATTCTCATTGTGGGTTTGGTTAAATGAAGTAAAAGAGAGTCTAAGACCTGTGGTAGATATTTCTGAGTCAGATTCTGCATTCTCTATTCATGACTGACTGCTGTATTTTTCGTATTCCTTACAGGGTCTAGACCAAGATGGGAGGAAGCATTAATGCAGAAGCGTACACTATCTTCTATGTACCCTATAGCTCTTTCGCCTGCTTATTGATCCACTTACCAAGTTCTTTAAAAATATCCTTGTCTTCATGAACAAACTTGAGCAAGAAGTGAAAGCTTCTTCCGCTTTCGGAGCATCTGCAGGTCAGAGAAAAAAGTTACATAAGGAAACTAATTAAAAGGCTGTTTAAATGCATATCAGCTAATTGCTTTACGAGGCACATGAAATGCTGACATTTAGCCGAACACATAATTGACAAGTCTTGTGTTTTATTTTATGGCTTCATGTATAAAATAAGAGTCACCTTTCAATAAAGAATAAATAAATCAAAATTATTTTTAACTGACACTATCTACAAGAGAGACTTATCAGCCTTTAAGTCACTGTGAGCATGGTGACTATCCATGAAGCCCATCAGCCATAACACCAACTGATGATAATGTTATGGACGTTGCTCCCAGCAGCATGAGTATTCAGAAGGAAATGTACCTTTAACATTTTAGTACTATCTATAATATCTTGGTAAATGGCTGGATGAAATATATCCACAGGTCAGTAAGTTATTTATATTCGTAAACTATTACACAAAAGGCTGAAATGACAGACTACTCAGCTGTACTGGCGTCATTTATCTCCAGTCTGACCTCAACAAGAATGCTGCTGGATTTATGTGTAAAAAGGTGTTTTGAAAGAGGTGCATTATATTACTGAATTTCTACCATTTTCTTAAGCAGCAATACATTTGATGTAGCTTCTTGAACTATTGAATAACATGAAATATGTTATTCAGCTGTGATGTTTGAGAATTTTCAGTACACAGTGCTGCGATGGACTGCAACAATAGATTCCTTTTCTCTTCTTTTCTGCACAATTATTTGAACTTCAACAGGCTGTGCTTTTCTTAACTCTTTAAAGATTAATGAGGTCCTTGGAACAAGTTTCTTTTGGTGAGAGAGCAGAATCTAATAAGAACAGACTATGTGCATTAATCACAACATTAATCACTTCTGTACAAATGAATGTCAGTACAGGTGCTGTTTCACATTTGCTGAAGGTACTGCATCTCCTTGAGCTGGATGACCATGGGGCAAAAGATTTTTTTTTTCTATTTATGTTCATTTTAATAACATTTCATTTCATAGCTGGTGTGTTGTTTTAGAGTTGTGCAATGCTGTTCAGGGTCACCTTTAAAAGAAGAGTCTTTGCTCAGATAGTGCTAATGCATGTTTTTGTCTGACACCTGGCAGTGATTCATCTGTTATATCTGGGGGGGGGGGGGGGTCTTAATGGCTATGATGACGCTGAAAATGGCACTTCTAGTTGCTGCATCACTAATAATGTTTGAACTTCCATCTATCTATTCATCTATCCAACCAACAGCACGGGAACCAGACAACAAATGTTCATTGCTCTGAAAATATGCTTCACATTCTCCCAAACAGATCAACTAATTATTGTGCAGCATAACATCACTGGACCTTAATACTGTGGCGATGGAATGACCCGCCTTACTTTGGCTCTGATTAGATAAGACTTGTGACTTCATTGGTTGAGTTGGTTCGGCATGAGGACTAGGATTGGTTAAGGTTAGGATAAGAACATCAGGGTAGGCCAATCAGGTCATGCTGTTGCCATAGTAAGAAAACTATTGTGGAAGCTAGGCTTTCAGATATTTCATCTAACAAATCTTATTCCCTGGTTGGAATCATAGCATTTCATATTACGATGGTATTGAGGGCTTAATTCCCTAAGAAGAACGCACACTACTCACATTTCTTCATGCATGCACATGGGTGATGGTTTGTCCGATAGGAGGTCTGATGTTTGGAGCAGTTGAGTGGTTCAGATTACCAGACGTCCCAACAGTCACATAGATGCTCCAAATCAACGGGGGGCAAGGGGGGGGGGGATTGCAGGTCATGAATCAGGAATACTCATCTTACAACCAACAGGCCATATCAGGCCCCCATAGGGTGCCAGGTGGCCCCCCAAACTATTTTCTAATTCTTAATAAAAATAAAGTGATTCACACTGGGAATTGTTATTGTACTTTTAGTATACGTAAGGTGCCAGAGTGCACAAAACTGCACCAAAATAGAATTTTAAAAAAGTGCCAATGGAGGATCCCCTGCAACCCTCGACAGAGGTCTTAGCTACACCCCTAATGTCATAAAATCCTATAAATGCCCTAAAATCAGGGAAATGTTTTACAATCCTAGAAATGCCCTAAAATCATAGAAACATATACGGGGCTACTGTGACTGACCCCTGGTCTCCTGTCACTTTGCAAAAGTGGCCCCAAAGCAGAGCAAGTTGAGTATCCCTGTCATAAATCTTTCTGTCTGAACTGTTGAGAGAGAGTGAATTTTCCGAGCATCAGGTGTTTGGAGGTGTTTTTGGAGCAACTGGCGTTTGTTTTCAAGAGAGTGGGCTGTTGCACAAATGGGATTTTGATCTGATGGGACATCTCTCTGACTAATGGGGTTTTGCAATAATGAGCCTTTGGAGCAATTAATTTGCCAGCTAGCGAACTAGCTTTCTAACTAGACAGCTATAGATTGCTAAAATATCTGCCTTCTTCTCACACACAATATACTGTTATTGTCGTCATTATGATTGCACATGTTCAGTCAAATACAATACATTCCCACAAACAATGAACAAATGTGACACTCTAAGTTAAAATTTTAAACTGTGTTCATTAATCCTTTGAAAACTGGGCAAATTGGGAACGGGAAAAATTAGAGAAAATTACTCGAATAAAGGAAAAGTAAAACAACTAAAAAAAACAAGGAAATGACCTGGAAAAAACGTAATAAAAATGTAAACATATCAGATATTCTGTAAGATACTTTAATTATGTAATTCTAATAATCATAAATATATATAATATTTCTGGACATTTTCCCCTTATATTATATTATACTCTCTCTCTCTCATTTCCCTTCTGTTAACATTAATTTTCAGGTTGTGTTTACCTTTTAACCAATTTCATGCAATTTCTTAGTTGCACCCCCCCCCCCATGTTAAAGCGAATAGAACCAACAGACACCGGGTTCAAAGGTTTCAAAGGTTTAAAAGACATACTTGTGAATGCAACACAAAAAAAACCCTGATGTCAATCCAGGTTTCAAAGGGTTAAAGGCACATGTGTCCAATTAAAGCAGTATAGCATGGCAATGCAACTGAAAATTTGATTTTAATGAATAAATATATGAGTCAGGTAATATTTTAGAAATTTACTAAGTGGTTTTATGCAGCGAGATGTTTAAAAAAATGACTGAATCACATTACACACACACACACACACACACACACACACACACTCACACACACACAGAACACACACACACTTACATTTTGCACATCAGTTTATATACACATGTTCATGTTTGCGACATATCGACTGTGACAGACACCATACCGACACCGTGCAGAGTTGTGTGTGTGTGCACATTGCAAATCAAAACCAATTTTCCCAGCTGGGATGGTTCAATGAGAGGGATGGCAGATAGGGAAGGAAGGAAGGAGATGGAGGGTTCTATTCCTGCATCGCCGTGGGTCGGCTTGACTTGGCACAGAGAGGCTCTTTGAGTGGGATCAAATAATATTTCCACTCCCTCAGGGGTGAGACGGGGTCCCTGAACGCACCCGGCTTTTATCTAAGGCCACTCTTCAAGGCTCTGAGCCTTATCTAAGAGAACGGAGGGATGAAAAGGAGGTGAAGTGAGATTGAGGCATCCAACGTCTGTTGTCTGTATGTTGGCGATAGTATTTATGAGGTATATTTACTTTCCAATAGCTTTGTTTGAAGGTTAGGAAGAGGGCCACATGTTCAGATATGTATGTACATGAATTTAAAGGGAGAGGAGAGAGATAACTAAGTAAATACAAGGAGATATCTTGAGCTCACGATTGTGGCATGAAATTACGCGTGCAGGCACACACGCACACACACACACGCACAGTAACATAAAAAGCAGCTGCTCACGTGCTGCCTAACACTGAAAATATCTACTTCAAGTTCCAGGAGGATTGCTGCCAATGTAGAACTGTATAATTTGCAATTTCTTCCACCTGAAAGCCCCAGAAACCACATATTATTGAAATGTTACATCACATTTCTGGCTCAAATGATTAGCTGCTGAGGGTACTATACTTAAAGGTACCCTGTGGAGTTTTTGACCACTGCAGCAGTCTCTTATGTGTTGAAGAATAAGTTTCTGTCCTGTTCAGTCACTCCAGGATGGACATCTTTGTTTGTACAATAAGAACATCAGTTATAGTATTTAAAATAGGCTAGTCATTATATCCAGCAGAATCAGTGACTTCTTTTAAATCAATTCTTAAAACACCTGTGCCACATGTGATGTCGTCGGCTTTGTATTTATTTTGCCTATTTCATTTATGTTTTATTTATTCTGTTTCCTTTTATTGCTTTTGTTGTTCTTGGTCTGTTTGTTTGTATTATTTTATAATGGCATTTTGCCTTCTGCATCTTGCAGTATTTGTCCTCTTGTTTAATTTAATCTTAACTCTACCCTAGTTTTGTCTCACTTGTGTTCAGTAGGACTGTTTGACTTTGCCTCCTTGTATCCCATTTTTGCTTTTGCTTTGTTTATCAAAGCACTTTGTAATCTGTTATTAAAGGTGCTATATAGATAAAGTTATTAATGTTATCATTGAGTGAGAGACCCAGGTAACCAGAATATCACCGGTCATAATAAATACAATTTTGGAAAAGACTCGCTTGCTTGTTTATGTCCTTCAGTACTGAATTTATATAAATCTATATAAATTAAGAGATTGGAGGCACCAAATATGGACACAACATGGTAAGGATTCTCAAGTAGTTTAAAGCATGTCTGTTATAATACAGCTCAAAAACTCATATCCCCCTGAAATCCCAGATTGCCTGTTTGCATTTATCTTTATGTAAAGGTTAAAAAAAAAAGATACTCCATCTAAATTGCACAACTCCAGAGGTGCTGGTCAGCACAGTTTGTAACTTTGATGCCGTGACACACCAAACCAACATCAAAGAACTAATGGCGACAGCTGCGTACCTCATGTTGCCTGTGGGTTAGGGGGTTAACCCCTGTCCAAAAAGTTGCACTGAACAGGCCGTAAAGACTTCAGCCAACGGTCAAGTAGTATGATCTGCACCTGCATGAGAGGAAAGGGAAGACGATTAAGGGAAGTTGTTAGTTAGCCAGATAGCACATTAATGATTTTGAAAGAAGGATATTTATCATTCCCTAGTGAACAGTAACAAAGTGTTTTCTTACCTCATATAACATGGTTGTTTTAATGTCATGCCGTCTTAACTGTAGTTGTTTGTTTTCTTTCATTATTTCCATTTCTCTTCTTGGTGCTGAGCTGAACACCCAGTCAGAATGATTTCCTTTACCACAGTGCTTCGCCAACTCTGATGCCGGTTCAAACTGGAGTGACAGACACTCGCTGACGTCCCGAATTCGACCAATGGCCGATTGTCTGCTCAGCGCATAAGTGCCCTTCGACAGAGCCAGGCGTCTTCCTCATGCTTCCACTCTTTATGCTAAGCTAGGCTAAACCAACATGTTTTCATCCCAGCTCGTCAGATGTTGCCGCTTTGCAATGGACTTCTGCATTTACATATAATGCTTTAGGGATCCTTTTGTGTCGTCTCTTTATGTTCCTTGATATCAGCATATCGTGGAATGACGCGGCACGTAGTTATGTTTAGACAACACAAGCACTTGGCAACCGATGCCGGAGCGCATGTGCTTTCATGGATGGTTAGGATTAGGCAACAGGAGCACGAATGGTGAGGTTTAGGAGAAGGAGGCACATGGTAAGTTGTAGGAAAAAAAAACTTCACATTCAGACAGGAAGTGAACACTGGATTCCTACATCTGGGATTTGTTGGACCCATCCGTCACCCCTCCCGCCCACCCTGTAGGTACGCCAGCACTCCTTATATCACGTTGTTACCAGCAGCGTTTCAATGTGACACCATTCTGTGCTGCATCACGTTGATGTGGCAGGTACTGTACGGCTGTCTGTCGGTGTATAATCACAACACGACCGGTTCTGTGCGGCCTTGCTCTCGAAAGCACTGTCAAAGCGCTGGTATTAAATGACTTCAGAATGAGTCCGGATGGCTAACACGTCCTGCCTGCAGCTCTCACGGAAAGAGTCTCAAACTAAAATTCTCTTTTAAGATACTCCTTTAAGAATCACTTCTTGCCCTTCAATCCAGTTAAAATGGATCTCAGGATACTGAGCCAGCAAGGCACTGACCTCAAACACACACACACACACACACACACACACACACACACACACACACACAGCCGAAACGAATGACTAAAGTGCAGGTGGGAGGCTTGGAGGTGCTCACCCTCATTTGGACTCCTCACTGCTGACCACTATTGGACAGTTGGAGTTTGAAAGGGCCGGCTCGGCTGTCTCATTACTCTGCAACTAGACGTGTGTGGGGGCACATCACGACTCCTCACCCCGCTGTCCCTGACAGCATATCTCCACCTCTGTCCTCTCACAAACAGCCTGGAGGTTTAAAGCCGCCTGCACAGTCTCATCCTGTGCTCTTTCCTTGATTTTCTCGCCTCACTGTAGCATATGAGGAGGCTAAGAGGCTGTTAAACATCTAGCAAGTCTCAGGCGCTGCATTTCTTGCTATGCAAGAGAGGCTGTGGTAGATTGCATTAGCTTGAGCCTACCACTAAATTATGCCAGTGTTTTGAGAAGCCCTTGGCAGCGTGGAGAGGCAATTCATTCTGACTAAATGTAGGTTGCCATGATATGTGAAGAGTGCTTTGTGGAGAGAGCTTGGTGGAGCCAAAAGAAGCTTCAATGAGTCCTTTACCTCAGCTCTGAATAAATCACCCTCAAAGTGTCAAAGACCACTTGTCTTTTATCCCGGTCTGTATGATGGGGGCTTAGACACTCAATGGATTAGCAGGGCCAGAATTTGGATGAGGAACAGCAAGGGCATTTCATATGGACAGCCATCTAACGCCATTGTGGAAAGCCAGTCTCAAAGGAGTCGTCTAGCTGTGCCATCAGCACCACAGAACTGGGCCAAAAATGAAATGTTGGCATTGCAAAGCAATCGGGGATCTGATCCATAACAGCACAGATGAGAATAAGCTGTTTAGTGAAACATCAGAAAAAGAGATGTCTATGGCATTGTCCAAAAGGCCTATTAACGGCTTTAACTTGGTTTAGACGTTTCAGATGACTCACTTTACATTGTGATCTTTTCCTTTGCATTAAATGCTCAAGAAAAACTTCACAGAACCATTCTCTGCGTCTAATTTTTACTTCCATTGCTGCTCCTGTCCACTCTGGCCTTGTCCACACTATCCTCCCTTCTAATCCGCCAGTCTGCTACGTTCTCAGTGTCCTCTCTGAGCAGCATGGCACCGGAGCCTGTGGGACAGAACCATCTGTCAGCCACCGAGGAGGTTACAGCAAGACATGCTACCACCATTAGAGCAATGCATTTCCACTGTTCCCTATCTCAGGACTAAAACGTCATCCTTGAACGTCCTTTCACTTAATTGCAGTGTGAGACATGGCATCCCACTCACAGGTTGCTCTCAAGGTACCTCACACTGTCACTTTACCCAAATTCCTCAAGATCCAAGGGTGTTCTTTGTTTTTTCTCCCTGTGGTATTTGTTTTGCTTGTTTTATGACTTTGCTTGTCAATCTTAGTCTTTCTCACTCCCCTTCTCCCCATGCTCTCACTTGAAATTATCTTACTGCAGAGTTTAAATAGCCTAAGGCTTTTTTTTTTCCACTTATGTTTTTCACAGCTTTTGTGTAGAAAATGCAGAACACGATAGTTTATTGTACAAGTCTACTTCCAACAGAAATATACTAGTATATAGTAATTAAAATATGCTTGTAGATTCCCTTTTAGCTAAAGGCAGTGAAGGCACTTGCAATAGGCGATATAAGGTGGTCGCCTAGGGCACCATCCCGAGGGGGGGGGGTCAAGTGAATCATCACAATCTAAACAAGTCAAGTGGATGTCAGAAGACCTTATTACACACACCTATCAGCCACAAAGTCATTAAAATATATAGAGGAAGATACCTACTTTCTCCTCTGTAACTCATCTGGTAGTGCACCTACCTCATTGACTACCACTACACCACCGAGAGGACTGTATGTGGAGAGAAAGAAAATGGAACAAAAGCAACAACGCAAATCACTGGAAGCAGCAACTCCAAAACCGTCAGACAGACATAATGTTAGATAACAAGAGGCAGCTATGGAAACACAGGGCTGTTATTGATAAGAGGTGGAAGGGATATCCAGAGGCTACAGCATACTCACCTACCAACACCACTGCACCACTGGTTTCAGCTATTACTTGTGATCATTTTTATCAGTAATTCCTGTCCTTATATGATTGCTACAGCACTTGACTAGTGATAAAGTCAAAGCGATAACTAAATAGATACAAGGCTTTATATTTCTGTTGATGTCTGGATCACCACCACCTCCTGGCCTCTGTGCATTTTGTCTATCCCAATTTGCCTACAGGTTTGTGAGTTTATGAGACACAGCTTTATTTAAAAAAAATTGCACCATGTGATGCACAATATGAACAACAATAAAGGTCTTAAACCTAGATTTGGGAATGGGGCCCCTCTGCAAGACAAAGCAATGTCATTAGGTAATGATGCAGAACACTGCACTTTAAAGCCTAGACACGCCAAACCCGCATCAGAGAACAAGTGGCGATGAAAGCCTCCTGCTGTGTCACCTCATGTTGCCGTTTCTCGGCCTAGAAGTTGCTTACACCGTGAAGACAACCGTCAACCAGCACAAACATTCTGTGCCTGCATGAGAGGAAACACCCCTCCATACCAGCAGATGGCGATATCTGTAGATATCAATCAAAAGGGAAAGCAGAAGCCATCTTGACGCTAGTTATACATTTAGCACATTTACAACACAATATTCTAATGCTGAAAGAAAAAAGCATATTTACTGTGTGGCATGAACAACAACACAAACCACCAAGAAACGTTTCTGCTAAAGGGCTCAACGGCAAAAGAAAAACAGTCTTACATTATATAAAAAGTCTGTTTCGACCCTCTTGATTTTAGCCCTCTGTTTACATTTTTCATTTGCGTTTTTCTCTCGCGTGCTGAGCTGAACGGCCAATCAGAGTGATCTCATTCACCGACTGGCTCCATAGCCGCAGCTAAATCAACATGCTGAATTGGTGGGAAAAAAGCCAATGAGGGTCGACAAAGGCCAACGGTGCGGGACACACCTTGGCAACAAGGACTACAGATGCTCACCAACGACCCAACTCTGACCGATGGCCGACTGTCGGCTTGGTGTGTCATGGCCTTTAGTGAGATTCAGGACAGTTCAGCCCACAATCAAAAATAAATATTCTTCCACTTACCTGTAGTGCTATTTATCAATCTAGGTGTTTTTTGTGTGAGTTGCAGAGTGATGAAATACAGTCATCGATAATCCACAGACCTTGTTGTGACCATTTTCATATAGGAAGCATTTTCTTTTTACTGAACTTGCCCGTCAACCGTGTGACCATGCAGAGAGAGCATAAGAACGCAGCAGATTCACAGTTAAGTAAGCAGCTCATGATTTCTGGAAAGAGCCATTGTTGTTGATTTTTTTTCTTTTTTTTCACTTTGAGCACCACAAGCTGAGAGCCATATAGTTCCATATATCTGAGAGGAGGACATACATTCCCACAACCAATATCTCCAACACTAACCAACTCACACCAACAAAATTAACAGCACTACAAGAGTTCAAATATGTGTTTTCGATTTTGGGGTGACTTTTGCTTTTAGAACAACTGATGCTCAGAAACAATGGGCAACTGCTTGCAAGTAATCCTCTGTGGAAGAGCCCACGCTTGTTTGTTCAGGGGGTGACGTCACAGTACTGGCTAGCCTTTTGTGCAGTGATCCCTGGGAATGGAAAGACAAAACGCCACAACAATAACTGCTTGTTACAGATGAAGCCAAAACACACACAGGAAAAAATAATCTTCTGGATTATCAATTTGACTATGCATGAAAAGTCAAATGCTTCATGTTCCTGCTACATCACTATTGAAAATCCATAGCAGAGCTCTTTGGATTGCCCCTGTGTTTTGAGTCAGCGGTATTAAACTTTCAGGACTTGCTGTTCTGAACACTAAAACATGCCTTTTCTCCCAGTGCAGCTGTCAGGACAACACAAGAGCGTGTCCTGTCTTTATTGTCAATATCAAACAAAAAACAGCACTGACAAAAGGTTCCTCGTGGACACAAGCCTCAGCCAAGTAAAAAATTGTTATCTCTTCCTCCAGCTCATGTTTGACCACTCTTCACTTTGTCTCCCCGTATTATTTGTCAGCAAGATCTCTCCTGAGGTCACTGGTGACACACCAGTAGCACAACTTAATTACCCACAAACCTCAGGGAAAAATAACCAGGAGCCTCTCTAATCACTGTGACTCTGCTGCCAGAGGTAATGAGAAAACCCCCTCCTTGCCTTTGCTCTGTCACCATGCATTTCATCCTCAGGGTTGGCTTCTCTATTTTCTTTCTCCTCTGACCTCTCTCATCCCGCTCGATCCCTTGAGAAAGTCCCAGTTGGTGGCCTTTCTCCGGGGTGAGCGATGGCAGCTCCATGGGCAGACTCATCTATACTTAATTACCCACAAGCCCCTTGGAGGGCAAATGTAGAGTGACCGAAGCATGCGCACTGTCATCTCTCGCCACTTGTTCCTTCAACGCATCACCAACTGACTGACTGGACTATCAAAGCCTGTCGACTGAGACTGTTTTCACCATGTTACATAACAAAATCATTTTGGGGAAAATCCACTTTGGAAGAGGGCTGTTATTAGCGTAAATATCGCTCAACATTGATACATTTTTAATGAAATAATCACTTTGAGTTGACATTCCCCCCCTTGGTTATTCCAGTGCAACATGACTTCAAACCCACAGACCTGCTCCTCTTACATTTTCAGACAGACCAGCGGGGACTCGGATTGGTCACAGTTAAGCTTCAATGCTTCTGGGTAACAGAGTTTGTCATGCCCAACACCCAGAATGATATTTCGAAAACATGGGATTGCGAGTACACTGCAAATCAAGGAACGAGCCAAGTTGTTCTCATCTGCAGATGCCCTTGAATCAGCGTGTCATGCACATATGAGACACTGAGATCAATTTGAAAATTTATTTTCATATAAAAAGACACTATGAAAACATTAGAGGACTACTTTGTACAATCTTATGTATAAAAAGAACAGAAATGAGAGAGAAAAGGAAAGGGAGGGGTTTTCAGTCATAAATCAACGGGATGTCGGATGGTTGTAGCAGTCGGTTAACACCTAAGCATCAAAGGCTGAAGGGTGGAGGTGAAGGTGAGCATAGTAGGATTTTGGAGCTGTCATCCGCCTTAAGTTGGAAATTGTGTTTGGCAGGCTTTCAACACACAAAGGAAAATAAGATGGCATACTCGCATCAACTTTATGCACTAGCATCAATCCAGTGTTCATCATAGACAATGAAATTGTAAAATTGCAAGGAGATCTCAGTCGGGGTGATTAAACATTTCTATCAGTTGAGCAGCTTCTCACTTACCGTTCCTGAAGATGAAAACTTAAAGTCCAGCCTGAAATCTCTCATAAGGTTCAAAATAAGCTCGCTAACAGAAAGTAAGAAAATCTCATACTGCGCTGAAATAACACTTTCCCATTTCTCTCTTTAATCCTATTTATAAGTAACCATGGGAACAAGGAATTATAGAGAATACATCTGCAGTACTCCCCCTAATGATGGCTTTTAAGTATAAAAAACCTCATTTGTCTGTGTAAAGGTCGAATCTGTTTCCCCTGAGACTGATGTTTTCTTCTGCTATAGATCGACACCCATTGACTGAGACACTGCCCTGTGACAGGCCGCTGCCTTCTTCTGTATGGACGCGCCGCACAGCCAATCTGGATCCCACGTCTCACAGAAGGTCAGGTGAATGTGACCTTAGCTCTGCGACCTGGGGGCCTCAGAGAGAGCCGGGCTTTGGGTTCCCCTATCAGCTGATTAGCTTGAAAGGTTAGAAGGGCCGCACTCTTGTCTCACCATCTGCGCCGTGCTGCACGACTACCACATTAGGGATCTTTAAACAGATGGTTTGAGGGCTGCATTGGAAAATGTCAGGACAAATCGCCATCCCCGGATAATTACTGTTTTGAGCACACCCCTTCTTAATCTGCATCTCTGCCTGCCTCTAGCTTTCTATATTTTTTTGGATCTCTTTTCCTTGGCTACCATTTTCTCTTGCCCTTTTTTTTCTTTCCCCAAATTGTCTCTCATCTCTTTCTCCAGACTGTTAGATTAATGGAAGCCGCTTTGAACATAGACAGAAAAGTTATCGAGCCGTCTATTGAATTCATCCTGCACTCTGACACTTTCTCTCTGTCGGTGTGTGGAGGACTGATGTGCTAATGTAGCAACAGCAGGAAACTGCTTGCCCCTTTAGAGACCGAAGCACGGATGGAGAATGTCAAGCAGGAAGCATCACCATTGGCTTTTTTTGGGGGGGAGCTGTTTCCTCTTCAGTCCGCCACCTTGTAGGCTCGTAACCTCTGTGACTTCATCTCTGTCTTTCTATTTCACTCTCTCTTGCTCTCCGCAGCTGCTGTGCTCAGAAGTGCAGGATACAATCACACAAACAGGGCTCCATGTGAAGGAGGAATTATACATCTGGCTTCAATGCTAACATTAAGATTTCATGCCTCCTGGTAGCACAACACTGGGTGGGCAGAGGAGAAGGAGGTGGTAGACGAAAGCAAAGGAAGGCATGTTTATCTTTGAATCCGTGATGGGGTTCTTGGCTCAAATCTGGCTCAAGTTGTGTCTAGTCTTGCATATCATTGGCTTGAAAAGCCTCCTCGGGTCAGGTGAAGCCAGCAATATTCCCTCAGTAACAGAGGAAGAGCAAGTTAGCTGCTAAAGCGATTGATATTTCACTTGGCGGCATAAGCGTACATTTTAGCGATATGAGAGATGCTAAACAGAGCTCGCACAGATCCCATTTGGGCTGAAAATGAATGAGATATTCTCTTTTTCGACGTGATTGGTGATGGCTGAAATGGATTCAGATGCTGCAATCTCTAAAGGCTTTTATCTCTAAGCACTGGGGGGGAAGAAAGGAGGAGAAGCGAGAATCTGCATGACGATCGCTATCCTTCTTTACCCTCATGGGTGAATAACATGCGGCACACATTACCTCAGAAAGCAAGCTCACATTATGCGCTGTGTGTGTGTCCTAAATCATGTTTTTGAAAGTTCCACATGGGTTAATTCTCACAGGAAAAGAAAAAAAAGAGAAAAAATAATGAAAAAAGGCAGCACAAGCAGAAATCAAACCAGTCTGAAAATAAATCAATTCTCCTTGAACAGTTGTTTCAATCGTATTATTTTTCCATTAAAAGTTTCAAACCATAGAGGAGGACATTTTTTTTTTAACTAAACCATAGAAAATACACAAAAAAAGGGGGAATACAATGTTGACACAGAGGATGTGAGAGGAATGGATGGATGGGATTGTTGAACTGGAACCTGAAAAAAGCAGAGCGGATGGCACATATCACTGAGCAGCTCTTCCCCCATCCCAGATCCATCCAAAATGACCAAAAGAAAAAAATTAAATAAAAAAAAAAAAGAGTAAAGACTGAGAGATCGAATGCTTCCGTCATCCATTAGGAGGAAAAAGGGCATAAATGAAAGCAGGGTGACTAGGGGGGGCTACCAGTGTGGGAAACCTCAGTGAAATTTTTTTCCCCTTGCTATAAAAAGAACTGAACGGTGCAGAAATATTATTTTTCTTTTTTACCCCCCAAATCATCAAACAATTGAAAGAGATTTTCTTTTTTCTCCAGAATAAAATCAAGACATTTTTCTCAGAAATAAGTTTTTCATAGTTTTTTTTAGTTCATTTAAAAATTTTCCTCAGTCCCAGACGTGTCAAGCCCCTGTTCTTTCTTTTCAGTAGTCTTTGCGAAAATATAGAGTAGAACAGTCCTCTTTCGTGTCTGTCCACTGCAGCAGTAAACAAATACAGTATGGGATCCAACAGAGCACATTGCAAGAGACAGGGAGCAGTGTGTGTGAGATCTTTGCGAGAAATCATGTACTTATGTATAGCTTTTTCAGGAGTTTGTCTCAGCGTGAGCACATGTGTATTCAAGTGAGTATGTGGATGTGTGTGTGTCTTCACACTTCAGTCTGGAAGTCTCCCTCGGACGAGTCAGGCGTGTTGGCGGAGGAGGAGTCCCAGTTCTTATTGTGCAGCTCCATCCGGTCTTTCTGCTCCCCAGGCACGATGGACAGCTCAGGGGTCATAGTCTTGAAGCTGTCCCAGGAACTCTGGTCCTCCGGGGTTGACTTGTCCTGATGGAGAAGAGGGACAAGGGAAAGGGCAATGTAAGGAAAAATAAGCTGTTTGAAGGCACAACATGGATGTAAAAAGATATAAAATCTCAGTGAAGTTCTGGTTGCATAAATCCTGGATTTTATTTTGATGGTTTTGAATGCAATTATTATCTGTAATAATAACAGTGGTGACATCACTGACGTGTTGTCTAACAGGGCAAGAAACACAAGTTAGATTAGCCAAACTCTGTTATTAACATCCATCCATTTATAGACCAACTTCCAGCAGAGCAAAAATACCAGTCCATTTTCATTCCGAACTTGTAAAATAGCACCGCTTTGTCAATGCTCTTGGCTTAAGTGCACAACGCCAAAAGGTACTTTTCACGTGTACATGAAATGCTGCTGGATGGTGTCAGGTGAAAATGCTGCAGAACTGAACCGGGCACCGTGTTATTATACATTGCTGGATGGCAATACGGCATCTGCTGCATCCGCCAATATGTGCATGGGCAGCGTCTCTTGAGAACGCAGCCGGGTGGAACCTATCATGTGCACAAGAAATGTGGCATGATGGTGTCAGGTTAAAACGCCGCCGAACGACATAATATAAGGAGCACGAGGGCCGGTGGATGGGTTCCTGTGTTCGCTTCCCGTGTGAATGTGATGGTTTTTTTTTTTTTTTTTTTTACAACTTATCGTGTGCCTCCTTCACCTACACCTAACCATCCGTGACTTTGTCGCCTAAACCTAACCATCAGTGCCAGAATGTGCGTTGGTTGCTATGTGTTATAGTTGCCTAAACATAACCGCATGCAGTGTAATCCTGCCATGCACGTTTGCTGACGTCAAGTAAGCGGCATCCTGAAGCTTAAAGGGAAGATGCAGAAGGATACCAAAAATGAAATGCTTAAATGTTGAAGTCCACTGACAAAGCTGCAATATGTGACGACTTGGGGTGAGAACATGTTGAAAATACCAACCTGCCCAAGAGGAGTAACTTTTGCGGCACCTATTAAAATCTACAGACTTTTTCCTTGTCCATACAAGTTGCATTATGAGTAATTTAGGCATCTTGAATTACTCATAATGCAACTTGACTAGCAACAGTTCAGTCAGTGATTTTGGTGTGTTATGCTAGTAGCGGCTAATGTAGCCTTGAGCAATAAACTTCAACCAGAGATGAGGATGTAGCAACAGACATCTGGTAATCTTATATCTTACCCCACACCCTCACTTGAGGCAATTTATCATAATTTGTAGCTGCCTCCAGATCGACAAAATACTTCGCAAATGCAGCACTATTCCCCAACACCCGTAAACAGGGTTTGATTTATAAAATTGCGAGAGTTGACAGGGCAGATATTAAACTGGAAGCACAGAAGCAAAAACAGTCTGCTGTTTTTTCTCAAGTTAACTTTGGTTTAATCATCTAACTGAGGGTTGTTAAACAAATGAATTTTAATTTCTATCAATTTTCTCTTGTTGGCCAATTTGCATTACTATTCTTAGGTTAGACTGTTGTAAGTACTCAAATACTCTTTGATCAATTAATGTGTGTACTTGAATGTGAAAATTACTTAAAATGCCTGTCCCTAGTGCATACCAGTTTTCCTGTTCAATGATGGATTATTAGAGGTATTTTGGGTGCACTTACTTTTGGTTTTATCTCCAAATAAAGTGGAATCTCATTAAACTGTGTCTCTGTTTCCAGTGTTGGGGAGTAAGCAGTTACGCGTAATTAGTTACAGTAATTAAATATCAAAATAAATATAACTGTAATCAGTTACAGTCACTGAGAAAAAATATGTAATTAAATTACCGTTTCTAATCAAAATGTTGGTGATTACAAAGGGGTTACATATGAAAAAATATTTTCAGTAAAAAGTCTATATGTTGAATAAAACATTCATTCTGTTGCGTTACATCTTTTTGCTGTGCAGGAATGCCATCTTTCGACATATTTTTGGACAACTCGGGTCAGACAAATCTGAGGACAACATTTATGCACTTATGTTTTTAGGTCTATTTAACTTCATTGCCCAATTTAAAAATTTTGTTAAAAAGTAATCAAATGTAATAAGTTACATTACTTTTAAGTAATTAAAATAGTTATGTATCTTATTCCATTTTAACAAGGTAACTAGTAATCTGTTACCTCTTACATTTCAAAATAACTTTCCCAACACTGCTTGTTTTCAAAATGTCTAATTATCGGACCGCTTGTGTTTCTTGCCATGTCTGACTTTGTAGCAATCGTTCTAAAATTCAACAATCACATTTGGGGAGTACTTTGTTAGGATAAGGGGTAGAAATGATGCCAACACTGTGAAATAAGACCCACAATGTCACAAAATTGAATTCTCATTCAAATTAAGTATCTGGAAAGCACTGCCCTGGTTACTTTTGGACAGTATACAGATTTGGAGATGGATACATAAAATATGCACTCACAGAAGATAAATTGGATCCCTAAACTTTGCAAATATCAACACACATACAAAGACCAACCTCTAAGTGCCATTTCTTAGAAATGATTTAACCTCACAAACACAAGCAGGGCCATACATACCTGTAGTTCAAGGCACCTTTCTATCTTCCTATCATCAAAACATACTTATTTTCTTCTCCGAAATGAGACCTTACGTCTTTTATCTCCCACCTCTTCCAATCACTGACTTTTCAGACTGATAAAAGAACAAAACGTTCCCGGCTCTGTTCTGTGATCTCTGCATGTGGTCCGCAGATGTGCCCACCATGCATGTAATATACATGTTTGAGGATTAGCAAAAAAAAAAACATAATTAGAGGTAGCATTATGCATCAGATAAGGGGCCATTATTCAAATCAGAGTGGGTATCTGGCTGAGATAATGATTTCACAGATTCGAGTTGGGAAAGACATGGGGGAAACGCTGGCCCAGATGACTTTTGGTGGAGCGACACATTCAAAGACAGAAACCAAGATGGACTACTTGCGGTGCTTTTCACAGACATGATGGACCCAGCTGCAGCAGAGCTTTTTGGACTACATGGAGCCGAATAGTCACATTAACAAGAGTGAATATTCACAGGGCATATCTCGCAGTACAACATATCTAAAGCAGTGGTTCCCATCCGGTCCAGCCACTCTGTCCAGATTTCTCCTTTGTCATTAATTTAGGCCTGTCGGTTTGGAAGGCATGTTTTGTCTAAGAAAAAAATTGGCAATTTATTGTTTTTTTTTTTTTTTTGTCTTTTCAAAATTTGATGAATAAAAAACAGTCCCCTAGGCCTATTCATATTTTGGGAAAAAAGGCCACATAATCCCAAGAACAGGGCAATGAAATTGTTTCTGTTATATAAAAAAAAAAATCTGATACTCTACAGCAGGAAACCAAACTTCAAAAATAAAAGCTATGTGCTGCACATTCATATACTTCAATTCATATACTTCTACAAACTTAACATGACCGTGAGTCACTTGCGGTCCATTCCGAATGGCACTGCGACCCACTTTTGGACCGCTACAGTTGGGAACTACTGTTTTAAAGGGAGCTCTCTGTGTGCCTACTTGTGCCTATGTAATCCATTTGAGAGCGCACTTCAACTCTATCTCTAACTCAGCAGTCTCCTTTCACTTTGTTTTCTTTTTCCACAATCCCACCTTCCCTTCATCAACTCTTATTAAGTTCTCATGTGTAATTCACTTTGAGCTATTCATACCCTCAATCCATGTCTACCTGTTCATCAGACACAGAGACACACACACACACACACACAAAAACACACAAGTCATTGATCTGCAGTAACACAGCACTCCCTCCCCACCCCTTTGCAGCGTGATGATCGTCGCCAGAGCGCTAGGGGGCAATATCTGCCTGATTATCATTCTCCCTGCGTCACAGCCTGACAGTTGGTAAAATGAATACAAAAGGAATAATCTGGGAGCCAATTTGCATGCTAAATGCTGGCGAAGGAACATTTTGTAATGCAGGAGTGTGGGTAATGCTGCAGTTAAGCCCAACTTTATCCCTGGGAGACTAGGCTAACGCGATTGTGCTGCTACTGCGTGTCTATCCATTCCCTTTCGCCATCTCTGCCTTGCCTCCATTCCCTCCTTGCCCCAAAGCCCCATCTCATCCCTCTCTTTCTACCTCTCTCTGCCAGAAACCCCTCTACTTACACTCGACGAGTTCTTTTCACCTCCGGCAGACGAAATGCTCCATCGCTTTTCCCTCTGTGGTGATGAAATGGGAAGGAGAAGGGGGGGGCGGGGGGGGGTGACGAGAAAGAGGGAGGGAGGCAGAGGAAAAGAAAGAGAGAGAAGAGGGGAGGAAGGAGGGAGGGGGGATCACAGTCACTGACAACTCTGCCCTGAAACAATAGCATTGTTCCCACACCTTCAGTGGGTGAACAGGCAGTCGCTGCTCTCACACCTTACCCCTTCTCTCTATCCCCCTCACCAGCTCTCTCATGAGAAAATACAACACGTGTACACACTCAAAACATGCACGCATGAACAGAAACAAGAGATCAAACACGCAATACGAGCATGGTTGTGCGCACATAATCAAACTGTGTTGGAACACGCAGTATTTTCAATGTTCTAACTTGCCAAAGCTTAGAGGAAAAACCGACAAAGCAAGGGCAGGGTGACTGAAGGATTCTACATGCTATGCACCACGAACAGCAACTACAACTACTATAGAGGGGATAAAAGAAAGGACGGCATGTGGGTGTAGAGTAATCTGATTCTAAAAGCCGTAACAGTGAATCTGCTGTGCACTGCTAGAGGCGTCGAAGCTCATGTTTTCTAAATAATGTTGAAAGAGGATAACGAATCTGGTTATTAGTGCATGGAAATGCTATCTACACTATCTGCATTATTGATTTTATACTGTATGTGTTAACACAACACATAAAATAGTTAAAGCTAGGCTATAAAGTGGACATTGCTGACTCTGTATGTTCTGCCTCCAGCTTAAACACATAAACCTTCCTCCCCCCGTTGTACCTCTGCAGTGTTATCTATCGTTTATTTTATGTCCCTGTCTTTTTTTTTTTTTGGTAAGCAAACTGCTGCTTATGCTGGTGCGCTTCTGTCCGGGTGGTCTGTTGTGTACAGGTGTTCTCAATAAACAGGTGTTTTCCTAGTTGGCTGGTCAGGCCCGGAGCTTGTGATGAGTCCAGCAACACCAGTGCAAAAACAAAAACAAAACAAACATACAAAAAAAGAAAAAGGCAAAACAGAAAAGTCCTGTAGCATTTGGTGATGCTGTTCTCTTGTGGTGGCTGGCCAGCAGCTCTAAGCAGTATTTGTTCTTTTGTTTGGTTTGGGGGGGGGGGGGTATCACGTCATTTGTACTCTCTAAATCCCAGTGCGCCTCAAGTCTGGGCACAAATTGATTCCCTTCAGTGGTTCCAATGACTTGGCAAATATTGGCTATATTGACTGGAGCTTTTTTTCCCCTGCTAGGAGTATTCTAGGTTGTTGTAAAAAAGCTTCTGTGACAAACAATAATAAGTTTATGTTTATATTGTTTTTTTTTTTTCTGCAAAAAGCAGCAGAGAAATTGCACATCATTCTTTTAAAGCGAGCTGTTTGTGTAAGAGTTTGGGAACGGGTCTGAATGAGTTTGTTTTTGGTAAAAGGCACAAAGACATTTCTAGGTCTCAGCACACCGCCATATGTGATGTGATCATTAGTGTGCCCCAACCGATATGCTGAAAAAATATAGAAACATAAAATTTGCGATTGGTTGATACTTTAAGTTGATATTTTGTCAGCAGCATCAGTGGTAGAATGTAAGTGTAGTACTATAGTAAGTACATTAACACAAGTACTGTACTACAACTTTAAGGAACTTGTATTTATGGACTAACACTTAGTCCACTACATTTATGTGACAAATTTAGTTCCTAGTTACTTTACTGATTAAAGGAGACCTACATGGTATTATTAATGATACAGAGATTGTCTGCACATGGCTCTCAATATGGACGTGGCTGAGCCGGTGGCTAGAAGCAAACAGTTCCAACTCCATACACACTGCTAACAACGGCAACAGTACTGACAGAGCTAAGCTGATGGTGTAGACCAGGGTGGATAAAGGTATGTGCTATGCTACCGCACTGTCACTGTGGTGATATCAATGCTCATTGCAAATGAGAGCATTGCAGATTTTCGGTAATTAACTAGGCAGTAGGATATACACATGCAGTAACATGAACGCGTGGCAGGGACCAGCTATCAAAACAAAAAACAGACAAGCTCTGATTGCAACACACACAGAGGGAGTGTTGTGTTATTATGTCACTTGATAAATTTGCTGTGATATTAATGCTCTGATCATCGTATAGAGCTCCTTTAAGCTTTTACATACTAAAGTTATACTCAGTTTATACAATATGATATATTGTTGGAGATTTAACTGATGAAACGGATGCAGATCTTACATTTATTCATCAACTCTTCCTTTTGCTCTTTTTGCTTTTCTTGTCATTTTGTCTTTCTTCATCTCCTTTATTACCTGTCCACTGTCCAATACGTGAAACGTGTATATTTCTTTACACCATTTAACAAGCCTCTTAAAAGATCAAAAGCTGTCATCTGTTATGGCTGACAGTTTTTTTTGGGCAGTTTCAGTAATTGTACTGAGTGCCTTAGTGTATATGCCTTATCACTATTTAAAACTTGGAATGTTATTCAAATAATTAACCTCTGAGAGTACTGTTTGTGCACCATGTTTTTTGCGATGAAACAGGCATAATGGGTTTTCATTCACTGATACTGTCCCTGAACAATGCCAGCCATTTGAACAACTCATTTACAGGTCCATTGTGGCTTTTAAAGAGAAATCATGGCAGTACGGTAAAGTACTCGCCATGATAGTTTTTGCAGGCACAGCAGGGGCAAATGGCACTAGTGTGGCTGTATGCACCACAAGACCAAAAATACAATGTCCATCATTGGTTAAAGGCGTGACAGTCCCAGAATGGAAATTTTGCCTAATCGCCCAGCACTTGATGTTTTAAGCAAGCTACATGATTATTTGAGAGAAAATGCCACAAGCATGACACAGGTAAGTGAAGGGGTGTTTGTAGGGATTGCGCAGACTAGAAAAAGATGCTACAGCACAAACATCTAAAGCCTTCTCAAGAAGCCTCCGCTACAGTGTTGGTGGATGAGGCCCACTCTCTGCCACTCACAGTCCCCCTTATTTGGACCATGGAATGGAAATTGTGTCTGGATGTGGGTGAGCAATGCAGCAGGCTGTCACTGGGAGATGATGGGGAAGGACAGGTGGTTGTAGGTAAGTGGGTTAACTTTACCTTTGTTGACTTGGATGCCCATGGTTCTGCTGACTGTCTGGCTACATTCAAACTGGGACATGACAACAAGCATGCAACACAAGGCCCAGTCAGGAAACAAAGGACATACAACAGGAAACAAAACAAAAAAAAAAAACAGAAATCAATAAAATGTGGCAGTAAGGCAAAAAAACAAAAAAAAAGAGACATACACTGAGTGTGACATAAAACAAACTTAAATCACATTTATACATGGAGAAAATGAAAGCAACATCAAACGATGCAAGAATACACTGAGTGGATACCAGAATATGACTGTTGTGTTGCAGCTGTCAGCGGGACTTTAGTCTATTTCAAGGTTGTTATGTGTGTTTATTTCATTATATTAAGAGATTATGATCCAGTTTGCCTATTCAGCACCGGCATAATTTATTAGGGGGCACAAAAATAGGCTAACTGGGCATAGCAGTCTTTAGGACCATTTACCCCTTAGACGAGAAGGAATGTGTGTCACAAATAATAAGGCCCCTTCAAAGGAGCCAAATCTGGAGAATGTAGGGCAAATAAATTACATTAGTGTAACACATTGCAAACAAACGAGCAATCAGACACACAGGGTTGGTTTGCTGCTGTCTAGGCCTGTGCAATGCAGCGCAATATAGTGAAAACAGTTCCAGCTAGCGATTCCGCCCTTTTCACCTCCCTTTAATTGGCCCAAGGACACTAAATGAGCTAAATTAGTATTGTGCCTCTTGGTGCACGAAGCCAGTGTTAGGCTTGTTCCGCCTGGGCTAACCGTCCCCTCATTAGGAGCCACTGATAGAGCCAGTGTGCTAAAGCTACACTCCGCCAGCCCTCAGTTTTCATGGGCAATTTGTGTGGAAGGATGAAAACAGTTGATGAGTTTATACTCGGCACGGAGAAGGGGGCAAGGAAATAATTAAAAACAAGCTAATGAGAGGAATTAATTATTCAATTAATGCCTCAAACGTGCCACCGAGGGCTGAGTTTAGAGGGAGAAATGGGAAAACGAGGGAGACGGCAAGAGAGAGTAAAATGTCAAGCCGTGAGGATGAATAGAGGGGAGAATGAGATATGAAGAGGGAGAAGAGGGGGGGACTTGCTTTATTGCTGGGATGTGAAATTGAAGCCCCTTAGCTTAATGCCAGAAAATTGACTATCAAGACCTACAGGGTTTGCAAGTGCAGGCAAATTGCCTGCATTGAATCAACAAAAATGGAGTCTTTGTCATTTAAAATTATACATCTTCATTTTACACGAGACATCCCCAAAGCACACACATTACCTTTGCTACGATTCCCCTCAGTGGTCTAAAAACATGCTGGAATATCAATAACAGACACTAATGTTAACTGTGGATGCATAAAGGGAGCACCCCAGGTCTCACCTCTCTTTTATGGTGCAGGCTAATGGAAGAACCTCTCTCGGACTACATCAGTATATTTCCACGTGAAGCCAAATAGCCTAGGTTGTCATCACAGAATTCAAACACATGCCATTTAGATTGAATTGCAAATACATCTTCCATAATCGAAAAAATGTGCTCACTGTCCCTGCTCTGATCTAGCATGACTTAAATCACAACAAAGTAGAACACTTGTTTCCTTTGTCTTTCTCTCCATCCCACTGCGTTTCTGCGCCGCTCCTCACTGACTATCTGGAGAGGGAAGCCGAGCACGCTTCATTTAATCAAGAACATAGCAGACGACGGGATGGAAATATATCCCATTTGAGAGCTAAAAAATGCATCAGCCAGGCCATTATGCAGTGCAAACGCTCTCCCTCACACACACACACACACACACACACACACACACACACACACACACACTGTCCATCCCACACACAGAGAGGCAAACACTGCATCACTGGGCACCGCATGCAAATTTGTGTTATGACCTTCTGAACCCTGCGGAGAGGATAGAAAACGGCGGGCTAACTCCACAATGACGGAGGCCAAGAAGCTGTTCTAAATCTAAACATTAGCGCACACAGCATTGCTAATACATACTGTGTTACATAAACACTAGGTCCGCTCTGTCTCTCAGTAACCCCACTGACTCCATTTGTCTCCTGTCTCCATTATGAGAGACACAATGAAAATGGACTCCATCCCCCTGCTGGCCATATGGCCCCTGCCTGAGCATCCACTGCACTTAAAACAGAGGAGGATTTGGATTTGTTTTTATCATTAGCATTAATGCGAGGCCCACTTTCTATCCACTTCAACAGAGTATAATACAAGTGTTACCACTGCAACAAATATTATTCTGTGCAACTGTGTATCTACACAAAACACTCGAGTCAAGGTCAGTAGCTGTTCTTGTGATGTCAATAAGCAAAAATAATTGCTAACAATCTGCAATCGATCAACATTAGCTCTCAGTGACCTCTGTGCCTCTTGTAGGCATGTTTCAGGACGCATAAGAGTTGCTATGCATCTTTCTGCATTAAAAATGCACGCAGATGCCTGAAACCAAAGAGTGAAATATCTGTTTGAGTCACAGCCTGCAGCTGACCTTTGTTAGAAATAGTTTACCAGTAAGCCATTTTGTGGTGTCGATTTGAAAGGTCATGCATATGTTTTTTCAAAAACAGAATATGTAACAGAGGACAATATGTGCATTTATTTTCAGACGACAGGAATAGCTCAGCTAGCCTCAGCAGCCTAACAGAAAACACAGACAAGGTGATTTTCAACATTGAGGTTAATGGGGGGTCTTGTGATATAGTGTTTTCTTCCCACTTCTTTCTGGTCATGTCTTTCCCCCTTGTTTCCATCTATTAAGTGAAACACGTAAATCATTCCTTCATAGCCTTGGGCTATCAGTGTTGTAAATAAAAGGAATTACCAGTTACCTGGCAATATAGAACTAACACCAGCATGAGTAGGTGGTATGGAAAAACAAAGCAAGACAAGAACAGCAGAAATCAAGAGACTGAAGTATGTGGAGCTACCTGTGATGGAACGTGATGGTTAAGACCACTTAAAGCCCTCTGCACTTGATCAGCAAATTGAATAAGATGTGAAAGTAGAGAAAAAACATTGTGTTTGGGGGACATTTTCTGATATCCACTCATCTCCTCAACACACAGATCCTACCTTTCAAGAGACGTACATGAATCAGGTCTCTTCTGACCCCGTGTGATATTTCTCTCATCAGCACCCATTCAAAGTGCATCATGTTTGGCCCTTTTTAGTGCCAATGAGCTAGTTTATGGACAGAGAATCGTGGTTTATGAGGTGATTATAAATTGGTTTGGATGGCTCATTGTCTTTATGAACTGATTTATCACTTAGTTATGGTGTTTGGGTCATAAGGTTTAATTCAGGCA
This sequence comes from Plectropomus leopardus, assembly GCF_008729295.1. Classification (NCBI taxonomy): domain Eukaryota; kingdom Metazoa; phylum Chordata; class Actinopteri; order Perciformes; family Serranidae; genus Plectropomus; species Plectropomus leopardus. The sequence continues at coordinate 14,360,759 of NC_056480.1, forward strand.
CTGAAATGGGCACAACGACTGTATGGATTGTCACACCACACACAGTTGCGCTACAGGAATGAGAACAAAACCCAAAACAGCAAAACAAGAACAACAAAAATGAAATCTTGTTATGTTTTTGTTTTATCATGGATGATAAATCCAGTTCTGCATCAGACAACTGTAGAAATCCATCTCAATATGAATTTGTACAGGAGTTGATGGAAGTGGGGGAATTAGCATTCATCATATGAATGCAGAAGCACAGGGAGGTACAAGCTACCAATACACTAGACTGTTAGACCACCACAACCAGGGGACCATCTAATTTTTAAGCTCATCAAAAACAGTCACTTCACTATGAGATAATGCTGACAGCTCGTAGATGAGCAGCTACATGGGGTAAGCTTATAGTTTGACACTGTCTGCGTGACTGTAACTGTGAATAGTTTTTGTCTTGACATAGGCTTTTTCTTGTCACATGTACTTAAACTGATAATAGAACGCATTGAATGAATTGCATTTCTTTAAATTGACTGTTCGCATAACCACACTCCCTTGAGCTAGTGGGTGCCCCAAGTCAATGTTTTTTTTATGGGTTTTTGGTTAGAAGCCAGGTCTGTGGTTAACACTAGCTTAAGAGACTTTCTCATTTGTTCTACAACATAAATACATCAGCAAATACTCCACTCGGCTAAATGAGACTACAGAATGTCATCACACCAAACTCCGTCGAACAAGGCTTTACAGCCTTGTAGCGGTGGTGACTCGATTGTAGTGTGGTTCTTTTTATCTTAGCAGTAGCTTTTTACTCCTGGTGATTGCATTTAGGCTTCAAAAATGCTGAAAAACGGTTTTCATTTGTTAAAATTATCTTGCTGAACAAAACGTGTTAGTATCATAAATTACTTTTTATATACCACAGAGTTAATTTTTGGCAATGATCAGAAATTCAATGGAAAATCCCATTGGTTATTTGACAAGGGAAACGGGGCGATGCAAGCTTCCAGGTTGGCCTATAAAAATACAACGTCATCCCTGAAGCACTCTATGCCTTACAAAGACGCAACTCCTGCAAACTCTTTAAATGCTGAGTATCACTCTTAGTACAGACCCATGTACCCACCACATCAACATGTGGAGAAATCAAAAGCTTGACAGGCCTGCAAAGCCTAGTTGAAAGGGCAAGCCCACTAACTGGAGAAGAGGTTTAGGTAACAGTCAAGTACTTGTGAAATGTACATGTTCACAACTTGGAAACACAGATACAGTACATACAGTGGCAAACTTTGACACATACAGTCACATGTAGCGCATCAACTCATCAGCCTTAGAGTGAATCAGAGGGGCTCTACTTCACGAGGTTTATGCGGGGTTTAGTATGTCTTACGTTGACTCTCTTTGTAAACGAGGGACGCTCTGCGCACTAGTGATGGCTCGGTATTGTGCCTCGGTGGTGGGGGAGGGGGGACCTGTGGTAGGCAAACACCGGCCATGGGGTTTAGAAGGGGTTAAAAGTTGTTTAAGGTTTATGTTTAAATACTGTTTAGGCACCTTAAAGGAGAGAGGAGTGGTTAAAGTTGTTTAGAGTTTGGATTAAAATACTGTTTAGGCACTTTACAGGAGAAAGAGGCCTGCAAAAGTCAGAGGGGTTAATGAGTTTTTGAAGCATCATTGACTGAGGTAGATGACTCATCATTAAAAAGGTAACGGGGAGAGAGGGTTTTCCTTCTACTAGTTTTGCCTGGAACCTGCTTGTCCCCCTCATCATTAAAAGGTGAGATGCTCAATAGTGCAAGTCCTTAAGTGACTAAGTCAATTGGCCATATGAAGTTAAGGGTGAGTATCAACATCCACGGTACTTTGGGTGTCCATCCGTGAGAAGATATCCCAGTGAAATGCAATTATGTTTGCTATTAAATCACAGAACTCATGTAGTACATGTGAAAACCACGGTCAGTGTCTGTTATATGGCACAGAAAGTAGGTTATTAAAGTTATTATGAAACAATTAGATCATTACTCATGCAATAATTGTCTCCTAAACACAGTTTATGTGCTTCAAACGGGGGCAGTGCAACACACTGAACGCAAACATAAAACAGACAAACACACAAACAAAAAAAATGGAACACGAGGACACAGACACACTCATGCCTACAGCCACGCACAGAGGCATGCAGCCACACAAGTAGGCACTCTGATATGCAAGTGTGTGGACACGCACACCCACACACACCCTCCTCATCTCCATAATTACTGTATAGTCAGCATGTCCGTGTCTGGGGGTGACTCTCAAAGTGAGATGTTGACAACAGCAGAGCTGAACTCAAGCTGGGTCCTGTCAAAGGCCTGACACTGATAGCATTATCCGTGTAATTATTCACAGTTAAGTGAACTGCCTACTTACTTTTAACATAATGGATTTGGATGAATAAGCCATATCTATGCTGCCCTTTCATTTCATAACTTATATGACGTCACTTACCCAGAGGAAATATGCGTTCCAATTTGTCTTAATTAGTTTAAATACAGCATATCTATTATTTGTGGCTGGGCTTTCATTTCTTTCACATTCGGGCATAATCTCAAAGCACACCTGCGCTCCCTCTGAGGCACATTAGCATTCTGCAGTGCAACTGTTAAGAACCACACACTTCTAATATATGGCTCATGCCTTTCCGAGCAGCCTGCCATTTTTCTTCTCTTCCATAAAATATTTGCTTGGCATTAATGAATGGGGATTTGGCCAATGCTTCTGAAAATCTTGATCAAGACATTGAGCAAATGAGGAGTGAAGGAAAAGGCCGTCGGTCTGGCATTGGAAAAGTGGCAGCGGGTTTGTGTGTGTGTGTGTGTGTACAGTATGTGTGTGGCTACATGGCATTGGGAATATGAGAGATGTCAGGCTGGCCTCTGTTCCTCTGCTGGCGGTGTAAATTAGATGTGAACCAGCATGGTGCCGATGCCAGGGGAAAGTATACCTATCAAGGTTGGCTAACTCATCACAGCTCCACGCACTAACGCTCCGCAGATGAGGGGAGTGCGATCATGTGCGCGTGTGTTTAAATCTTAATGAAACTGGCCCTCTGAAGGTCAGAGCAGAGCGAGCAGGACTCTTTCGTCTGCTGCTAATGGTGTATTAATGATTCAAAAGACGCTTCTGTGTTTCATGCACACAGGTGCCCACCCAAGTACTCCACTGACGCACAGACCCACCTAACAACCCACACAGACACATGAAAAAAACACAAAACATAGACAATGAAGCCAAGTATTGAAATGCATTCACCAGAGTGACGCAGGCACATACAAATATGTGTGTATAGGCACAAATGAGTTTTCAGCAATGCATTATGGTGAGGTGATTTGGTAAGAGTGAGAAATAGTTTCACAGGTCTTAAATTGCAGATTTCATTAACCAGCTATGATTGATTATTCCTTAGCTAACAGCGTATTTGAACAACTGTTTGACAGGTATTTAATAAGGCACCAACCACAAGTGAGAATAAATTAAGTTCAGGCCAATTACAGCAGGTGTAAAAAGATATTCACAGTAAGAAAGCTGGAGTAAAATGTGTCTCTAAAATTATATTGATGAGGTAGTTATTGCCTGATTTTCCATGGATGTGATAATCAGTACAACAGAGAATTAATCAATTTGGAATGAAAATACATTATTCAGCTTACATTCAAGTTCCCTTGTTGGAGTAAACAATGTTTTCACATTTCTAAGACAGCAATTTAGCTGGAAAAAAGGGACAAAATTATGAATACAACAGCTTTCAGAAGTAGTTCCTGATGTGCTGCAATTTTTTTTATGATTAAAATTGTAAATAGTGCAGATAATATTAAGTTAGTGCTGACCACTTTTTGTGAAGCATGCTACTGCAATTTTGATCTGCGCTGAAGTTACGGTGGGGTCTGAGGGCTGTGATTAAGTGCAGAAGGGGGTGGAGGTGCAGCGGGTTCCCGTCCCGCGTTTGGGCAATGGTCTTACCTTGAATGTGGACATGGCTGGGTCCCTGCTATACCTGTCTATGGTGTGGAACTTGGACGAGTGGTTGAGCTCATGGTACAGCTCAGAATGTCTTTTGCGAGTGTGCATCACTTTCTGGAAGGGAAAAAAGGAAGGGACAGCAAAAATGAACCAAACAGAAACAAAAAAAAGGCAAAAAGAAGGGAGGGCAATATAGGGGCAGGCAGGGGAACGGGAATGGGTAAAAGGCTGAGGGACTGCAGTGACGCCAGCCGTGAAAAGGGGTTAGAGAGGGACGCCGACAGATCGATCGATTGCTGGCTCATGCTCATACATCATCCACTTCCTCAGTCTTTAAGAATTTGGCAACTGGGAGTGCTGCAGGAGTCCTTTAAGTGAAAATTTGGTAAAAATGATTGACAGAAATGCCATTGTTCCAGACTGGTGCCTGCTAACTGGCAGTGCTGTTAACTCAGGATTTTGTCGAACTCATTAAACGTCCAACAGAATGGCTGGATTTTGACAAAAACTGCCTTCCCTGTGCTCTGAATATGTCTGTCTAGAAGGCAGCTAAAATCCAGATCTTTAATTCTCTGACAGCAAACTGCATTTGTCAGTGCCACTGCTGTTGTCTCTTTGTGCTAATGGGCAGTGCTGGAGCTGCTCGGCAGTAGCTAATCGTCAAAGCAGCTTGTGAGGTTGAAAGTGACACAGGGGCAAGACGCCAGCACTCACACCCGCACACTTACCGGCCAGGACTGGCGCTTAGTACTGGCTCCAATTACTTCAGAGTGGCCACTCTCATCTCTGCGCAGCTCAGAGGGTGCTGCTAGTTCCTTGCTTTTTTGCTGATATGTCTGTAGCTTCCCTTATCTGAGTCATATGGTTTTAGGTTTTCATTAAAGTCCAGTGAAACCTGTGTAAACTATGACCTACTCTAAGTGACTGTTATAACTTTCAAAATAAAGCACTCAATTACGGGGGTACTCCAAACATTTTACACTTAAAGTTCGGTTTACTGATACAAGGAGTACTACCCAGTTGTATAATGTATTCTGTGGTTCTGAAAGAGCTTTCCAAAGTTTGAAAAAAAATAAACCCTGATGATGTCACCAGGAATTTTTCAACTGAAATGCCCCCTGAAGTTGTATATCCGACTTGGAAAGTCGGAGGAACCTCACCAACCCCCACTGCAAAATCAAAGATGGCTCCTTTCCGCATCAATAGAAGTGAAAGCTGTTGTTATATCCTGTTTCTGAGCTCTTCTGTCTCATTTGTGTCTCAAAACAGTTTTACAAACAGTCCTTCTATCAGTGGACATGTTTCCACTGTTTTTGTACATGCTAAATGCAGCATAAATGCGTTGTTATCAACTGATATTGCAAGCAATGTCTAACTAGGCTTGAACTGGTTTTTGCAACAAAATCTTGGTTTTCCGACTAGTTGTACTAGAAAGTGATCCACTTGGGTGTGACGTCATTCCCAGCTCCAACCTCAACATTTGAGGTAAATGGAATACAGCAAAATAAAGGATGCTCTTGACATGTGTGTTTGGCCCCTTCACACATGAGTAAAAAGTAAAAGTTAGGATATCTCAGCTCCTGCTGCTAAGTTGTGATTCTTGCAAGTTCCTTAACTTTAAGTGTAAAAACAAATCAATGGAGTACCCATTCAAGTTTTTAGAAACTGATTATTTCCTCTAAAAGACTATATTCCTAATTAAGTTTAAAATGGGTTATAATGATAAAAGGGGTAGTTGACATTATATTTATTTTATATATATATATATATATATATATATATATATATATATATATATATATATATATATATATAATATTAATATATACATACACACCGCATATAAATATGCATATAAAGTCAATGTTTGACAGTTTAAAGGATGGGCAAACTCAATTAAAGAAAAAAAAAAGGATGAAAATGGGTTTACCTTCCATTTAATCATGGAAGTGTACACTTTGCTATATTAGTGGTTCTTCTACGTCAACCTCTTTCTCAAAGTCAATAGTCAACTGATGAGAGAAGAGTTAATTTCTGGGAGAGATCTCCCTGTGCTAAAATTCATGCAGTGGCCACAAATGACTCCCTAGTAAATTTGACAGATAAGTAAAACAATCAGCCATAGTCACTGTTAGTAGCTTGTCACAACGCAGACCCTCTATGCAAAATATATATCTCCATGGTGGAAGGTGAATGTCCAGTCTTTGCAAACAGTCGAAATGAAGCAATGCAAAGGGAGGTATTTTATAGCAAAGGGATACTCGCTAGAGACTGGAGATTCACAAGACATCCAGGCCATTCTAACACAAACATACTCACACAGTGTCAGACCAGGTCGTTCCAACAGATATATACAGCCAATTGACTACGGCCACATAGGCGTTGACCCACAACTGAATTACTTGTAATCATTCAGACACAAGAAGCACTCTACTTTGCTGTTTCTTCAACCAGGACCCCCGAAGTGACATAACAGTATTGTTTGGTTTATATCTGTATATGTCATATTTTTTCTTTTAATTGACACATAAATTTTAAGACACATTTTACGGCAGGAGCGGGTTTAAGGCCATTGTTGGAGAAACAGCACACTATGTCCAGGTAGGTCTGAAACAGTTCATAGTTTTTAATGCAAGGAGACAGAAGTGCGAAGGGAGGGATTTAGCAATGCTTTTTGCTCCTCTATGCGTTTCTTAAGCCCTGGCAGAAGCACAAGAAAGCAGAGACAGGCTGATGACACGGGGGAGGCCCGAGATCTTACCTCGAAGTCCAGCTCAGAGTACCGTACTCTTTTCCTCTGAAAGAGGAGGGGGGCAGGGGAGAGAAGAAAGCATCAATGACCAACCCCTCCACCACCATTGAACTTAAGACCTCTCTATCTCACTGTATCTGTGGATCTCTCACTGCTCACTGTTCAGTTAAAAGAGGGACGCTAATATGCACTGGCTGCCCAACACGATACAGATATTCATACAAATGTCAAGGCAAAAAGCAAATGATTCAGTCTATTTCAACGTAATGAGATTAGTGAAGTGGAATAACCCAGAAATAGAATGAAACAATAATTTCTCGGCTCACATACTCTCAAATACAATCATTACAACCCCAGCATAAATCATCCCCCTTTGCTATTTCTGGAGAAATTTCTTGGAGACGTTCCGATTAAAAGTGCTGCAACAAACATATGAGGAATGGTTTTCAATCCTCTAATCTTGTTTGGGCCCCGCCACTCTCCTCTTAAGTGCCTCCGCAGCTACAGCGAGTGGCACACAAGCCGCCAATTTAACAGCTGCAGACATTTCCAACTCATCTGGCCCTGACATTGCATTGCATTACATTCTATCTCTGACTTCCTATTTGGCTCTCACTGTCAGCCAGATTTGCATTTGGCAGTGAGACGAGCTGCTCTCCACAGTTAGTTAAAAGCTGTATTCATTCTTTGAAAGGGCAGAGTTGCTGATCTGATGCTCTGGCAGCCAAGGCCTTAAAAGGTAAAGAAACGCAAACAGATAGAGTGGTAAAGTTTGTCTCTGAAACGTCCCAGTCACTTCATTGCTTATAAAGCATAATAAAATTACCGCGCTCCTGCAGAGAAAACCTTACCTTAAACAGAGAAATTCCGTGATTGAGTTTGTGTCGTAATGTGGTACACATGCAACATGCATATACACGTAAAGTATATTGCATGTTTTGGTGGGGACACACATAGAGCAGTCATTTAACGCACACATACAAAATTCATGAGGAATCCTCGTGTGATTTGCTGTTATGATGGTATGATGGTCCTATAGCAGCAACAGTCGCACACTATTCTTTAGTCTGAATGTACTCAGTGCAGTGAATCATATGATAACTTGACCTCTACAGCCAACACTCTGTTGTGAGGAGACACTGATTTATATTCCAATGCTCCCCCACTGGTGTCTAGAGTACGATGATAGAATAATATACCCTGCGAATCTTTCTCACGCCTTGACTTGATCATTTAGAGTTCAAATTTACAAGCCACTAAGTAAAAATCAACAGTGCAATGAACACAGTGAGTACATTTGCGTGATCTTTCCATTATGCGTCACTGTGTTTGAATTGGGGAGTAAAAAACGGCTGTGATTTAATCTTAAGAGGCATGCTCTGATATCCATCTCCAAATCAAGCATATTCAAACAGGGTGAAATTATAGCAGTAAATTACATCCCGCAGGTTTCTCTGCAGATTCTTCCTCTTTTGCTCTCTTTTTTTGGGTATTCATGAGTGCACTCGTAGCTCTTCTGATTTTTTTATGAGTTTTAATGACTCGTCCTTAACGTCCTCAGCCCTAAATGAAGCATCTGCACTTTTCGGTGAAAGTGTCGCTTCCATCTCTTTAATCAACCTGAGTGAGTCAGCAAGATGCCATTGGGGGAAGATCCAAAGTGTGTGTGTGTGTGTGTGTGTGTGTGTGTGTGTGTGTGTGTTGTGTCTGCATTATCGTGTGCCTGTTTCTGTGCGTATGTCAATGAGTGTGTGTGTGTGTGTACGTGTTTAAAATCAAGGTGGGCTAAAAGACATTCACCAGGGGTATTTCCTCTGAACCTGTCTGTCTCAGTCCATCTGTTGTGCCACCTTGTCCGGTTGCCTCACACACACCCCACACACACACACACACACACACACACACACACACACACACACACACACACACACACACACACACACAATAAACCAAGAAAAAGCTGTCTGTCATTATGAGAGTAACTAATTTCAACACTCATTGTTTCAGTCAGCAGTGAATACTTGGCTGAAAATAATAGCAGTTGTCATAACAGACTTGTTCTGAGGCACAACTGTGCTATTATCACAGTGTGTTGGACATATTGTTTCTGTATATCAAAGACAATATGCATTATACATTGCTTGAATTATTTGAAGGCCACACCGTGTAATGTGCGTAATTTCACGTGCATTAGCTATGCAAACTGACTTCTCTTTCTTTCTATATTGTCTTGGAGCCATAAATATTCATAACAACAAATCATTAAGTGTGGTATGTAATCTCAGATCTTGTTTTACTGAAGGTAAAAATAAATTGGTGTTTAAAATAGTTTCGCTTTCAAAGCTTTCTTGAACTAAGTGACATTACATCGGATGCAAATGGTTTTATTTGCAATTTACTAGTTTAAATGATTGAAGTGTTTAAATCACCACATATACTGAATGTTACATTAAATAAGTGAATGTTTTCTCTGCCCCTCTTTCTGTCCTCCTCTTCTCATCATTTTTCCACCACTTAACTTATATAACCACACCACCAGCACCGCCACATCCACAGCTGTGAACATCAAGTGTGTGCTCAAGTGAAAGGTGAACACAGTGAAGCAGCACCGCGCCTCAGAACCCCCCCTCATTCTTTGACCTCTCACCCACCTCCAGGGATCCTGCTGAGAGGCTGCTGTTGGCATTGGTGCTGCCCAGGTTGCGTGGCAGGGTCCTGGTTCTCTCCACTGTGGTTCCCCCTGTCAGAATCTGTCTCACTGAAGGCCTCTGGCTCGGCTTCAGTTGGAGTGAATGCCCGTGGGAGTGCATGTGTCCTCCGTGGGAGTGTACCAGACCACCCTGAGCCATCATGTGGCCGTGCCCATGGGGCATGGTTTTGATTGTCCCATAGGAGCGGTTGAGGTTCATGGCGATGTTCATGTCGCCCACGCTCGACGGCACAAAATCCGCCGGGTATGCCTCGCTCTCAGCTGGGTGGAGGGTCAAGGGTGAAGGAGGCGGGGGGAAGGGAGGGTCCTCCACTGCGATGTTGAGCGGCTTGTCCTCGCCCCCCAGTCCAAGGCCTCCTCCTTGAGAGGAGGACGCTGGAGGTTTAAGACTGACCGTCCTACGAGGTAAGACCATGTAGTCTCCCTCCCCGCCTCCTCCACTTCCTCCTCCCCCTCCACCACTCCCCCCGCTTCCGGCACTTCCATCCTGGGAGGTGTTGGAGGAAGGGGGTGGTCGAGCCCAGCCCAGGCCACTCTCAGTGCACAGGTAGATTGGGGCGCCGCTGCGTTGCTGTCCCTGCTGTCTCTGCTGATCTACGTTCATCTCTTTCTTTAGGGGCGTCTCGCTCAGCTCATTGAGGCCGCCAAGGGTTGGAACCTTGGGGGGAAAAAAAAAGTTTCAGGTTTTTAAGTACTTTCTGAAAGCAACAAATACCCCCTTCACCTCAATATTAGGGTGTGCATGCAGATTTTCAAGCACAGGCAAACTAAATATATGCTAAATATAGGCGCTAGACTGCATTGCCACTGAGCGTCAACACACTGCTGCAGTAGACGAGTCTGCCTTTCTGTCAGCTTTTGTGTGTGTGTGTGTGTGTGTGTGGGTTGTTTTGTTGGTGTGTCAGTGTAGCATCACGGACATGCTGGAGAACAGGTAAACAGTAGACAGCAGAAGGAACAGAGGTCTTTGAAATCTTTCCAGTGGTTACTTCTCTTTATATATCTCTTACTCAGTCACACTTCTAAACATGGTGCAGACTAACTTAATGTAACTAATAATGTTTAGTGCTACTTAGGAAAAGACGCAGGGTAATTAGTGTCGGTGTGTCATTTGATCTGGTGGGCAGTTTTTTTGCTGTAATTTGATTCCTAATCAAGACAATCTGGTAAGAATTGCTATACCTTGTAAATATGGATTTAAAAACGGTGTTGTAATGCAAAATAATTCATTAATCAATCATTCATTAATTCTGATTAACTATTGAAATCCTGCGATTAAGTGCAATTTAAACCAATAGTTTGACAGCCCTAGTTATTTTTGAATATATCAACTCAGAGAACTTCCTGTGGCTGGATTTAACTTTTCCTGTGTTAGTGATGCTGCAAGCTTTTTTAGTTTCTGTACAGTGAAGTTGATCAGATTATTACACTGATTGGTCAGTCAATGTAAACTTCAATCCTGCACCTGTACGATGAGGTTGGGAGGTGGGATGTTCCCAGGGAGGGAGCTGAAGTTGACCCCCACTCCGCCCTCTTGGTGGGCTGTCAGCTTGGGATCGTCCTCGTCATCCAGGGAGATGCGGGAAAGGGTCCCAGTGATGGTTGCCGGGTTACAGGTATTCACTTCTTTGAAAATGACTACAGGGAGTTGCGAGGAGACAAGGAAAGCCGTGGAGAGAGCAAGAGAAGGGGATAGGCATAAGAAACAAAGAAGAAAAGTACAAGAAAGGAAAAAAGGTAAAAGAAGGGATGGGGAAGAGGAACATTTAGAGAGAGAAAGAGGAATGGATATTGAATGGAAAGGAATTGATATAATTTATGCCTAACAGGAGGCAGTTGACAGAAAGATAGACGAAACAGAAACATAAATCAGGTTGTGATACTGGAGTTTGTTTATCTGTGAGACAGATTGCATCTCCAAAAAAGAAAAGTTTCACTTCTCATCTTGGGCTTATATGGCTCACAGTAACTAAGATGAGTTTTGTTTCTGACACTGTGACCTTAAGTCTTGCTCCATCTCGAGATTTGCCAGTGAGCCAGGATTTTTATTATCTTGGAGAAAAAGCCTGAGTGCAAAATGCTATGTGCTTCAAATGAAGTGGAGCCAAATTCCCTCGCTACAGAGTCCTGGCCATATTTTACTTACCAGCTTGTTATTCCCTGTGTGTGCGTATGTGTGAGTCTTTGTGTCTTTATGTGCTTTAATACATGTACCAATGTGTATTTCTGTATAGGTGCCTGTTGTGATTTTATAACATCGTAAATAAAAACAAAACATAAAACTACTTACAGTGGCTTTGGGTTAGCTTTCATGCATGTTGTTGCAGGAAAAGAACTACAAACAGAATGCTATGTATTTGTAGACGAGCGACTCCAAAACTAAGACATGCTGATGAGAGATGATGTTTAATCACAACTGACATCCATCTATCATCACAACTAAACAGAGCTCAAACCATTTGAAAGTTCATGCTGGATATCATGCTCACTCTGTCACCATCAGAGGAAAGAATATTTACTCTGTGGCCCCAAAATCCAATTCGAGACCAAAGCATGTAGCGCAGACCATTTTCTTGTTAACAGCATTGATGCGACAAAATGTCAAGCTAGACACTTTATCAAAAACTGAAGCTGGATCCTGCTGAGTGTAAGCATACCAGAAAGGACACTGGCTGAGTACAAAACCTAGCATTTTCTGTGTTTTACCGTCCTTTTGGTGCAAAGTGATGTGAAAAGACAGGACAAGGCTTTGGGAGAGCTGAACCCTTCACATCTGCATCCAACAGAGGAGACCTAGAGAATGACCTAAAGATGAATCCGGCAGTTGTTTTATGTGTTGTGCTCTAAAGCACTGCCGCCATTACTGTGGAGGCATGGTTCAACTGAACACATTTACACCATCAGTGAAATCAGAGATGTTTGGGTTAATTGTAGTTTGCAGTTGCCACCTGATTCAGATGAAAGTAGTCAGAGTGAATGTTAAAGATATATATTATTAATTATTACTGAGCCTGAGCAAAAAGCTTACTGCTCCATCCTGTCCAGCCTCTACGGGGAAATAAAGTTAGCTAAAACCCAGGAGGAATTACAGTGCTTGCTGGCTTAAGATCAAACTCCACTTCTTGCATTGTAATGAGAAGAAACTTTGCTTTTAATAAAAAATACATACTTTGCAATACAAGTGGAATTTTTGACCAGAAAACATAAGTAACAACTTGCTTTTGAGCTTTCATAGTCTCTGATTGTTGATCACAAGTCACAGTACTGTGACTAAAATACAAAGATTTAAAAGAAATGTATGCAAGGTAAACTGATTTCAGATTTCAGTGAGAAGAGGGTTGTGGCTTTTAATTTCTGTTGCTGACGCAGCTAATAACAGTACAGCCAAAGATCTTTAGCCATTTGTAAAAACTCGACCAACTGTCACTGAAAATGACATGATTTTCATTTGACCCGTAGTGCTACTTATCCATCTAGATTGTTTTGGTGAGAGCTGTAGAGTGTTGGAGATATCCGCCATAGAGATGTCTGCCTTCTCTGAAATATAATGGAACTAGATGGCACTTGGCTTGTGGTGCTTAAAGCACAAAAACACACAGGAAAAAAAACATCTGAAAAAATCATCAGTAATGTCTCTTTCCAGAAATGATAACCCAGTTATTCAGGATAAACTAGGAAGCGTGCATCTACTGCTAGCTCACATAGCACCACTGAGCTAGCCAGCGTTACAGTTCAGCCAATGAGGATGCCAATAATGTTAATAACTCGCACCATCACAAGCCTCTCATCCATGAGTAGATGCACACTTTCCTCTGTGTAGTGATTCGGTTGGTGGGTGTATTTTGGTAAGGAAAATTCTTCCTACATGAAACTGCTTAGAACAAGGTCTGGTTTCTGGAAAGAGACTGCTGTTGTGTTTTTCATTTGTTTTTGTTTTTTTTCACACTTTAAGCACAGCAAGCTGAGTGCCATCTAGTTCCATTATCTTGGAGAGAAGGCAGACATCTCTGCGGGTTGAACCCTCCCTTTAAGTTTTATAGATTTTTTCAGAAAAGGTTCTCCAGGATGATCTGAAAAGATGTCATGGAAAAAGAGGTTGACAAGTGAAACTGCTTATAGTGAAGTGCCGTTGTAGTATTGGCGACTAGTTTACATCCACCTACAACTCGGATTCGTCTATAGGACTTCTAAGTCTAGGGACAGACCAGGCAGTGTTAAAAAGGTCATTTGGGTGCAAAACTTACATGGGTGTCCTCTCTCTGCAAGGGTGGAGGGGGAAAGTGATTGTGTTAATATTTCAATGCACAACACATCGTGGTACATTTGTAACACATCCAAACACAGAAACACACACAAGACCATTGTCGGCAGCGAGTGAAACAGGTCTGAACACATCGAGGGGTGTTATTATCATGCACAATTAAACACAATCTCATCCACACATATGCTCGCTGAACACTTATTGGGCAGAATCAGTGTGATTGATAAGGCATAATAATTTGTGCACAACTGTGTCGAGATGAAGCGCATCATCTCCTGTCATTTTATCAGCATGCACAGCGGCAAGCTAAGTTACAGCTCTCCATTGCCTCTCTGCAATGCTAATCCTGCGTTGGACAAAGGAGGCAACAAAGGAAGAAAGGGAGAGAGAAATGAAGTGGAAGGGAGAGCTCACCTGTTTGACATGCCAAGTCCACATCCTTCTCAAAATCCGTCTGAGAGACAGCGAGGCAGGGTAGGGAGAGAGGAAACACAATGAGTGTCATCACATTCACCACATTAACAGAGGCACAGGCCTGATGAGTGATTGGATCTCGAATGGTTATGCTGTACCCAATGACTCTGATGCTCTAATCTGACACCAAAGAAAAGATTAGGATCTGTTGCCATGGTGACACTTTACAAACCAGTCAATTAGTGATGTCATAAGTGAAGAAGACCTATTTTTTTTTTTTTTTGCCTTAACTCATACCAGAAACTGTGATTACATGGACATGAAAAACCCATTTATGATGCGTATCCTGGTTATGATCATATTCAGGATATGTTTACATGAGCACAGAGAAATTGAGTTATTCTCATTCCATGTATACAGCCCACTGTCTTTCCAAGTTCTCCAGCTAGCATATTCAGGTTTCCCATAAACAGAATATGATGTTTACATGCTCAAACACAAAAACGGAATACTATAAAAACCTGAACATTAACGGGTTATTCTCGTCCATGTAAACGCACTGATAAAGACAATTCTTTGTGTGCCATGCTCTACTGCTACTTTGTTCATGATGTGTATCAGTTCACAGCAGCAGATCCAAATACAGTGTTTGAAAGACACGCGCAGAACGCTGTGGAGTTTTGCCAGGTACGTAATGCTACTGTATGCCTCATCAGTCACCTCGCTATCGTCTAAATGCAAACAGGGGCCGACATTTACATTGCAGCAAAGCTATTATCTGCTGTGCCAGGTGAAGCAAATCTTTGCCTTCTTCTAGCTGAGCCTTTCTTAGACTGGGGAAAAAATATTACATAAGATTACTAATGCTTTTACACTCAAAATACTCTACACTGCACTCAATTTTCAGATTTTATGCAGATTAGATAACAAAATATGTTTATTTGCTTTGATCTAGAATCCACTTGAGGAAAGCAGGGGTGGCACTCCTCCGTAGGGCAAAGAAACGTCACCAAACCCAGAGAGCGGTGGGTTGAATGAAGAAGTGTTGTTTCAAAAATGGCCACCACTCAAGTTTCCTAAACTTCAGTAGAAGTGAAGCTCATTGCTATGCAGTTGTGGTCCTCCCTTCTCTCACCAAAGAGCCTCCTCCTGTCCTCAGCGGGATTCACTTACAAAAGCCTTTGTTTGTATAATAAACTACAGATTTTAGACAGTTTGGGCACGCCACACAGGCAAAGAGAGGAGGAAGGGGGGAGGGGTGGGGGGATGTAAAACTGAAAGAGAGAAGGAGAGAATGTGTAAAGGTCTCAGAGGAGCGGAAAAGCTCTTAGTACGCAAATCACCCGCAGCACCATAAATGGGTCTCTGCTAAATGGACGGATGAGGATATGAAAGAAACCTCTCTCTCTTTCTCTCCGTCTCTCTCTGCCATTCAAATTGAGAAAAACAAATCATTTATCTATAGCACACTGGCTCAGCAACAGCATCACGGGTTAAGTACAGTGAGTCATCAATGTCAACTGTTTGATAAAAACAGGAAAAGGGAGCACAGGCCTATTGTTGAGTCCTATTGGCTGAGTAAGCAAACTATAATATACAGCATTCTGGATGAGGTTACATCTGAAATAAAAGCATTGAAACCTTTATCCTTTAAAATTAATTAAATGCCTAAATTCTTATTATAAATACATAATTACCTTGCTACAGTAAAAGTTCTAGTTTCTATTTCCACATCACAGCTATTCCTACTTTGATTTAAAGGTGCAATATGTAATCAAAACCAAACCGAATTTGGTGCAATGATGACTTTTCTTGGTTGGAGGAATAATTTGACATTATGGTGAATACGTTTTTTGCTTTCTTGCCCAGAGTGAGCTGAGAAGATTGATTAGACAGCTTTACAGTGTAACCCTAACCCTTAAGTGTAAAAATGACACACTGTGGTTTTACTGGGGGTTTATGTACAGGACTATTTTCTACTGGGAGACGGGATCTGCTGAAGTTGTGGCAACCCCATGCTGACGGTGAGACTCCAAAAAATCACTGTGCCTAGTGAGGGAATAGTATGGCACATAATCTTCTGTAAAACCATAATGTGACATATTGAAACTTTGGTTTTTGTAAACATTAAAACAAACAAGCTATAAATCATATAAATGACCTTAGATGTCTATATACGTTTCTCATTGCCTTCTCCCCTTGTTTTTTTTTTTTTTTTTTTTTTGATTTCTTTTAATTTTTTGAATCAAACCAATTGGCCCAGGTTTCAAAAGATTAACAAGCTTCTGGCTGTGGTTTCATATTTAGCATCTTCGTCTTCTAGTCCAACTCTTGGAAAGAAAGCAAGTAAGTGCATCTCTTGAAATGCCAAACTGCTCCTTTAATATACGTTAATATTTGTTGCAATATATTGTTTTACAGATTCCACCTTTCTCCATCTTTAGGCTTTACTATTCCTAATGACAGTGTCTTTTCTACAGGTGACATACTGGTTGGCTGCCGATGTGGTTGTGGGCGTGGTTATGGTTATGAACGTGGTTGTGGGTATTGTTCAGGATGTGGTTTTGCTCATGTGCGTGGCTGAGGGCGTGGCTGTGTTCTAGCCCATGGTCGTGGTTGCTGCGGGGCAGACTGTGGCAACAGGCCTGCTGGCATGCCTGGTGGCCCATTGGCGGGAACTGCTGTGGGTGGCAACTCGGCAGGCACATGGTTGTGCCGTAACGCAGAGAGCCACACTGCTGCCCACAGTAGCTCACATTTGGACACTTCTGATGGTGTAAAAAAATAATGGAGAAGTTAAAACATTAGAGAAGGAAATATAACCAGTGTTGTAGAGGAGAACTTTAATCAGAGATTAACTAATCAAATTATTTTTCTAGAGACGGCTTTGATTTAGGTTAAACGAAAAGATGTAGCTAAACCTTTACATCTATATGTTGTTTCTAAATGTCAGGGGTTTAACTTTCTAATGAGATTTCGTTTGAATTCAGCAAGAACGCCTGAGTTTAATTATGATGGCGATATAGCCTTACTGTGCACCTTTACCAAATTATCCATCACAATTAATATTCTCAAGGTTATGGTGTCGTTCACTTAACAGCCCTTCATGCATTTATGCAAGATTTCTTCAAAGTCATCCACATTTACAAACAAAATTAAAGGGGACCTAATATAATTTTCCTTTTTTTTCTATTATTTCTATAATTTTACAATGTTGGATGTTCATATTAAACATGGCTAAAGTTTTAAATAATTGTACATATAAGTAATTCCCGTGAGCAAAAACCTCAGGCTTTAGACTGTTCTGCTCTTTTCTTTCTCTACTTTTTTACATGTCCGGTTGTGACGATTTTGGTTTAGAGTCTAATTGTTAATTTTTCACATTTGTAAGTGCTGCTGCTCCCCTAGCTGCAGTGATGGTGCTGAGACACCGTGATACATAAGAATCAGAAATGCTGACCAATCAGTGCAGAATGGGATTTTCAGGAGGGCGGCTTTAATAGATAAGCACTAAAACTGAGGTGTTCTAGCACAGACAGTATGATGAACATGAAGTGTTTTTTGATCATTAAAACATGTAAACATGTTCTCGTAGAAGCCCAAAATACAGTCTGAAGCTGAAAATGAGCATAATAGGTCCCCTACAAAGGTTTGCCAGCTGCCTTCTTTTATAGTGCATTAGTTGGCATAGCAACAAGCTCTGTGTATAATAACAATACGTTTTACCGAAAATTAAATAAGCACAGTTAGACTGTAAATGTTCCTCTTGGTTATGAAAACAGAGACAGAGAATGTGTCATAATGGGTTCCCCGAGCAGAATGATGGCTCCAAAGTTTAATCTTGATAACCTCAGAGGGGCGTTCATAAAGCCATAATCGTTACCGCAAACAGGTCTGAGGGAGAAATAAAGGGAATAGAGTTGTGAGAGTCGCTCGTGCTCTCATAGTAGCAGTGTGACCGTATTGACATTGGCACGGCAGTTCAAGTCTGTATGATTTATCACACTATTAGCCACATTTGGAACACGTACAATAACCTTATCGGAGCTCTGTGCTCTTCAAATAAAGAGGAAGAAGTTTAGGTTAAAAGTAAATAAAAGTGCTGAAGTGTGTGTTTTAGAAATACAGGAAATGCTGTGGGCAACATACACTGAGATTGTCAAAAATGCATTGACATTAATTTTAGCAGGATATTGTTAGAGAAATTTGAAGACAACTTTTCATGTCCAGCTATATATATGGCACAATATGAAGTTTCCGGCTGGGGAAAGAAATTGCATCTCTTCAGGGAGTGATATCAACCATTTTTGGAAAATAAAATGTGGAGATGCATAATGTATTAACAATAATGAATTCCTGTCAGGGAAAAAATGGTTAAGGAAAAAAGAGAGCGAGGTATGACTTTGAGCACTTCAATAATGGCAATCATGCTTCTTGTTATTGGAGCTGAAGCCTGCAGAAAGCTCCAGCCTGGTTAATGTCGGTCCTGTGGCTAATGGATTGCAACGTGGGATGAAATGGAATGCTATTCACCATGATCTGCACCTGTCCATTCTTGCAGGAGTCTGGTGAGTTTTCGCTGTCGTCTTTACATCCCCCCATCCTACAGCGCACCGCATCCTGCACCTGAAGGAATAAGGGATGGGGGAGAGGAAGGATGGATACAGAGAGGAAAAAGGGAAGGAAAGGATGATGAAGGAGAGGAAGGGAGGATGCAAAGGAAAGAAGTTAGTGGAGGAACTTCTACTTAAGTTAGTTTGGCAAATGCTGGAGCATTGGGGAACTTACTCCCTCAGACATTTTATATTCTCCGTCTATATCGCTGCAATGACAGATGTTCAGTGAATACTAAATTATGTGAAAATGGCAAAGTAAACGGAAAAGCTATGTTCTTCACAAAGTAGCTCAGCTTGTAGCTTATGTAACAGTCAGAGGATTGGTACAGAAAGCACACAGCAACTCTTCAAAGTGGCCTATTTGAGCCTTGTGAGATCAGCAGCGCTCGGCCCAAATTAAAACCAACAGCACGGTATATAGATGTTCTGACCCATGGGCCTTTTCCAGTGTCATATTGTTTTTCTTTATCCTCCCACAAGCCATACACACAAACACAAACACAAACACACACACACACACACACACACACACACACACACACACACACACACCATCCCAGCGTCCAAGAGGACTTCTTGTAACACAGCTTAAATCAAATGGATCTCTGCATTATGTTTCACAGCTAACACTGAGATTCTCCCCCCCATCGGGCTCTGTATTATAGATACCCTGGTTACTTGCTGAGGAGCAACATCATTTCTCAACGTTGCCGCTGTCAAATCCCATAAGAATCTCATGGGTGGAAACAAGAGTGCTCGTGTAAGAAGTGGTGCAAGAGTGAACGAGAGCATCTTCCCTCTCGCTGGGTGGTCTCATCTGTGTGTGTGCAGCTACAAATGGAGAGGATTGGAGTAGAATCCATGTCTGATTAATACTGCATGGGCAAGGGTACTGCCTCCATTGTTTCCTTCCATCCGTCTCCTCTCTTTATGTCCATACTCATCCTCGGTGGCATTTATTCTCGTTCCTGTGTGTTGGCAGTGCAGCTCATTCTGACTTCAAAGTGAAGAGCCCCCTCTCTGTGTCCATACCTCTCTCTCCACCTTCCTCTCTATTTCCTCCTCCCCTACCATCATCCCCTGCTTCGCTCTTGAATTATGTTTTCTTCTCCCACAGATCTCTGCATGCAATTTGTCTTCCACCCTCCTTCCTCTCCTACGTCTCTGCTCGCTTAACGAAGTCCCTCCCTCACTGTTCCTCACAATGCACCTCTTCCTCACAACTCTCCTCTCCTGCTGCCTCCTAATCACAACACCTCACAACGGCGCACATGTTCATCTGCTGCCTTTCTCCCTGACTGATCTCAGCAGGCCGCCTGTGCCGCCACCGTCGCCGCTGTCCTTTCATTCTCCACCGCACCCTTACACTCAGCTGGCGCTATCGTGGAGCGCTACATGGCAGCGAGACGCCGGTACGTTTTGTGTCTGTACTTAACTTCAGAAAACATCCCACTTTGTGCTGCTTTCCCTCTTGTTTTGCACCGTAATGTTTTCCTCATTCTCCCACTTGTTCCTCTCCTTCCTCCCTCCCTTTGGTATGGCTCTCCCCTCTGCCTGTTGTTCAGCAGCTACGGAGGATTTACACGGGGGATTTTCATACATTTACAATAAATAATTCCTGGATTTACTGTACCCTGATCCCTGCCGCTTTTGTGATATTGATTTAATGCAGCTAAGCATTCCAAGCATTTAAGAATTCACTTACACTATGCAGTGCATTCAATATCATAATGATCTCTAGGATATAGGCACGGCTGTGTGTGGCGTACACACATAAGCAACACAATTACAGTTATGGAGAACCAATGACATTGTAAATCCATTAATTCGAGCGAGAAAAATTAATGTGTGTGCGTGTAAATATCCGTCTCAAGGGCATGATGACATGTATGTGCACAATAGGTTTGAAATTCAGCATCCCAGGGGGGCACTGCAAAGCCTGTGGCAAAAAGGCACTAGGGGGTATTAGTTAGGGACTTATCGTCTTATTCCATACAGCATCTTAGTAAGCTCCTTAAAGCAGCCTTGGATCAGTCGGACAATGCTTCACTATCTTACTGCATTATGGAGAAGAAGCGCCACAACATCTGACATAAATACTGTGCTAATCCCTCTCATGTCTGACTCGCCTGTGTTCTGCCGTGACCTCAGACTGACCTGGAAACTGATGTGACATTTGCGAACACAAATCCCACCTGTCGAAGGGAGTAAGTGTTGCTGCGGTCACTTTGTTGGTGCTGAATTATAAATTTATTATATCAACATGTCTGGAATCTGCACAGCTGCTTAGTGAAAGGAGACCTCACTTACCTCTCGGCGCATTGCACAGTGGACGGTGATGATGACAAAACCTTGAACAGAGTCAAAGACAGCAAAGAGGACCTGAAGGAGACAAGATACATTTGCTTGTGAATGATTGCACCTTTTTATGTTGCAGTGGTTACCATATCTTTTTAAACCAGGTACTTAAAAAAAAATACCTGGCCGTTTATTGGATGAATCGTTGATAATCACAGAAGCCCAAAGCCAGTCAGGAGAAGAGCTAAAACATCTTTTACTACTAATACATGCCTTCAGTGCCGTTATTTGCTCTTCTTTCAGTGAAGAAATACTCTACAGCTCAGTTAACTGATACTAATGTATCATTAATTCCAACCCCTTTAGGAGCCACCATTGTTATAGTGAAATAACACTTGCATGCTTTAGGCAAATCAGGGTTGTCTTGCATGTCTCGCCGCATCTGGAAACTCTCAGACAGCTTTGACTGTTGCATGGCTTATTTCTCACATCAGATGTTTTTAGAAAAAAAAATTAAAAACTTAAAAATTCATGAACTATTTCCTAGAGCTTTAAGAATTAGTCAATTAAGCAAGTGAATCAAAAGACTTTTTTATCTTTCAAGGAAAAATGCCAATGAACTGGTTTTAGCTTCTTTAATGTTGGTTGGACAAACTGAAGATGTCACTTTTGGCTCTGGATAAGCTTTTTTGAAAATATTCAGACTCTTTTTTAACTAAGAGATTTATCGATAAATCACAAGGGCATCATCATGCCCATGATGCTGCCAGTTCTGGTAAGTAACATGACCCCTCGGATTCAAAAACGCAGCTTTGAGTCATACAAACCTAGACCTCGCCTGTGGCTGCCAGTAGCTCCCCACAGGACGCTGACTGGTCAGAACCACTGTGATTTAAACAAAAATGCTTTACTTGAAGCTTGCTGAGATGAATTTTCATGAAATCTCGTGATCCCGTAATTCTTGTCTCATTTTGTGATATACTAAGAATCCGGTTGTTGTGCAAGGTAACCCTTTGTTAGTCATTTTTGTTTTCCACCCCCTAATACGTACTCCTCCCACAACACCCCTGCAAACATTACATCTGTCACATAGGATGTGAACTAATTCAGCAGCACTGACAGTTTTCCCTACAGAAGAGGCATTCTAATGTGGGAAAGGCAACCTCTCCTCACCACAAAAAGCCTTAAGCTCACAGCTGCTTACATGTTACACACTGATTTTGGTTCTTTTGGCCTGAAGGTTGAGTTGTGTCAAACTGTGTTGAGGGGCTGAGATGTATCAGAATTTCTCTTTGAGCAGTTTACAATGACAAATCTCTCCATCATTGCTCTGACTGTCAGCTATTTCTGACTTCAGTGAACCTGGAAAACTTACCGGGCCAGAAAGTGTGTTGTTTTACTATGACAACCAGCAACCCTGAGGTGTCATTACCATTCTCAGCTGTGGTATGATTGTGAAATTAAACATTTAGCATCTCTATATGAGGACTTTTTTCTCTTTTGATACAGTCGAAAATGTAGCAAATATAAATGTTGCCTTATTTTTTGTTTTTTGATGTGGTGAAAATCGAAAGGTCAAAAGTGCTTGGTAAAAAAGAGGAATAAATCTTGTGACGTGCTGCTGCACCCACTTTGCAAACCACTGTATATATTATCATATCTGGAATTACTGCAATACTAAGGTAAAATAAGTCAGTAATCATTAGAGAAACACTGATATGGGAATAAAATAAGTTAGCTAAGTCATATATATATATTTCATAATTAATCATCACTGCGGTTCATGCTTTCATTCATAGACTGTGTCCCTGCACATGATCTGGACATATATGTGTGATCCTTGTTTTTTACTTCTACAATGACGATCCTTTTTTTTTCTTGAGAGGAGTTGCACTTTTGATGATAAACAGCATTTCAGAGCTTATTTCCATGATGCACCACATGACTTACAGCAGTGGTTCCAAACTAGTGGGTCATGGTTCAAAAGTGGGTTGCACAAGTGACTCATGAATGTGACAAGATTGGAAAAAAAACCACTTCATTTTGAAGAGCAGCCCTACAGACTGTTTTTGGTATTATTTGACCTATTAACATGCTGTGCCTTTGCAGTGTCACTGGTCTTAAAGCATTAATATGCACTTTATTGGTTGCAGTGCTATTTATTTACTAAGTTTGAAGTAATTGCACTTTATTCTTGCATTATGTTTTATTTTATTATGTTCTAAGCCCAGGTTTTGTTTAGATTTTGTGAAATGTAAATGAATATGTCATTATCTATCTTAGGTAAGGACACTGTAACAAATGACTAAAACGAAATCTGGACCCCTGGGCTGGACCAGCTGGGAACCACTGACTTACAGTTTGTGAGCTTCTGCTGGTGTTGCTGAGATACATCACCTGGAAGAGTGTGGAGCGCCGGTCGGTTATGGCCAGCACTGCTGACATCCAGGTTAATGCTAACAGGGGAAGAACCACGCAGGAGCTCCACAGAGATGCCCTGTCAGAGAGAGAAAGAGGGAGGGAGAGAGAAAGGGAGGCAGACACAGAGAGAGGAACAGGAGGGGGTGAAAAGGAACAAGAGGTTCAGTCTTAAACCAGACTAGCCAGCTCTGTTAAGTCACATAACTCCACTTTTTACGTACATACACACTCACACACAGATCAGTCATAGTGGTGGGTATTTTGGAGCTGATTGACACACTGAGGTTTGCATCACACTTAATATTCCGACTGAGAAGTGGAAGATGATGTGTAATCATGTAGATAGTTATGAGACTGACAATTGCTCACAATTACATGGTTGATGCCCACAAAGTGTCATGCTGGTGGACTGTGAGACGATACACAGGGGGCGATCAGAGAGGGGGGAAGACATGCCATTGACAAGTACTGACACGGGGGCTTCTGAGGAATGAGTGTGTGTATGAGTGTGTGGGCATCTGTAACTCTACGGAGTCAGACACCAATTTAAAATGTTCATGCTGTTTGAGCACATATTCCTGGTTTTATAACCGTCAGTCTGACAGACCGACAGCTCTGTCTGGCTACGCTGAGAAATATGCACGTCCCTTTACAGGTGCATGTCCAAAGGCAATGAAGGGAATAGAAAACAGAGTGATAAAGCCAAAGCTGTGGTGTCCTCTTGTTAATGTGTTAAGTGTCCAGCTGTTGTTGACTTTGTTTTTTTTAAATTTTATTTACAATACAACTCAGTAGAGCAACACGAACTGCTTTCATTCTATGTGAAAAGAAAAACTACTACTGCAAGTTCACCTCATCATACATAATAAGTGCTTTTTAATGAAAATTCCCAAGTAATAGTCTGTAAAGCTTTATCAGGACCACCACAGGTATAAATAGAACAGGCTTACTGTATAATAATGCGGCAGAGAATGAAGGAGTGTTTAAATTTCAAAAACATTTAAGTTGAATGCTTTTGTTCTTTTGTTGCTGTTTCAGAGTAAATTATACAAAAATTTCACTTTTGCACAGTATGGATAAGCAGATTATTTAAAGGACCTACCGACGAAACAGTATTCTGTAAGCTACTAATATGTATTCAGCAAAGATGTAGGTGGATCTCAGATCAGCAAAGCTGTGTGAAATAAAGTCAATAATGGCCTCCGTGTTTTCCCAGTGACAACAAGAAAACTGATACAAACTTGTAACTGCAAATAGGCAATCTCATCCCATTAGCGTCCAATCATGCGACAACACAACTAAGACCAGAGTTCCTGCTTTAAACAGAGCTCTCTTCCAAAGTAAACACGAAGCCATAATGAAAGATTTGCACAAGGATATAGTTAAATATGCGTAGGATAGAAGCATAGAACGGGAGGAGGGTCTTTCATTAACAGTCTGGCTGCTCCTTACATGAAACCATGACAACGAACCTCTTGCTAAAAGGGCAAAAATACAGTCTTCAAAAAGATATTGGTCTCTGATCTTTTTCCTTCAACACTATAGTAGAAACTTCTAACATGCCAACACCCAATAGGAGATACTGGTAGGAAGAATCTGAGATAAAATCAAAGACTAGCATACAGAAAAAAAATTGTGGGAAATACATATGATTACCATTCATCTATCTAAGACTCTTTCATTTCTCTTCAGCATTTCATATCATTAATTTGCATGGCATCCCAAAATATCTTTTATGGCAGCACACTGTATATCGGAGGTCTGTGTCGCTGCATGGTTCGGATAATGCGGGCTTGAAAGTGTGGAATAAAGGAAAGAAAATCTTGGAAAAAGAATCTTCCAGAAAATGTGTACTTCTCTTCCATAAAGTTGGGAGTTTTGTGAGGAGTACAATAAAACAAAATTGATTGAGCTGGAGGCCCTCAAAAGACATGGTGAGATGTGTGTGTGTGTTTCTTTGCACTACTTTGCAATATTTAACATTCTCTTGCAACACTTTTGCATTCCTTTGAAACAGTCTGCCTGTAGTGGATAGGGCGAAAATGGATGCGAGCGCACATTTGCATTAAAGATCTCATTTGAAATTAAAGTGTTTTTGCAGCGGTGCTACATTGTCTTTAAACCAGCAGTATTAAGTCATATTTTTTACAAAATGCTGAACATAGCTACTGTTACGTCATCCACTGGCTTGTGAACTCACATTTTGAAGCCTTATGTTTGGCATTTTGGCTGTCGCCATCTGGGTTTTTGCAGCCAGAAGTGACCATATTTGGATGAAAGGGTGGAGCTGTGATGGAGCAAGGAGCCTTGTAGATAGCCTGTCACTTAAATCAGCTGTGCCCTTTATAATGTGTAACTTCATAAATGGGGAAATAGAGACCAAAACTTTTTTGTACCAGGGTGTACACGTTTACTTCTGCTATTACATTGGCTTCATTTTCAGCCCTGGAGGTTGCTACTTGGTATCATTTAACTTGTTGCAAATATATGTTAGTTTTGTGATTTTTCTCTCATAAAGAACACTTGTTTCTGTGTTTCTCTACAGTATGCACACCCGAGTGAGTCATCTCGTTATTGCTGCATTTGTAACCTACAGAAGGTAACAAACATGCATTGTTAATGAATGAGCTTTAGTATTAGCTACTATGATTTAAGAATTATTTTGAGTTTGCTTTCACAAATGAAAACATAACAATGCCTAGCTAAAAGTAATTTGTTTTTAGCTGATCCATACTGGGCCATTGCGCTTGGAGCAGCTGAGCGAAAACAGACATACAGCTCAGAGGGACTGGAAGAAGATATGTATTGCAATAGAACACTGAACATATTGCGAGTGAACACACACACACAAATATCTTGTTGTGACCCTCTGGGGGCTTTGTAGACTTAAAATTGTGGCAAATCTATTCTGAGTTTTGGTTGTTTAAATTGGACTTAGTACTTGGAGTTTCAAAAACACTGGACTGCAGCATGTTTTGTCAGACCTTTCAAACACCTCACACCATGATGTTATGTTGATTTGCCAAATCTTCCTCCACAGCCAAAAAAGACAACTATTGTCACAGTCTGTGTAGCACTCTGCTAAATTAGACATGCTGTGAAAATTCTAAGAAATGCTCCAAACAGAAAGATTTAAATACCAGAAGCTTGGTATGTTTGACATCTTAAGTACTTCACCATTTTTTTTCTCATTCCTCTGTTAATCTCCATCCGAAATATAATGTGTTGACTGTGGCAACCAGTTTAAGGTGGTAGAACCGAGATGACAGCTTACCACATTAGATATTATAATAGAGCCAAAACGTTTAGCAACATGGATACAGCAGCACATTTTATAATGCAACACATTTTGCATTATTTCTGACATTGTACTGCCCTGATGTGTTAAACCTCTGCAATACTGCACAATAAACTAGTTAAAACAAACTCTAAAAATATAGCACAAACACTGTCTGACACAGGTCAGGTTTTCTCAGTACGACCTGAGGAAAATCCACTTTGGATCAAAACATGCTCTCATTAAATAGTGGCGGCTCGCAGTGCAGGTGCTTTGCCTTTCATTAGTTTGTTTTTTTTTATCCAGACAAGTCTGAATGTCATCCTGCATCATTACTGACAGCCAGGAATTAAAAGGATGGAGGAGAGAGAGAGAGAGAGAGAGAGAGAGTGAGAGAGAGAGAGAGAGAGCGAGAGAGAGAGAGAGGATGATGGAGAGAAAGAGACACAAAGAGAGACAGAGAAATGGGGGACAGAGAAAAAATAGAAAGATGAAGATGGACTAACATGGCGCTGCTGGCAGTTGAGCTGGACAGAGCGGTGCTCGAGATCACGCCACACTTGGAGCATTTCAGGAGCAGTCGGCTACGCGCCTCCGCTGGGACACTTTGGGACATGTGCACACAGACACACACATACACACAACCATGTGGGGAGGAGAGGAGGGGGAGTGGGGGGTTGAGGGAGGATGTGTGGAAACACAAGTTCCAGTAATGGCAACAGGTGAATGTGCAGTTGCAAAAAAAAAAAAAAGAACCAAAAGAAAAGGAGAAAAAGTGGACACAACAAAGAGAAGGAGGGGGGAAAGAAAAAAAGGGGAGGGGAGGGAGAAAAGAAAGAAAGGCAAATTAAAACCAGATCTTAAAAAAGTAGCAGCAATGAATAACAGTCAGAATACAAAGATTGATTCAGAGCAAGTGGAGAGAAAGTGAGAGACGGACATTGCAGTGTTACAGCGGAATAATGTGGATTAACAGATTACAGTGACACAGACAGGAAATACACAACCCATTGTATTCCACTGCCAGTGTATGTATGCAGGGTTGTGCACAGTGGAGTTTTATCAGGGTGCAAAAGAAGAAAAAAGGCTGTGGCTGTTTACTTACAGTTGACTACTCAGATGGAGAGAAACAGTGTGTGTTCGTGTGTATGTGTGTGTTTATATATATTGCAAGTGGAGAATGATGGGGCCATGCACGGGCTATGCTACATTAGCGTCCCATCACAGCTCATTGCCTTAGTGCCAGCCACATCCCCACGGCTTCATAAGGAAATGCATTACGCTAATGACAGCCTGTCCTGTTAGCAACACGGCTGTGTGAGGGAGCTCTCTGATATGTGTGCGCTTCTAAACACACACATCTTAGAGGGAAAGTGCGGAATTCTCAGATAACACCAGGGACCAGGGACTCTGTTTGTTTGTGTGTGTAGGTGTGTTTGTACACATCAACTGATGTAATCTCAGCGGCATCAAAGGGTAACAAAAGCTAATCAACCCCCCAGAGAGCCAATCTGTAATATTAACCCTTGCAGCGAAACACAAATTATCAATTTCAATTTGTGCAGTAGACAGACATTGGAGGAAATGTAAACCAGGGAGAAAAAAAAACAATGGAATCAATATGGAAATGAAAACATGGATTTGGCTGCGAGAGCCGGGGAAATCTCCACTCATAGGATTAGTAAAGATGATGAACGACCCCCTGCTGCTTTAATACAGTAATGTGGTAGGCGGATGCAAATGCATGCATGTCTCATGTGTATGCATACATCATGTGTGTGCATGTCTGAAAGAATAACGGATTTCAAGAGTGCATAAGACTTCACCCACATAAACCTGGTGTTTACACTATGTAATTAGGTTTCCGTCTGCCATTGATTCTCATATCCACCATATTCATCTATGTCACATAATACTGAGAATACTAGATGTGGAGGCGATAGTGAAGTGCTGATAGATTTCACAGAGCAACAGAACATAACAGATGTCTTGTCAGTTTGTTGCCAAATTGGACTGCATTTTTGGATTCTTTTTCATGGGAGGCACAGGTGCACAAATAGGTGTGTGCTCAGAGACCCTTGAAAGCAGTTCGAGTTAGTTGCCATGAAAATATTGTCTCCCAAGTTTGTGTCAGACAGAGGGTAAGATTTATTTAATGCGGCAAATTTGTAGTTAGTTTCCACCAAGAATTGAGTGTTTGGATGTGTAGGAGGCGTGTGCGGATGTCTTTTGTGTGTTTGTGTTTGTGTGTGTGTGTGTGTGTTTGTGTGTGAGGTGCAGTGGGTTTGGGAAGTGAACTTACCCCGCTCGTTGCTTTTTAGACTTGTCTGAGATGCCGTCTCGAGACATGAGCTTGTTAAACACCACAATTCCAATAAGCATATTCACCTGAGAGACAGAGGGCAGTAATTAGGATTAAGTTCATACATTATATGGTAGTTTTTCTATATTTTTCTCTCAGTGTTTCAGCTGATTGAAGATGACTTTTTGATTGTCTCAGAGAAACAAATCTGAAAGTGACAGTGCCTATGCTGACAAGCTCCCAGGCTGACTTGCTCCTATGCAGGAGGAGCCTTAACTCGTACACATATTTGTGATGCCACGTGCCTTAAACTGGTAGTGAACTCAAATCTAACCAGACTGTAACATTATGACGTCAAATTAATGCTTCTTTTGTACACAATCAGCTTTACATTTGGCAAATGACCCATACATTTTATGAATTAGAAACATTTTCTGCAGATACTATTTACACTGAGAGTCCATGGCCAATGTGGCTATTCACTCCTGACCGTATATTCATGGATGTCCCAGGAACACCGAAATATGATGTTCACAGCTATTCTGATAAAGTCTATGAACACAGTATTTCTTCTCCTCAGATACAACATTTGAGTTGTTAAATCTGAGAATTGTTTGTAGCAGTAAAAATCCCAACCACCAGTGGCAGTACTGAGTGAAACATTGTTAAGCAGCACTCATTCAGTTAAGGTAGCCTGTGAGGTTTGCTTGTAAACAAACAGAAGTTGCGTTTATGTTCTCACCAAAATGCACAGTCTGTAGCCTTTACGTGTCGAAAGTATTTTGGTCCTGGCATGACATCAGTTGTTTCCTTTATGCTTTATAATTATTCGCTCATTCACAGCGTCCAGTCATGCAGGCGCAGGTCCATGCAGGTGTATAGCATTAACCCCAAACTAACACCATTTACACCAATGCATACGCAGCTTGCAACCGCCCCAATCTTCTTCTTATGTGGTATTTTGTATTGATTTAATTAAGGGATAATGCCTGGCATTATGGACCACTCGAAGGGCATTATTGGTCACTTGCTAAAGAAAACAATTACGACCATTAATTTAAATTTTCATGCATTTTGCAGACAAAATCGTAAGTGTTTCGCAGAGTTTTTGAATAAGACTTGGGAAAACCAATACCATCCCATAAGGTTGATAGGACAAACCTTACATACCATTTGGCAATGGGAGATATTTGTAGTCTGCTCAGCTCATAGAGCCCTGTGGCTCAACAACGAGCCAGAAAGCTAACATTGTGCTGACAAGATTCGAGGTCAATAACATTGCCTATATAAACAGTTAATAGAATTTGACAGTATGTCAAATTCTGTTAACGTTTCTATTAACATTCTATTAACACTCCCCACACATTTAATTGATGTCATAATTCAATGACAAAATTCCAAAACTTTTTATCACTTTTCAAGGACTCATACTTCAAAAAATGTCTTGCCCTACTTGTCCAGTGTTTTTCAAACGTATCAGATTCAAATTCTATTCGAATATAATTTCAGTTGCCTGGCATATATGAAGGGAGAGACAGAACGCAGGGGAAAAAATGAAGAAACATATGGGATGGTAAACGTCACACTTTGACGCATATTTGAGCTACATTATGTGAACAGCTTCAGAAAATAAATTTCATTACACACAACAAAATTCCATGATTTTTCCAAAACTTTCAGTGACTTTGACCAATTTCATGACTTTTTCAGGCCTGGAAAATATGATTATGAAATTCCATGACTTTTTTCCAGGTTTTCAATGACTGTGGGAATCCTGTGTTTAACAACAAGACCAGCCACCTATCCAGCAATGTCACTGTCCCCAAATCAATACGGTTAACAGATAGTTTATCTGGAACTACATAAATCGGTGTCCATTATCAGGAATTAATGGACACCCTGTAGCCAATAAGAATCGAGAATTTTACCCAGACTATGGTAAATAAGATTGTCTTTGAGCTCAATCAAACAGCAGAGCATTTTTTCTGCAAAATCTGATGGCCAATTCCTTCACATTGTTTTCTGACTGATTTATACAACATACAGCACTATTTTTTATCAGTCCCATCTGTGATTTTTCCATTTGTGGTGACTACCTTTAAAACAAAACAAACAAAAAAAAACTTATTGCCTCTCATCCTGGCTTCTCTTACTAATGAGGAGTCCACAGCTAAGCCTGCCAAACATCTGGCCATAGTGACCCAGTGACAAAGATTCTATTAGGCTCACAGATCTGAGCCAAGGCTTGCCACATGTAGACCTCTTCCACTCCGAAAATCCTGCCCATCTGGGAGATTTTCTATGCCGGCGACATACTAATCCTGATTTCCAACATTTATCTGCACTCTTTCTTCCACCCTTTATGGGTTTCCCTGTAGAGTCTCTGTTTGGTTATTCATCTGCTAGTGTTCTTTGGGATGTCAGCGGTGCATTAGCAATGACATTCACGCTCTAGTACATACCTTTACTGTGAATGCAATGAATTCCTATTCTTATCAAGGTCCTAAACTGAATGTCTGCTCTGATTCCCTCCTTCATCTGTCACCAAGAGCAATGTCTGGCTCGGTAGGGAAAATTTTATAGATTCAATGCACGGTTGCTGGAAATCCTAAAAAAAGAGCTGAGTAGTTGAGCAGTTAAAGTCTGACTTTCATGTGGTCAGTCGAATTTCCAGTTTTTTGCAGCTTCTGCAGAAGCCGGATTTTTACTTGAAGCTTTGCTTCATCTACGGTACATCTGGCAGCTTTTACAATTTGCTAAAAACTCTCTCCCCCTCTCTCTCTCTCTCTCTCTGATCTCCTTCCCTCTCATGTGTGTGTTGCTGCTGACAACTACCTACGATGTGCCAGATTGTGAGAGCACAATTGTCATGCCAGTCATGTCTGGCCCCGGCTCTGTGAGTCAGCATCATCCTGCACTGCTATTTGCCCAGGGCCAGGTTCATTAATTAGAGAAGGGTCCTGTGGGAAGGTCTGTGTTTCTCTGCCCGACGTCCCACTCTCATTACAGATGTTTGTTAGAGTGGGGCCCCAGCAACAACACCAGGGGGCCAGGGACCATTACATAGCAGCTGGGGTGTGGAGTTTACATCGACATTGTGGAGACAGAAATGGAGGAGAGCTGGAAACATTCCAAGGATACCCAGACACCAACACACACATATGAGAATAACTGTCCTTTGATTTTACACAATGGCTGTAACCACTGAGCTCCACAGACAGACATTCTTTTATAAAGATGGGTTACTTTTACTATTATAAATGAATGTACAATGGATTGTGTTAGCACCAGCCTTGTGTGTACTTTCTTACTGTGAGTGTGAATGTGCAGGTGGTACTTTGCTGTGTTTTATGACCATGTAACCTTTAAATAATAGTAGTATTTGAAGCCACCACATTATAATAATCATGAAT
Source organism: Plectropomus leopardus (assembly GCF_008729295.1). Classification (NCBI taxonomy): domain Eukaryota; kingdom Metazoa; phylum Chordata; class Actinopteri; order Perciformes; family Serranidae; genus Plectropomus; species Plectropomus leopardus. The sequence continues at coordinate 14,393,201 of NC_056480.1, forward strand.
ATTCAGCACCATATAATCCTGTGTTCCCTCCAGCTTAAAGAAACTGTCAAACTGCCTCTCACTTGTTAGGAATTTACTTCAATAACATGTATATCACTCTGCACACCTGCGCTGTGTGATCTGCCTTCCTGACATGTACTACACAGTGAGTTTGTAAGCAGCAAGGAGAAGAAAATCCTCATGCATGGGCAGAAACACAACAACAACAACAACAGCAGTGGCAGCAATTACTAAACTAAAGTTCAGTACCCCATCCAGACTTATTAAGCTTATTGATGGAAATATTCACCCAGGGACTCATTTAGGAGAAATTAGCTAATCCTAGAAACAGCCACATACAGTAGCACACAAAAACAAATGATTAAAACACCACTGAGATGCAATCAATGCACTCGATTTTGCTGGAGAACAATATAGAGCTGTATTTTCTTGTGCATTAAAATGTTTGTTTTATAGCAATTGGCAAAGCCAAACAAAAGACACATTATCATGATTGCTGTGTGCACTGTTAGTCACATATTTATGTATGGAAAGAAGTTTTTAAAATAAGAATTTAGCCTTTAATATATTGGGTACAGTGACTCATAATTTGAAAGTACACATAAGAGTGAGAGATTTGGCTGCTGGGTTCAGTCCAGACATGCTGCTCTCCTGGGAAGCTTTTGTGTAATGGAATATGTTTTAGGGGTTTCTGGGCTGACATTTTTAAACTCAAAGATCAAGGTGCTCATCTCATCATTTTGTCATGGACACCTGGGGTGTGTTTGGTCACGTGCGCAGAGGGAGTGAAAAGGCAATGAAAAATCCTCAGAGTTCAGCTGCAGCTGCATTAAAGCCCTTATCTTGGAGGTTAATTTTGAAAAATATTTGTAGAATTATGCAATGTGACCAGTGAGAGGTGGAATCTCTTAAAGAGAGAATATTGTTGGACAGACTCACCAACACAATGACAGCAGCAGGCCCAACGAAAGCATAAAGCAGACCGCCCTCCAAAGACAACCAGCAACTGGAGAGAAAAAAAACAGACTTCAAATGTTTGAAGCACAAAACGCAGCAAAATCACAGAACTGCTGGTGTGTAAACCATCACTTCTCCACACCCAGGTCTCACATTTCACTTTCTGTGAGTGCCAGATACTTCACCACAACAAGTACACAACCAATTAAGGATCACATTTACTTGAATTTCCCTCAGCGAGGGATAGAGCAGTTATTTCTATGGCTGGATAAGTGCCTCTTTCTGTAAATACTGCCCTCAGTGTCAAGCAAATTCATTATGTACATTACCTAAAACACATCCTCGAACTGTAAATGCTGTTGTGAAATTTCATTTGAAAGCTCCCGAGACTTAATGAGTTTAAATGTGTCCTCCAGTGATGTCATCAGAGCACACTAAAACCCCACTGTTGACTTAATTGCAGCTCAATAAAAAGGAAGATGCAAAACACACGGCCCAAAAGCTGATATAGTGTCCTCGTATTAATGAGATGTTAAGTAGCGCAAGAGGGAACGAAGTTGTAAACATCTTTTAAGATGTGTTTTCATTGAATCAATTACACCATTGACTGGATAACAGAGCTTTTTGTGGGTCATTTCTTGTTTAAAGATAAGCCCAACAGTCATTATAAACAGTGCTATTAAATGCTCTGCCCCAATGTAAGCAAAACATCCTTAACAAGCTTTACATATGCCACATGGCTGTCACCTCAATGGGATTAATTTTATAAAAAAAAAAGTGAAGGTGCAAGAAATCTATTTTCTCAATCAGCGTCTTACTTGAGTGAGTCCCACATAAACACAACATTTTTTCCTACGTTATTCCTACTTCCTACAGAATTCTGCATTTGTTATTTTGTCCCTTCTTATCTCCATGGTTTAGTGTGTGGCTCAAGGGAGCTGTATGTGATATTTAGAGCATATCTATGATTCAGAGTCTGGGATGGGATTGTCTGCTATGGATCTTAACAGGTGAAGGTGGCTGAGCCAGCTCGCAGCTAATGGCACTAACTTTATAAACAGCACTTGCAACAGCAACAGTGCTGGCAGAGCTAATGGCGTTAACCAGGGGGAAACAGGAGGTATGCCTCTGCAACCACACCGTCCTAAAATCAGCAGTGACTGCAATATGAACGCAGTGCAAAGCTGCAGCAATTAGCTAGCGAGTGAGATATACTTTATAATCCTGAGTTCCCTCCACCTAACCACACTACTTTACCAGATCCACACAGTGTGACCTCATTCTCAGCTATAATAACGCTCTGAATGTCACACACAGAATCTTTAAAGTGGCTCAGCTGGAAAAAGATGATGTATGTGAACGAATCATGTCTAAACACAACAAGTGTTGCTGATTGCCAATGTTATCCAAACAGTTCTGAGGAGGCAGATTAGCTCAGTTTATGACCATTTCAACTCTTAATGATGTTTTTCCCTAGTTTAACTTGGACTGTTTAGTCATGAATATTTAAAGTTACAGAGAAATTCTTCAGAATTTAAACCTAGTTTTTAAGGGCTTTAATGTGTTTTCAATAGAATCTTGATAACCCCTCTAAAAACGGCTTTAACAACTTTGTCTCGCACCCACTAAATGAACAACATAGATGCGTTTTATCTTTCACCAAGTGCATGCTGGGAGAAGCTTCAGTTCTCCAGTGACAAAGCACAGGAATAAGCAGTTACAGAAACTCGGATGGAGAGATGGATGGAGGAAAACTGATTGTTTTGTTGATATGAATAATGTGAAAAATACATTTAGAGTTTATATATTCAGCTGCTTATAGCAGAGCCTCCACTGAATCAATAACCACCTCTGGTAAGTTATAAAAAATTCTATAAAAACACAAATTTATGAAACAGACTGTAGCTTGAAACCTTTAGGGAAAAACAGAGAGTATGCAGTATTTCAAGCAGCAAAAGAAAAACTTTGGTATTCTTTGAATGGTCAGCAGTGACGGTGATGGATGGTGCTGATATTGAGTGATGATTCTCAACACCTGTCATGATTGGTGTGAGGGACAAAGCAGGGGGTTGGGAAGCGGTACTCACTAGCTGGCTGTGCCATAACCTCTCGCTCTGGTGAAACCCACTGACACTGCTACAACTAGGGCTGGAAGACCTGCAGAGAGAGAGAGAGAGGGAGAGAGATAAAGAGAGAGAGAGAGATCAAAAGGGTGAGACAAAGGATAAAAGGAAGTCTTAATGGGGCGACGAAGCATGTCGGCCAAATAAGATTCTCAAGTGCAAGCGACTCCATATGGCTCTCCCCATTCAAATGCTAAGCAGCCATGCAATAGCACGTAACCTGTGCATATGTGATTGAAACAGACTTAGTGCTCTGCAGGTAAGCCCAAGTCCTCTGCATGTGCTCCCTGACATGAGTCTACCTACAGGCATGAAAACTGGGCTTAGGTCCCAGTTCATGGCATGGATAGAAGCTCTGATTTAGCGTTTCTCATGTACATTAAAGGGACAGTTCACCCAATTTTCCGTCTTATCTGTAGTGCTATTTATCAATAGTTTATCGATAGTTTTGGAGTGAATTGCCAAGTTTATGTTCCATTATATTGGAGAGAAGGCAGACATCTCTATGGCTGATATCGCCAACACTCAGCAGCTCAGACCAAAACAATCTAGACTGATATAAAGCACTACAGGCAAGAGGAAACATACATCTTTTTTTATTTTGGGGTGAACTGTCCCTTTAAGGCTGCCACAGGTGAACAGCAGATGCAACATGTCTCTAAGTAAGTTAACACTATGACTTTGAGAATAAGAGACTAAAAGAGAGTTTAAAAATGTGAGGTATAGCTATGAATGGTCAATAAGTCCTGCATTAATTAGCTAAATCAAGCAGTTCGGGTGTGTCTGCTGTATGTGTGCTTGTGTGTGTGTGTGTGTGTGTGTGTGTGTAAATGAGAGGAAGACAGAGTGAGCGTCATGGAGTGCGTGCCAGAAAAAGAAGGAAATATGCTGGGTCCCGTAATGAGCTTGGCTCTGAAATATTCATGTAATTAACAAAGCTGTGATTATGGCTGCAAATGAAAAGCAATTAGAAAAAGTCACATTAACATTAACAAATAAGATGGTGGGGAGCCAGGCCGGTCCACTAACCAGCATGTGCAAAGTTTCAATTAGACAACAACATAAATCTAATGTGCACCGATATATAATGCGGTAAAACACACACCTATATACTACACGTAAGTACTTTGCTGCTAATCTAACACAGATCCAGTCACACCCCAAATCTCCTGTTTCCATGGCAACTGATTTCAATCACATAATTTGGGGAGAAAATTGCGAAATGGACGTGAGGATGATAAGCTGTTTGATCCCCTCCACTTTGCTCGACTGTTTCATGCATTTCATTTGCGTTTGTAAATGTAGTGCATAATTACATAGCTGCTACTGAAGAAACCCCCTGCCCGTGCACACACACACACACACACACACACACACAGTATCTCTCTATCTGTGACTGTACAACAATCTATACATTCTCCCTCTGTATCAGGTAAGGGCATCAGTAACTTGGGAGATTAGACTGGTGGATCAATATCAAGTAAAATGAACAGTGTTGGTGTGTGTATGTGTGTGTTGCAAAGGTGTTAGTGTATGTGTGTGTCGCAAAGGTGTTAGAAGCTGTGGTTGTAATTTCTAGGGCTATCTCAAAGCATCTTGCCAGTGTTATGCAGATGTTATCATATGTTTTGATTATCCTCAAACATCCCTCGTGCCTGTTGCATCAGGCTGTCGTGCATTGCCAGGACAGCACAATAGGGTGACATAGAGGGTGAATGGAGGTGATGTGCAGCTGAATGGCACAAAGTAGTGAGATTATCTTTACTCCGAATGTCTTTAACGACCCCTTGTGAGTGTGTCCACGTGTAAGATCTAATGAAAACTCATATCGAGCTTTGGTTGTATTAGGTTAAAGGGGACCTATTTTGCTTTTCTTTACTTTTAGTCATACTACATTGTGACATGTTCATATCAAACACGGCCAAAGTTTTCAAATAATAAGGTAAAGGTATGTAAAAGTAATCTCTCTGGGCAAAAACCTCAGACTACAGACTGTTTTTCCATTTTTGAGACATGCTGACGTAAGCTTGCGGCAGATCTCTTTTTGTGTGGTCATCTTCTCCAGGCAGGCTACTGCCAGTTTTTATGTTGTGTAGCCTACACTGCTACATGTAGCTCCACACTAACAGAGGAGAAACATGTAAACTTTGTTGTTGGTCATTTCTCTTCGGTTTCTCATCATATTCCCACTGGAACATGTCCAGTTGTCTTTAGAAGCTTTTACTCTTTTGGGGTTTTTTAAACAGTGAAAAGTGTTGCTTTTCTGCGTCACAGTCATTTCCAAGCTGCCATGATGGTGCAGATATGCCAAGATCCGTAAGATCCTGCAAACAGTAACCAGAGCAGAATGGGCTTTTTTAAGTATTAAAGAGAGATGTGCTAAAACTCAGAGGGTGAATGACACAGAAAATAAAGTGCTTTTTGGCCATTACAGCAAAAATACGAGTGTGAACTGGAAAATGAGCATAATAGGTCCCCTTAAAGATTACATTAGAAACTGTAATGGATGTCTCAGGAAATCGAGTCCTTGACGCAGCAAATAATAGTACACAGCAAAGAAAAATGGGATATAAATGAGAAAAAAGCAAATGAAGGTTATTAAGCATAATGCAGCCAACACTTTGAACACCACAACACAATAATCTGTTACATTTTTATGTTACATGTCATGTTGCTGAAAATATTGTGGTAGAAGGACAGTTCATATGCTCAGTAACAGAAACATAAACTTTTGATGGCAGAAAGTCACATTAGCACATAAGGGTTACAGTGAAATCTACTATGTTGCTAAATATTCTCTTTCAAAATGCAGTAACTAAGGAAATTCAAGCCATTAACACAAAACGCACCTGTAAAAGAGACTGACATTTCACATATTTCACACATTACCATACAAAGTACTTAGCTGTAGATGTTGATGGCTGTTGCCAGACAAATTTTATGAAGTAACTGAGTTTTATGCACTTGGCATTTTCACGCATGCACCGCAATGTACAGTCATACTGTGTTAAAGGGACAGTTCACCCCCAAATCAAAAATGCGTATTTTTTTTCTCTTACCTGTAGTGCTATTTATCAATCGATATTATAATAGTGCGTAAATGTTCATCTACTCATGGACAAGAGGCTCATTTTAGTGACAGGAGATGTAATAATAATAAAAAAAGATTAAATTATAATAACAATAACAACAATAATAATAATAATAACAACTTAATATATATTGCACCTTTAAAAACAGATTTTACAAAGTGCTTTGACATCAAAGGAAAGTAGAAATGGGACACATAGATGGCGACATAACAAGAGAGACTCAAACAGTCCTACTGAATACAAGCAAGAAGAAACTAGGGTAGAATTAGGATAAAAATAAAACCAGAAGACAAATAATGCAAGATGCAGGACGCATAATGTCGACATAAAATAATACAAAGAAATGACCAAAAACAACAACAACAAAAACAATGAAACCGCAAATAAAAGGAAATAAAATTTAAAAAACATAAATTAAAAAGGTAAAATAAATACAAAGTAATAAACATTAATGGTATTCTCTTCGGAGACCTATAACATGAGCTAGCTCAGGTAGGCTAGCAGTATCTAACTATTAGTCAGAATAGTATTGCCTCTGTTTCCCTTTGTACATTGATCAGGTTGATGGGTCTGTGGATTATCTTAAATAACTGGGTCATGATTTCTTGAAAGAGACATTGCTGTTGACTTTTTTTTAAATGCATTTTTTGGTGCTTTGAGCACCACAAGCTGTTTTTTGTAGTTGGGATCAACTGTCCATTTATTTTTTTCAACATTAAAAACTACCTTTTGAGAAAAGGTTACAAGTGTATGACTTCATTTATTACAATTTGTATCATCAAATGAAGACTTGAGCACTCACCCCAGCCGAGGCACAGAAAACGCTTGCGAATGAGTCGCGACCTCATTTTGCCAATGACAGCCAGATAGGACTGCCACGCCTCTGTCAGCACCCAGCAGAAGGACGCCAGGAAGAAGAAATGCAGGAAGGCGGCCGTCACAGTACAGAGGCCCTAAAGAGAAAAGAAAGTCAGGGAAATGGAGAGGGATGAAAACCTTTGGATATATTTTACAAAAAAGTTTTTTTTTAAAAAAAGGTCGTTTTGTGAGAGGTGTCATAATGAATCATCTCTTAGGACTATTCAGCAGAGGAAAATGAAAACTCTGCAAAATAAAGAGGACAAAAGGAAAAAGGGAGTCTGATGAAGCAAATATTGTTTAGAAGAATAGGAGTTCAACCAGGCTCTGCTGTGTTTCTCAGTTTGATCGATACTGACCACTACACAGTGCAGTTGCTTAGTCAGAGTACGTGGAGTGCTGCGTGCCAAGTCAGCCTGCCACTTTGAGAACTCACTGTATGAACACTTTTGTTTCTAGGCATTTATAAAAAGCTTGGCCAGGAGCACTATAACTTGAATAATAAATGTGTTGACTGGGTTTACTGTGGAAATCCAGTTGCAGTGTGTGTGGGAATAGAGTTTTCTCTCTGTGTTTATTTGTGCCTCACCTTGCTAAGCGTTTGAGATTGTCCCACCAAAATCAATAAGTTGGAGGCCAAGATGGAGAGGCAAAAATTCACCAAGATGATGGATCTCTCCGAGCGTATGTACCTACAGAGCAGAGGGAAGAGAAAAAGTGACAGAGACAGAGAGAGGGGACGGACGTGTGAGATAAGTATTAATGACAGATTGACAGACTGAACAACATCTTTTTGGACGTTGGACAGAGTCATTAGCTTGATTTTGCCATCTGTCATGTGTGCTACCAGAAACTAATCACCACCCCCCTGCTGTAGTTGAACCATTTGTTCCTTATTAGGCCTCATTGGAGTTTTGGCACAGCAGAGGACACACACAAACTGCACTTTTTGCGTATTGGTCGGAGTCTGAACATTGAGAAATATCCACCGTTAAATATGTGCTTGTGTGTACCTCCAGAAGGCAGCGTAGATTAGCAGCAGGATGAGCAGAGCAGTGCAGGAGACCCCACAGCCCACCATGAGGGGCACAGAGGGCATGCTGGTAGGACCCATATCCTGAGGACAGAGAAAAGGAAGGGGAGAGGAGGGATGGAGAGGGGGAAGTGAAAATCAATAACTACTGCAAAGCATTATTCCAAACTCTGATGTTTTCTCTTTTCTTGACAAAACAGTATCTACAGCCAAATAACAGTGAAAGTGTTGTTTCATGTGAGCAGAAATATGTTATAGTATTTACATGACAAGCAAGTGGAATGGTCAAATGCAGGCTGAAACCATATACACTGTAATATCCAGAGTCATACACAGGGTCAGCTTGCAAAAAAGATTTACTAGACTACAGTTAAATAGATAAACAGATAACTGTGCCGATGTGTGAAGGGAGAGCAATAACTGATTGGAATAAATCCTGTTAGATTCTTTACCTTCATAGATTAAAGTAATTGCTGGCACACTTCTTGCTTTGCACTTACAGTATCTATTAACTCCTGCACTTCCTTAGTTGTAATCCCTTTGGTAGCCCCTTTTAATTGCTCCTGCTGATTACATGCAATTAAGTCTATTAGATAGAGCTGGATAATAACACATAATTTCACTAATCTGAAAGTTCCTATTTGTTGTCTTGACCACTTTAATGTCACCTTTCCAACTTTTCCAGCATCACCTACAAACCTTGTAATTATAATTATAGTTACAATTTACCATTTTTCACTCTGAGACATGGGAAAATATTAAGGTAACCAACACACTGCCAATGTTGACTGGGAGCCCACTGTGCACCTATTTACACCCACTGCATAATTTCACATGCACAAGGGTAAAAGCACTAGACCATAGCCCATAATTAAGCGATTTAGGTCATGATGTACAGAGGACCTTGGTTTTGCCTCTCTCCTGAGGTGTGCCTTTGAAAGGATGAGGAACAGACAAATGAAGCTGCGTGGAGAGCATACACCCTGCCGGGTCCCAAATGGGCTTAATGTTTGGCCTGCTTTTAAGTTCTCAATCACACAATTTACCTCAATTTACCTCCTAGGGTGGCTAGCCTTCCCTTTCATCCCAGAGATTTATCACTGTACAGACATTCTGCACAAGGTGTCTTTTATAAGCAAATAAAGTAGATACTTGCACACAAAGGCACGTCCAGGCAGATGTGCCAAGTAATTGGAAGTCTGTGTTTAAGCTGCGTGAGTGTTCGTGTGCGTCTATTCAAGATGAGCCGAAGGCAGAGGAGGAGAGAGGACTTTAGAGAGGAAGAAAGAATGCAAACTGAAAAGAAGGAGTAGGAGAGAACTTCAGAGAGAGATGGAGTGGGAAGAGTTAAGGACAACTAAGGGAAAGCAAAGAGTAGGAGGGGGAAGAAATAGATATAGAGAAAAGAAAACGAGAGTCAAAGCGTCTCTTTTAGTGGTTTTCCCTGGCCCATCAAAGGAAGCCAATTTCTCCAGAGGAAAGTGGAATAGGCTGGAATACCAATACAGTGCGCGCACACACTGGGAGGAGAATGGAGGTGAAACATAATCAAAACCGCCTCATAAGAAAGGAGAGACCCATGAAAGAGGGGATATGACAAACATCTGCTTCAGGAAAGTGGAAAGGCCTAGGAGGAGAGTGGGAGACAACAGAGACTCAGTGTGTTTGATATTATGACGAGAGGAAGGTCAAAGGATATGCAGGCATTTGTGTGGTGGTGGAGGATGCATGGGGAATGACAAAAACAAACTCACACACGCGCACACAGACAGACACACACACACACACACACACACACACACACGCCTATTGAATTTTCTTTCCTTACTCTGTATCTTTTAGTTTGTCTCAAATTAGCCGCCAGCTGACAAGTAAGAGAATAAATTACACTCTTACTTGTAATTTACTCAGTATACATCCACAAATTGTCCCCCTGCTCCTCATTGTGTCAATTTGTCTAACAGTGTTTTCTGAATCGGTACTGTTAGGTTGTGAGTGCACGATGAGATTAGGCATCTAATTTCATAATGTGAAAGGAGGAAATTGAAAAAAAGAGAGGAAACATGCAAAGCAGACACACAGATACAACATTTCAGGCCTGAGGCTACAGTGTCACACAAAAAAATGCCCTGCTCTGAATAGGTATAGTGGTTTTATGTGGATGGTTATGTTGTTGTGTTTTGTGTGTGTGCAGTGTGTGTGAGATGAGAGAAAAGGAGAGAGAGAGAGAGAGAGAGAGAGAGAGAGAGAGAGACACACACAGGGGGAGGGGACAGATTAGAGAGAGTGCTGAGGCTCTGCTGTATATGGCCAGGCTCCCCTGGGCAGCTTGGCTACCATGTGATGGAGAAGATAGCTATTTTCAGCTCAGGAAGTTTAACCTACTTATCTTCTCTCACTGACACTCCTCCCTCCACTCCTACCTATCCTGCTACCAGCCTCTTTCCTCCCTCTCTGTGTCTCCCACTCTCCCCCACATCCCCCTACCTTTACCTCTTACTCATTCCTCAGCACTGGGTCCCTACAATTCTCCTTTTTCACTTTATGTCCATCTATGCACCTCACTTCTTATTTTTCATTTACTTTTCCATCCCCCTTTCTATTGAAAGATCATAAAAATTAACAGTGCTGAGATAGAAAAATACCTATTTAAGACTGTTTGCATTGAGTGTGTCTCATTCATTACATCTCTACTCATTGACACAGTGCCCCCCACCCAAAACTGACATCATAAGTCATTTGTACAAGCAGCTTATTATCACCCATATTTGTGTTTAGTGTCGGTGTCGACCTCTAGTGGCCACTGAAAATTTTGACGAGAGCAAGTCAGGTGACATTATATGAAGAGGGGTAGAGTCTGTCATAGGGAGGTGGTCACAGTGAATGAATAGGTTAAGAAACACTCAGGTTTCTGTCCCGTGTGAAAAAGTCAATGTTTAGTTACTTTGGCTTATGTCTATATGTAACAGCACGTTACACACTTAAGGTCCAGCCCGTTCTCGTTCTGAAGTCATCAAATACCGCTACTTTTGCAGTGATTCCGGCGTAAGATGCTAATGCCAAAAGCCACCTTTCATTCTGCATGATATGGCATTAGCTGAGAACACAGCCGGACAGAATCGTTCGCGGGTTTTATGATATGTGCAGCCAGATGACGCATGATATGCAGATGGGGGGCGTCAGTTCAGAACTCAGCCAGATGGAACCTGTCGTGTCTAATTGATATGCCACTGGACACCGTCATGTTAAATTGCTGCCGCTAACAACATCAAGAAGTTCGAAGGTCCCTATAAGGCGGGCTGGAGGGGCGGCGGATGGGACCAACAAACCCTGAACTTTCACCCGAAGGTCGGGTATTAGCTTTCTGTCTGTATGTGATGTTGTTTTTCTACACCTTGCCATGTGCCTGTTGTGCCTAAACCTAACCATTTCTGTCCCTTGTTGCCTTAAACATAACCATGTGAGGCGTAATCCCATGTGTGTTTGTTGAGATCATAATTACGGCATCCTGTTACATCAACAGCAGACGCAGACCGAGCATAATATGGAGACGCAGAAGTCCACTGCAGAGGCAATATATGATAACTTGGAATGCTGTGTTGTAACGTCACACAGTCATGTAACGTCAGGTTGTCAGGTGACATCACGTCACTGCAAACCATCAGGTTATGTTAAGTAGACAACGTAATGACGCCCAACCATGATTCTTTTTCTGAACCTAACCTAACTGCTCAGAGCTATAAATAAGGAAATTCTTCTGTAGGTCATATTACAGGTTAAGAAAAAACAACATATGTGGTCATATAAGTTAGAGAACTTGTTGCATGTCGTGTAGCGTATTTGTGCTGTGTCTCACACAGTAGTCCCATATAGGCTGTGACAATAAATCTTTTGTAAAATCCTGAAAAAAAAACATCTATTGCATATGATGGATCTGGAAAACTCTTGGGGAAACTTACATTAAAGGCAAAATAGGACATGTGTGACTGCCATCAGCCTTAGAACTGATTCATATAAAGGTTTGACTGGTCTACTCAAGACTCAAGAAAAAATTTGTGGATGGATTGTGGTCATGTTTAAAACAAGACCAGGAGTCTTCAATCATGATAGCAGCTCTGTAAGGCTATACAGGACAAGCGATGCCTTGAGCTCAATTGTAATGCCTGCATACTAGCATCCTCACAATGACAGTGCAGATATGCTGATGTTATGCAGGTTTAATGTTTACCCTGTTCATCACCTTAATTTAGCATGTTAGTATGCTAACATTTGCTAATTAGCACTAAACACAAAGTTAAGTTGAGGCTGATGGGAATGCCATTACTTCTGTAAAACATTGACAGTGAAACAAATGACCACATGTTTGTGTAAGGACTGACTCGACATTCACTACAGGTAACTATCACCAGCTCTGTCTTTTTTTTTAGTTTTATGCCCCATAACTTTACTGTGGTGTTTCACTCTCATCTATCATCAATGTGGTTTTTAGATGCTGCAAGCAGCTGTTTTTAGAAACAATTATCTAAAATCATACTTTGTATTACCAGTGCAGTACCACACATCAGACAGGCAGGGTTAGCAAGCAGCTAGTGGAGCATTTAGCAGCTAAAAAGGCAGATATTTCCCTAAGGAGTTGGCAGAGAGCAAAACAGAGTTAAAAGTGAGAGAATATTTGACATATATTCATCAGGTGGCCAGAAACTCAACTCCAACTGAATGCTAATGTTGCTCTATATCAGCCGGATGTGTAACTAAGCCACTGTTTGATTACACGTTCACCTTTGAACACACAACCAATATTGTTGTTTTTCTAATGAGGCCAAATACTCCATAAGACAGCTGTTTGTATTTAGCGCGTACATTTGTGGGTTTTCATTATCCCTCACACTGTATGGCATTTTTTGCAGTGTCTCAAAGTCCCATGTAAGCTGTGAAAATGCTAATGAAATGCTAAATAATTCTTGAAAAGATGGCATTTAAAAAATTCAGCTGTCATATGCGCCTTGTGACCCCACACAGGTACAGGCATACAGATGCACTCACACACACACACGCAGCATGCTGTGCCCACTGCGGAGATGTAAAACTCTACATCTTGCTAATCTAGTGTTCCTGCTATTCAGTTGCCTGTTTTGCTGTCATGGCACTGGGTGAATACTGCCTGTGATATGCTACAACTGAATCAATTCAGCAGAGCCTCAAGGGTTCAACTTGACAGGCTTCGGCTTCAGTGGCCTCAAGACAAACCATAAGTCTGCTGTCAGTGTGTGACAACCTGGAGAGCTGACATAGTGACTTAAAATGTAAAGTCATTGTATCAAGTACTGGCCTTATCCTCAGGTAGTTTTACAGACTATTTGTGGTTTTCTCTGCTTGTTGAAGCAAAATTTTGCATGTCAGCTACAAAACAAAGGCCTTATGCAACGCAAAGTTCAAAATTAAAGCCTGGAGTACTAAGATTCACTTTTCTTCACAGCTACCATCAAAACCAACACTAAAATAGGCTTGTTAGTTCACAAATCCTATCAAAATTTAATTATGAGGTTAAAAAAGGACAAATTAGCCTCTACTGTATGCTTGGACAAAATTTGTATTACAAAAAACAAGAAAATACAAAATCAAAGTCAAGTGCATGCTCAAACTGTTTTTGACCCCCTGCGTCTAATTGGAAAAGGCGATTCTTGGACCGTGTCAAAAAATGCCTCCACAGCCAAAACAACACTTTCTACTCAGTTTGGAAATATCTAATCACCATGTAAATCTGTCACACCCACACTCAGACATTATGCATCTTCAGCCAGAGTAACACCGCTAAATCATTTCACCTGTTTACTCGCTCATCATCTCCCTTGTCACTAACTAACCTTCAATCAATGCGACCAGGGGTCCAAAAGATCCTAATGCAATTCCATGCAGGGTCTCCTCATAAATTTTAGCAACCCTCATCTTTTAATTACAGTTGACAAGTGTGAGATATTTGCATATCGTAACCTTGTAGTCTCGCTCCATCTAGGGCAGGCCTTGTTTTCTTTCTAAACTGCCTCCAGTTAAGTTAAAAGTTAAAATATGAGCCGCCGTCTTGTAGTACCTCAATCATCCCTGTCGTCCCTCCACAGTCAAATCAGGCACTTTGGCCATTAATTCTTCATAATAGACTCAGCTGTGAGATATTTTCATAGTTATTAGGCGCCGGTGAGCACTAATGACAGCAGAGGAAACAGACTCAAGTAGACCCAGTCATTTCATGAGAATGATTAGGCCAAAGGCAGTTAGCCTGGCAGGTAAAAGAAGCCATGAGAAATCCTTGCGAGCAGATGCAGAGATCACTTCACATATTGTTCTTTCGTTGGTGCAGTAATTGCCTTGTAAATGAGTTATGGAAATGAAGACGGCACCTCCACCTCTCATTCTAGCCAGTGTGTACGTCTTTGTTTGTGTACACATCCACATTGACTGGATCAAGGTCTCAGCTGCTGTTAGAACCACTGACATTCTCGCTCACATTTCTGGTTACCTGCTTAGGCGAGCACGGGCCGTGAATCCCACTGCTAAAACAAGTTTGAACAGGCGCTTGAAAACTGTAATCAATTCCTGTGTCATCACAACTAGGACAGCAGCCTTTTGTGCAGACAAAACCCAACCAAAGAGGTATAACTCACTTGATTAACTCGAGGCGCAAAATGTTAAACTGACTTTTATAAAGGCAATACCTCCTTCAACTCCAAATCCCATGATCCCTATGAGCGCGGCGGAGGCAATGAGTCCAGACGTATCCACAGGGTTTGTGTTCCCACTGCAGTCATTTTGGGAATTAAGTGGCTTGGTTTATTGTATGGCTTCATGACCTCACTCAATCAACTCCTCTTTCTCCCTCTCTCTGCTGTTTCCCAACCTCTGTCCTGTGTCTGATAGTGAAGGTCTCTCTATAGACACACACATACACACGGACCAGAATACACACATATACACACACATGGAAATCTCAGAGGCTATAGAAAGTAAACAGGATTAACAGGCTATCCCTCGCTCCACTGTAAACGGCCTGTAATGGCAGCACTGCTTCTCAATCCCTCCATCTCTTTCTCTCCCCCTCCCTCCCTCCCTTTTCTATTAAACATGGAGGTTAATCCTCAGCCCCCCCCCCCCCTATCCCCATCCCCGTGGCGTGGCCCAGGATAAGCTTTCAGAGCTGGGCTGCTGATATTCAGCTCTGCTCCAACAGCTACACAGCCTGAACACAGCACATGAGTGTGTGTGTGTGTGTGTGTGTGTGTGTGTGTGTGTGTGTGTGTGTGTGTGTATGTGCGTGTGTGTGTTCGAGTGTCTACGTGAACATTTTTCTGCGTGCACACATGCATGCTTGTGTGTATGTGAGGATGTATAAAAGTGCAAACATCCATACCTAGTTGTCTGTGTTTGCATGTCTGGATGTGACTGGGTTTTTATGTGTTGCCAAATTCAATCTGTCTCTCCCTCCTCTTTTATAGAATCCAATCTCTGCTGGAATAAAAAGCTAACTCTGGAGGACCCTAAAGCAACAAAGTGCACTCAGCACTGGCCCCAGCAGCTCCCAAATGAGAGCCATGGACACAAACACAGTGACCCATACCTTCGGGTCCTGAGTACTTGGTCTAATGGTGGAACCGCGGGGACTGAGTGATGAATCACTAATGACTAACACACTTCACAGATATCACAAATGTCAAAAAAGTCAATGTGTTTTCCCTTCTAGCCCTCTTTCACTAAACACGGCCGACCCGCTCGCAGTGGAAAAAGCACGAGTCAATATTGCTCAGTTGGAAAAGGAGTCACAGGAACCAGAAATAGCGGCTGGAATGATCCATTCGGCTTATAGGTCGCAGCCATCGTGTTTTTCCATATAATGGGAATTAATGTTTCCCTGAGTTCTGTAATAGGTTCCAGACCCCTGTGAAGTAATTCAGGCGTTGAGGGACAAAATAATGAATAACTGCAGTTACTCACCTGAAGGCCAACACCTTATTTTGACCCTCTTTACACTTAATAAAAAAAAACTGAAAAGAGGGGGAATATCTAGGGGATATAAAACAAGAACTCCTACAACATGGCATAGAGATCTTGAGATTGGGGGTTTATTTTATCTATGAAGTATAAAACTTATATTCAGAGCCTTTAGCAGAGCATCTAAAGTTTGAATGTGCAATCGGTGTCACGCTCTCAGCTGTGCCGCTGGTGACATAAGCAAGGTGCAACATGCTTATCCTAATTTGGATGGATTAAATGACTTGATCCAAGTGAAAGTTCAAGGCAGCTGTCACCTGGATCCCTCCATCCAGTATTATCTCTTTTTGGAATCTTTACTTCCAGTAAATCTCCAAACTGCGTGACTTATTTGACATTATTCAAGTGTCTTCTGTTTCAAGGACTTGCAATGCTAGCATACTTTAAAAGGAATACTATGCAGGAGTGACGATAAAGGAGTGTTGGTGCATTTATCTGGAGAGAATCTGCCATCTGCCTGTATGTGATTTTTTTGCTATGTCAGGGACATTCCTGCAGTGCACAGGTGAGGTCAGAACTTCAGAAAGAGGTAGCAACAGGGTGTCAGACCTTAAACAGTGCATTCAAGTGGAGGCTATGAAAATTGCAGACACAGTGTCGAAAAAACACAAACATAGTGAAGCAAAAAAAAAGGTGGACAAAGCTGGGGGTTGGCTTCACTTTCTCTGGCAACACTTTACAAACAGTAACCTTTAATTCCTGCACAACAAACCTTTAAATTATTCTTCTTTATCACATTTTCGAAAGAGTATAACTTTTAAGCCCAATGTGTTGTGAGTCCTTATGAAACATAAAAGTATTGACTATTTTCTTTTAACCCAGTACCTGTACATGAAAGATGTACATGTGTTTTGCACAGTGACTACTCAAGTTTTATCAAAGACAGAATGTTAAAAAAAAAAAAAAAAAAAAGCATATGGAGAAGGTCCGGCCCTATTATCACAAAAAGACAGAGTTGTGAATTGGAGGAGCTGCTGTTTTTCTGGCACCTTTGATTCTGGAAGTGAATGTCCCATTCATTTTCTCTGGACAATGTTGAATCACTTATAGTTGGGGCACTTCCATGGCTTGGATGAGTGTGAAACTCTTCCGCATAGAGAAACAAGCTAAACATGTCTGGTTCTTTTACAAAGCTGTACAAGCCAATGCACATAAAAACCTTACTTCACCTAAAGTACATTTTGGTGCAAAATAAGCAATTTCTAAGCAAAAAAAATCTGTCATGTGCACCTTTGACAGTAAGCAGAATTTAGAAGTCATAAAGTTACCTGCAGCTTAAAAGAACTCACTTCTTAAATCTGGCTAAATTTGGCAACTATGAATGCCAACTGCAAGGAAAAAGTGTTTTAAATTTGCTCCAAGATCTGATTACTGACCACTTCTCCATTGCAATGGCATCCATAGCTCATGGGTATTTAGAGCCATTCACCAAACCCAAATAATGGAAAGAAAAAAATGAAGTAATTTAAACTCATAACACCCAAGGACCATTATATTTTCTGGGTGACTCTGAAACAGCAGCTCCTCTCACATCACAGCTAACACTAATGGCCGAAGCACATGGGACACAGATGTGGTTCGACACATCTGCCGAAGCTGTTACAATTAACTAAGGCTGATACACCAGACATGTCCACAGTCCCATCCAGGGGCCAATTGTGGCCCTGGGACAGATTTTAAACAGCCCACGGCTTGTCTTTCCAAATACACTCTATGTGGCCCACCACACAATACTGATTAATCAAGCAAGACTGCGCAGCATTATTTCCATTCTTTTCCGCTTATGGCAGGACTATCATACAGTTTCACACATGCACCAAGTAGGAACTATGCCGGTGGAATGACTGTATTTTCGTAAAGAGACAATAAACAAGCAAACAAAGAAAGAAGCATAACAGTGCCAACAGCAAGAGGCTCCGCTTCCAGAAGTTGAAAACACTGACAATCATTAATAAACAGTAATAAGTTAATATGATAACATAACAAAATCACTGTAATAAAACGCTATTTATAAAATCATTATAATGAAATCATCCTTGTTGCAAATCAAGATACTCATGTCACCATAAAATCAGACAGAATATGCCATCTTGAAAAGGTGTGTGCACACAGTGAGGCTGGCAGTAACCACACAATATAAAAATGGAGTCTGTCTAGCAGGTAAAAAAAAACTCTTCTGCTCTTACATCTGCATTCCCCATGTATTTCCATCATAATACCTGTGTTCAGTTTAGACTCCGGTCCATTTTCATATTTGACACAGAGTGTATATACAGTATATATATATATATATATATATAAGGACAAAGACATTCTTAACAGTAATGTAGCAGCACCAGTAAGTGCTATATATCTCACACTCAAAAGGTTACACTGGGATAGATGTCCACATAAGCCCACAGCTCTTTATCTCAGCGATGCTGGTTGTTAATGCATTATTACTTAGTGCGTCTGTCTCTCTTTTTCTTTTCCTCCCTCTCCAAGTTCTCTCTGCCAGCTGAGACCCAGACTGCCTTTTCTGTTTGGTTGAACATGTCCCTCACAAAATCCTCCATTCCTCACAATCACTCTCCATTTCTGTGACACCTGGAGCTACCCTGCAGTGCTTACTGAGGATCTGCTTTGCTGGCTCCATTTTCTAACTAAACCACTTACAGAGAAGAAAAATCACACAAAACCCTCCCATAGATTCAAGTATGTGACAACAAATGTAGCTAAACGCCATATCCTGACACTCCCTCATTATTTAATGTAATCACTATCCTAGTGGGCATTAGGTGTTAACAAGCATGGAGACAAATTAACAGCTTAAGCTAAGGGGAACATTTTGTGACCCCAGCAGTCAAGGAGCTGTAAGGCCAGAACAGCTGAAAGTGTTAACAAGGTGAGAAAGAGGATGAAGGAAAGAGGAGGGGAGGGAAAAAGGATGACACGTGAATGGAAATTAAGGCTAAGAAGTAACAAGAAAGTGGGTATAAATAATAGACAGGAAGGTGTGATATAATGGGGTGATGTGGGATGATATGCAATTAATGAATCGGGGTCTGCTGGACGAAGGTGGCTGAGAGGAGGGTGAACCAAGAACTGTCGGGTTTTTGGACGTCCATTAGAGCACAAACAGGAGAATGGGTCAATGGACTGCTAAAAAGCCTTCTTTAATCATGTCAAACACACACTGCGAGACACGTGAACTATTTATAGAAGCGCAGGTTTATGCACTGCAGGCACAATCGCACACAGACAAAATAAAACCTCTTTCTTCTACTTGACGCCTCCTCCTCTCTCTCTCTCTCTATCCCATCACATGGAGGTAGCTTGCTGAACAATCTGACCTTTATTAAGTTTGAGCCACAAAAAAGTTGCACAATGTAAAGACTGTCAATCAACATACAATTAGGCGAGTAAACGCACTGATCAAAACAGCTTCTTATACCATGACAATATTAAACAGTGTTCAGTCTACACCCATCTTCTTCTTATCAGCAGTGCATGGAAAGATGCTTGCTTTCAAGTAAGAACACTATATAAATCAGTTAATGGCAGTTTTAACAGGGTGCAGTATTTTACTGTAAAATCCAACTGACAGGGACACCATCTAAATTCTTACTCATCTAAGTAATCAGCTCACTGACCTGGCCCCTGGTGCCTCCTAAGTCCCCCAAGTCCCACAGAGTACATCAGGATAGGTGACTCACCGGGTCTTTAGCTTGCTGCGCTAACACTGCGTAGGTGGATATCCTGCTGCACAGGCATTTGGTGTGGACAGTGGTTGATGCGAGCGTTTGGCAGCCTTCTGTGCCCCAGTTTTCTGCGCCAGCTTCCCTGGAGGTGGGGAGAAGAGGGGTGTGGAGATGGGTGGCACAGGGGACATAAACAGTGAGTGTGAGACAAATAAACACAAAGAAATGTCACATGATTAAAGAAATCTGTGCAAACCCAAAGAAGGGGCGAAAGAGGGACAGAAAGTTTCAGAGGGTAGATCATCAAGTTCACCAAGTTCAGGCTATAGGTTTAATATGCAGCCATTGCCACTCTCGCACACTAACAGGCTCTTTTACCCCGCTGGCATTAGAAGCCAATGTCACCCCACTTGTTCTTAAATCCTCTCCGTGTTTAGCAGCCTAAACACTCTCTTTGTCATCTTTGTTCCGTCTTTTCTTCCTACTATTCTATCTCCCTTTTCTTGGAAGAACACCTTAAGAGACTTGAGGCCTTGAGGACAAATGAAAAGGGTTGCATCAGCTAACAGTTAACAAAGACCAGTGCGGCTTAAATGGTGGATGGGGATTATTCAGCACTAAATGGTCAATTGCTTCGACACGCAACACGCTTCTCTGAAGAAGAGTGCCCAGAATCTCATACAATAAAATCTTGTACACTTCATTGCCTGACATCTTTCACCTCTTCCTTTTATCCCCCCCAACTGCTCCTTTCCACTTTCCTCTAAATGCCCTCAAAGGTTGAGAGGTCGATCAGTAAGATTCCAACTGAACTAATTAACCCAGCAGCTCACACTACACCTTAACCTCATGTCTAACCCTGATATACTTCTATTCTAGCTCCCAGAGAAAGATGGAAATATTGTGAGAGACATCAGAGCAGCAACAGATCAAGTGCCCTGATTGGGTCAAGGATGCAAGTTTCATGGCTGATGGGCAAAGAGGCAGAAAAGATAAGATGAATGAATGGGGTTTCAATATTTCTTTCTCACTGGTTTGAAGTGAGTGGAGCTCAGTTAGGGAAAGGGGATGCACCATACAGGTGAGCACCAATCAGGATTTAGTAACATCTGAGTGAGAATCTGATGACTGTGGGTCGCTTGGCCACTGATTAAGTCAGAGTGAAGTCTTAATGAAAAACACCCTAAGATGGTTTTAACTTTAATTGTTGAAAATTCAATGATAAAGTGAAAATACTGTAGCCATGCTTCTAGAAGATTTAAGAGATTTATTCAACACATTCTGATCCAACTTGTAACATGGTGCTGCTCTGTCAGTGACCTTCAGAGTCTAGTTATTACTTTTTAGGTATCCTTCTGCATCTGCTGTTTACGCTCCAGGATGCCGTTGCAGTGACGTCAACAAATGCACATGGTGGGAGGACGCAGCATGCCCTTACGTTTACATAACATTAGCACATGGCAACCAATGCGGTCCATCACAATCGTGTGTGTATTAGAGGAGGCACATGCTAGGCTTCATACTTCCTGCCAATAACCGGCTGTCAACAATAAAGAATCATATCTATGTTGGGATTGGACATTTTGAAAGACAAGCTAAGAAACAAAGTATATAGTTTTGTTTCAGACAGATTATGTTTGTTCATTGTCTTCTTTCCTTTATAAATATTCGTACAGCAGAAAAGATAAAATTACTATCCTATTGCAGACAGTACAGTGTGCACTGTTCTTTCTCCACTAATGCTTCAGAGGGGAACTTAATTACCTCCTCTCAAGCTAATAGCAAGGAGAACCCTCAACAGCAGATGGAGAGAAGATGTAATAAAGTCTTGCCTATATGAGGGTTTTACAGTATTAGGATTTGCATAATATTTACGATCTTCAATTCACACAATACACTGAAAATATATGGGCTTTGTGTGGCATTACTCTATATCTGAGCACAGTATACTTCTTGAGGGAAGGCTTTGGTGACAGTTTTGCTTTATGAGAAATGATAAGCTGGTTTGTTGCTTTTTGTATTTATAGCATCACAAAGCACATCTTGGATGTTAGCCTGCCTTTGGAGAAATAATAGATAGCTAAACATCTTATGAAAAGATTCCAAGACACTTTTCTACTGTGTTTAACTTTAAAATGATGAAAACTCCTCAAGTGTCCCAACTTTAGGGTTGTTCACTTCCCTAAGTGGAATATGGGGAGACTGAACAAATAAAAATATCAGAATTTCTGTATTTATTATCATTATCATTGCATACAATCTGACAAAATGCCCACACTCAACACATAAAAGGTTATGATTAAGGATCTTATCTTTGCAAACACTGTTCTCACAATTCTCTGATTTCAGTGTCGTAAATGTGAATAGTTTTTTAAGTCCTCTATGACAGTAAACTGAATATGTTGGGGTTGCGGACAAAATATTGGAGGATGCCATCTTGCAACCCTACTGAGCACTTTCTTTTTGGATTCCACAGTGAAAAATCAAATGAGTAATAATGCTATCTAACTTTTGCAACTTATGTGCATTTTAAGGGTTAGATGCAAAACTAAGAGTCTTATTTTGATGTTACTGTAAATCATTTAATATGTAGATATAAAACAGATCAACATATTTGTTGGGTTTTTTTCTGCATCCTGACTAAAACAGAAAAAAATGCAGCCATATTATGCTTTCTTCTGCTGTCTATCAAATAAAGCAAACATGTTGTTAAAAAGTACATTCACCTATCAAATACACAGTATATTACATCATGCAAGAGCAAATACACTTGTTCTATGACAAGCCACTCAAACATGATTAGTGTGACAATAAATGAAGAGACTGTATCAATGTAAATTCTCAAAGGTATATCTGAATATGAAGGAATGCACATTCACACACGCACGCACGCAGAGTGACACTCAATTCATAATGTCAGTAATGAGATGTGAGTACAATTCCCTGATGATCATCATCTGCACAGTGACACTTCAAAGACTGAAGATCGGAAAATGAGTCACAGCAGTGAAGCCTAGAGACAGCTTGACAGGTAGCAACATGGTGCACGGCTTTTTGTGTTTCTGTATGTCTCTCAGTGAGAGAGAGAGAGAGAGAGAGAGAGAGAGAGAGAGAGAGAGAAAGAGAGACAGACAAGGAAAGAGTGACAGAGAATATGTGCACTTGTTACCTTTTATGAGGAAATCCTTCAAAGTGTTTACATTTTATGAGGTACTTTGCAGGTTACATTTACATTTCTTTTTTAAAAAAAATACCTACATGTGGAATCCACTGAGCTAACATCGATTCATCTGACGTTACTTGCATCCAGGCACAGAAAACATGTGAGTTTGTGTGTGAACTCCCATGAGATATTGAGAAAAGTATTTACAAATGGCTTCGTTCACACCAGGAAATCACAGCCATATGTACTCTAACTGCACATGCATTAATGATTGTGTGTAACGTGGGCATATGTTGCATACTGAATTATGCATGTTGGGTGATGTATGTATCATGGGTGATGCACATGTGAAAGCATCCATGCATTTACCGAAGCAAACCGTCTAACTACATGCAACAAGGACACACACATATCAAGTATTCTGTGCCAGTCAGGCAGCAAAGAGGAAGTTGGGGTAATGAGAGACTGTCTGACAGCTCACAGCAGGGGATCTCTGAAGATAACACCAACACACGCAGAAACACACATTATCTGTGACCTCTTTGTGTTTGCTGCTGAATTTCTAGTTTAATTGACCCCAATCTAGTTTAGCTGAATTTGATTGCTTGTATTGATGTCTGTCAGCAAAGAGCCTGCTTTGACTTTTGTTTCAGTTTTGTTTCACTCACAAACTTGAAGCGAACCCTGATCTTTGTTATTCACTACAGCTACAAATAGCCACTACTGCTGTGGGCCCCGCTGGGCTCATGGACGCAATAATTTATCAGTTGGGCTTTGCTGGCGAGGAAAGATTTAAAGGACATGGCTTTTGTTATACTTTTGTTATAGCACTTGAATGACTGCCGACTCCTCTTATCATGGGAAACAGGTACCAGATGTACAAACAGGTGTACATATCAGTATAGCTGGTTTAAAGGCTATGGATCCCAAATGTATACTGAAAAGATATCAACCTGGCATTATCCAAACAAATGCTGAGGTGGGTAAATATATATTTCGGCATTCAGTTTGCTAGCATTGCGATGATTGATACATCTGTTATTTGGTCTTGACTTTGACGAAGAATCAAGTTTTATTTAATGGATGTCTGAGTTGGCTTCATTGCGATAGGTGGTTATCCCTCAGCGCACATGGGGATTACACAGTTTGCCCTGATCAACCTGAAACATATAGACTCAACATGAGAGTCAACAGACATTTTAGTGGCTCTGTGAGGCTATACTTTGGCACAGCAGTGCTCTGAGCTAAATGCTAATGTCAGCATGCCCACATATTAACAATGAAAATGCTCGTAATTGTTGTAGCTCGGTAACATCACCACTTGGTTTGTGGAGTGCAGTTTTGAAGGCTCGATTTTGCCATTTTGACCATTTCAAAAGGGGTTAATCCTAATATAATTAATGTTCGTACATAATGCATTGATTCTTTCACATTATGTTAATTGCTGGCTGATATACCCATGTTTAAGAGGCTGTACTGGGCTAAGATTTAAAACTAGGTTGATGACACTGGTATGGTATAAAACTAGAAGACCCAAGAAATGTGATGATATAAAATCAAGCTAGCTTCTCAAGAAAGGGGCTAAATGCTCCAAAATTAGAAAAAAAGGTTGGCAAGTAAATGGCATAGCCATTTCACAGGGGTCCCTTGACCTCTGGCCCCAAGATACCTGAATTCCCAATCAGGAAACTCTGGTAAGAATTGCTTTCCCTCGTTAATATGGACTTCAAAACTGTTTTGAAATGTAAAATAATGGCATTGTAAACATGCAATAAAATTAAACATTTAAAATTCCGTAGTTGTTTGAGAGCCCTGTTTTTTTAAGTGTGAAGTGATGGTATTTGAACCAGAGGTAGGAGTTGTGGATGAACAGGGGGTGGGTGTCACTGTAGTGACGCCGTGCAGACAGCCTAACACTCAGGTGGCCCGCACTTAAATATTCATTAAAACAAAATCATTTTGTACCCAACTGTAAACATGCTATAACATGGGGGTCTGTGGGTACTGACTTTGTTTTGGAGCCAGCCTCAAGTGGCCATTCAATTAATCGCAGTTTTTTTGCCCTTTCTGCATTGGCTTAATTTTTCAGCCTTGTAAGCTATTTTATTGAGTTGTTTTTTTTAGCAAAAGCTCTGAGGAAATTTGAGTTCCCTCTGGTAAACAGTTATTCAGTGAAAATTTCCAGGGTTTTATTGTGAAAGGTGAGAACAAAAGTAGCAGATCTGGTATGCTACACCTTTACCAAGGTTGAAAGGTGACCTAAAGTTTGTTGTCTTGTTTTGGACGACAGAGCCTTTGTGTTGTTATTCTAAAATCCTTGGTAGTATAGGCACAATGTGAAGGTTTGAGGCCTTAATTGGTGGAACAAACCTCAGGAAAATTTTCGCTCTGCGTGAAAGCACTCACGGTAAAAACATTTCAACAAAATGTATTGACGTACAAATTAATCACATGAAAGAAAGCCCTGGTTGTAAAAAAGGCTTAGAGAAAATAATTTAACATATTTTTCCTGATCATGAACTAAATATCAAGGTAAGGAATCATGAAAGATATAATTCTTCCTTTGGAAAATTAATGTGTGTGCCTAATTTAATGGAAATCCACCAAATAGCTTTTGAGACATTAAGCCATGCACTGATACACACAGTGCTTTGTGATTCTGTTGAAACCAACAGTCGCTGTGTGAGCCTTAACACATACACTGTACCACTGCAGTAACAGATCACAATGCTTTTCCAATTTGTCCCTAACTGCTTGTAGAATGATGTTGCAGCTGTTAAGAAAAATAGGAAAAATACTTCCTGAACAACAGCTGAAATTGACCTTTTATGTCTACTGAGAATAAATTGGCACCAACTCTTGACTGAAAGGGCAATGCAATGAAAGCCGATTGCACCCTGTTAAGAAACAAAAAAAAAGGTTAAACATGCTTTGAATGCTTAAAACTGTAGGGCTTGACTTAGGGATTTGAGCAGCAGGGAGGTAAAGTCACTGAAAAAGCTACCCCTCCATCTGCCAAGCACACAAAACAGTGACGTGTTGCCAATGTTTCTCATCCAAAGCAACCTGTTATCTTCAACAGGCAAAGATGAAATAACTGTAAGGTAAAAGATAATAATGACATTAGGGGCTTGCTGCACATAGGCAACATTCTGTTCAGCATTTGAACCAGTTTTACATGAGAAAATGTTGTTCTACATAGCTGTCATTGATGTAATAAGGATTAACATTATCAGCTAATTTCAGCTGCTGGCAAACACTGTCAAAACTGATTTATGAGATGACTGTAGCAAAAAATATAGTTTAGAAATAAAACTACACACCCTCTCCCCATTTCTGTTTTTCATTTCTCATTTCTTTGCCATCAAATTGTGTGTCATCAGTGGTCAGAAGCACAGAGGCAAAGATATAAAATAGGAGGGGAAAAAAAGATAAAAATGTGGGAGGGTAAACAGCAATAAATGCAAAGAGATTAAGAAAGCATTGAGGGATCACAAAAAATGACATAGATGAAAACCAAAAGCATGTAAATCACAAAACGCATCCTCATTACACAGAGAATACTTTCAAATTGCTGTAAAGTCTTAAGAAGATAGTAGGAACTAGTTAAATATTCTGTGCATGATATTGTGAAGTCAATGAGCAAACTGCAACAGATACTGTCTAACCTGATGTTTTAATGTGCAAAGACAACTTTGACGAGTCATTCTCTGAAACAGAGTTGGTGACACACATAGCAAACAGAGAGCTAATGAGTCAGAGGACCAGTGAGAAGGAGAGGGCTTTTTGTATTAGAGAGGGACTTCAAGGGTCATGGTGTTAAGTGGCCTCAAGAGGATGTCAGTATCAACGGCGCCCGAAGGCGGCAACAACAACCTTTGTGTTCGATCAAGTATGTGCACATGTATTGTCATGTTTTTGTACACCAACTGTTTTTCCCATTCTTTTCTCCACAAATAATCATGGACAGAAAGTGTATCATTCGTTTTGCTGAGAGGCCGATTGGCTGCAATCTGACGTCCCTCCAGGACTTGTATGTCTCCAGGACCTTGAGGAAAGACTACCGATTACAAGCTTTATGAATCGTTCTCCTCTTGCAGGAGGCTGCAGTCCGCACGCCAAAAGCTCACGCCACAAAAACAGTTTCTTTCCATCTACAGCCAAGGAGGGTCAAAGGAGGAGAAGTCCCGGTTTCAAATTACGCCACACTATTAGGGTACAACCAAGCCCCCAGGAAGTGCGCAAGGCTTTGAAGCAAATTTTACATAGTTGCCAAAAGTGAAGTGACAAAGTCTGGGTCCATCACATGATGCCATGAGGCCCAGAAAGACATTGGGAAAGAGACATCTGTAAATCAGTGGATACATTTTTGTGAGTGTCAAAAACCTCCACAAAATGACTCATTTCACTATCAAGATTTAATCCATTCAGTTCGATAACATTTGGAAGTCAAACAGAGACGCAAGACTGAATTACTAAATTACTACACTATTCAAGCTAGCAGGACATAGCAGAATTTAGCCGCTTTGCTGGCGGAAGTGGCCCAGTAGTAAGATCTGGGTACTTTTTTACTCCACTGAGCAGCTCTCATAGGAATGAACTGGGCGCTGCCTCCAAGCTGTATCCACATTTTCTTAATACATCCATGGGTACAAAACATGCTCAGTGAAGCCTGGTGTGCAATTGCTGCAGCAACTGGTGCACTATTATAAAATAAAAATGTCTGTGACAAAAGACCATAAAAAAACTCTGTATGCATAGCTCCATTGTACATCGGCCACCATCAATTTGAGTGTACCTAAAAGGGTGAGTACAACTAAAGAGGCTAAAATTAGCACACCCAAAAAGCACCTGAGCGGACATTGCCCCTTTATTTATACCACCATCTGCTGTAATCCTCCAGCATCACAGCTCCTGTCACAATGTGCATGTGTGATACCCGAAGCTCCCATGCGGTCAAGGAGTGTGTCCCAGCCTCTTTTGAACAGCCTTGTCTACAGCTGGCTTCATCCCCATCATTGATTCAAATCTCCCTGTTAAGGCCGGACAACTTACTGCTTTACTTGCTGGTTTTTACACAACATGTAATCTGTCTTTTTTACAATAACGTCACGTGTGAATAATCCCATATCTGATGACTAAATTCCATTTAGCTGCCTCTGTTTCAGGGTTCTGATACTGTGCATGCCACTCTGACTCACTGGGACATCATGACAAAGGAGCACAGAAACAGAGTCATCATTAATGCTATTAGTAACACCACGGCTTTCCCTACTATGACAAGTCAAAATGTGAAAAAAGACCTATTGACATCATACCTTCAGCTAAAGTGAAGTCTAATCAGCCATAATAAGTGAAAACCCTCAAGTCTGAGCCTGAGGTTGACAAATCAGACATTAAGCCTCCTGTTTCAGGGTCTCCTGATATTGTCAGATTTCTATAAGGTGCTTGAGATACATGCCACAACGTAGTAATGCCTAACACTGTACAGCAGACTCAACGAGATTAATACTAACAGATTCACAACCACAAGGGCTGAGTCACCCTGGGGGCCCAGCTGTCTGTCAACATGTTGAATGCATCATGGGTTTAAATGTGGCCACAGAACTGTAATGTGTCGTTTGGGTCAGTCTGTTTCTCCCTATATATCCAGCAGCTCCACATTGTTAAATGTGTAATAAACAAGGTAAATCATCTTCATTGCAAAAATCTCTTACAAAAAGAGGCTCTATTTATGGCATTCAGAACATTAATATAGCAGCAAACCACTATTTGCTATGCTAATGGTGTCAGTATATGTTGTATTTTACCACAAGTAGTTTCGACCAAGCAATCTGATTGGTCAACAAGACATTTAGAGTGTGCTCAAATCAGCATGAAAGCACACCTTCCTCATGACTAAAAATATGACTTCGCCAACTACTGTTCTTGTAGAAATTTTATAATCATCATAACGTTTTTCAGACTAGGGACAAGAACTTTTTCAGAGCAGCATTAATTGATGTGAGATACATGATGTCCAGGAACCCAAGCTAGTATTTGGAAATACAGCTGACACTGAGAAAAGTAACAGCCAACTCACTTATGGTATATATGTAAACTGACACAAAGATGAATATAACCAGCATAAACCACCATGGTCTGAACAGACACTTTATGAACACTGACAAAACAAACAACAGTGACTTTAAACAAACTAAA
The DNA here is from genome assembly GCF_008729295.1 of Plectropomus leopardus. Taxonomy (NCBI): domain Eukaryota; kingdom Metazoa; phylum Chordata; class Actinopteri; order Perciformes; family Serranidae; genus Plectropomus; species Plectropomus leopardus. The sequence goes on from NC_056480.1 coordinate 14,422,348, forward strand.
AACTCCATTCATAAGTCTGACTGTGTATTTTCATGGAAACAGGGAACAGAACTTGCAAAAAGATTGTTTTATTTTAGAGCAAATTGCCCATCAACATTTATGTTAGCTCACTGGCACTGTGCTGCAATCACACTATGGTTACCCTTGATATTGGGATGGCGTCATCACAGAAGCATAGTGCCCACCCTCCTGTCCCCCTATACTAATACCATGAGCAGTCTCCTTGATGAAACACTCTATACTACGGCTGCCAGCATTAACACATTAATCACAATGCAATTAAGGTCTGTACATAACATGTTATTTGTTTTTAATCACGTTAATCGCCTGCCGACATTCCTGTCCTTAAGAGGCTGTACCGGGCTGAGTTTTGAGTGTTGCTGCTGGTATCATCTGAAACTAGAAGACCTGAGGGATCCAGTTGTACCTGTCATGCTAGCTTGTCAGGATGGGGGTTGAAAATGCTCCAAATTTAGGCAAAATTTTGGCAATGCAAGAATGGCAAGTTCATTTCACAGGGGTCCCTTGACCTCTGACTTTAAGATATCTGAATGAAAATGGGTGCTCTGACTTTGTCAATCTTTGCACTATGTCAGTTACTCTGAGAATCAAATATCGAAGCTGATGGGTTTGGATTGTTGTTACTACAAAGTCTGGTGCGTCTCATAAATATGGTAGACTGCCGTAAGGGTCGGTCTGTGACAAAGCGTTGGCATTTGATGACCTGGGCTGGAATGTCATATACAGTATTTTTTAATTTTACATTTTTAAAATGTAACTTTGTATGTTTTCGTTTTTTCTTGAATAAATCCATCTTGCAAAACAGGTATTTCCAACACATACTGAGGGTGCCTGATTGTGCGAATTTTTGGTTTTTCATATAAGAGAATTACATCAATAGCTGTGAGCTTGTCTATTTTTTTAAAAAAAATTTGATTGCACTATTGCTTATCTTCTTGTCAGTTCTATGCCTGTGAATACATATCCTCTGCCAGGAATTTTATTCCCTGATTGAAGCCACAAAAATAAATGGAAAAAAAGTGTTGAGGGAAAACATTTATTCAGGTTGACGGAATCTATTCTAGTAGACGTTATGTCCCCGACCGCTAAGAAGCCAAAGTGCACATTCACCAGAGGCAGCACACACTGGCCTTCTACTCTCAATACAGCTAGAAAGCAGTGAAGCAAATCTTCACATAGCACAAATAATCTGCACTTACTAAACCCTTCATAGCACCTATTATGCAGGACTGACCAGCCCACATTTACACAGTACTAAACACAGTATGGTCATGTTTGCATTTCAGTATATAATGTGTGTCAGTGTGCATAAATGTATCTGACCCCGATATTAACTCTGTAGGAACTAAGCTTTCATCTCTTCCACAGACTGATGTAAAAATGAGTCTTATAACCACAAGAACATGCTGTGAGATTATCTGAAGATTGCTGTGATGTTTATGTGAAAGGCTTAAGCTTTTATATGTTATCATTGTGGTGGTATCTTGAACATGAAATATTTATTGATGGGAGTCCCATGTGTTAAGGAATGATTCGGGAGAAAAAGTGAATCAGACATCTCTCATCAGAACACATGCACCATTACTGCGGCTGTATTAATATGAATGAACTGAGGAAGCAATCATAAGGCCAGAGGTGTCAGTGTAAAAAAAATATTTGTATCAGATTGCATAAAAGGACTTTGTAAACCATTATTTCTCCAGTACATACTCATTGATTTCTAGTCCCCTTACTTTTCATGAAAACTTCAATAGGTCTTTAATAGGGACAATGCAGTGTCCTTGCATAAGCCTACTTGTCTTTCTTGTGCCTCATGTTATGTGAGGCTGTCACACAAAACCCTACTTCACGCTTCTCCCCTGATTCTCGTGCAAGGAGGATGCTTTGTCATTGACCTCCACTGCCCCAATCTGCTCTCTGGCATGGCCATGGGCTACTTTATAAGCTTCTTTCCCGGGGATTATCTTTCTTCCTGGTGTGCAAGCTAGTGAGCGAACAGGAAAAGCAGAGATACAGGTTTCGGCTATGGCCATAAAAGGCCCCGCCGTCCTGACTGCCCGCATTCTGTGTTAACATGGACACGGCGCACGGCTCTTAAGAAAGTGGCTCTGGCTGAAAATGGATTATTAATCCTGATTCCAAAAAAAGTATGAAAGGTTTTTTTTTTGTACTAATGCAACCCGACTTTTTCAAGTGTAACATCTTGTAGAAAATGTGGCGGGACTCTCTGAAACTCAGCATCATGTCATAGGTTTAAAGAGGACTTTTAAGGCCCAAGGGACATCTCTGAATCTCACAAAGCACTAACACAGTGCCCTCTCAGCCTACTCCCAGCAGCATGAGGGAAAAGATAATGTGCGAGTCAACAAGATAAGCATAAGGCAAATGCTACACTTGACACTTACATATACGATACAAGAGTGTATTTGCAATGCAAATTCAGCTACAAAATGACCTAAAATAGATTTTAAGAGGGTATAGACGTTACTTACCAAGTGCTTCCCAAACTGTAAAGGTCCCACAGTGAGGAGGTTGTGTATTCCAAGCAAGTCTTCTTTTTCTCAATCTCTCATCTAAACTTTAAATACTAATACTAACATCATCTTCACCCAAGGGAAACAGCATCAGCTCTAAAGGCTATCCCTGGCTGTACAGTAAGATTCAGAGCACCATCCACTCCCACTAGTCACATGATGGCGCAATCAATAAAAATAATGCATGAAGTAAAAACCTTTTCTAACCTGCTTTACATATTTTCATAACCCTAACCTAACCCTAACCCTAACCCAAACTAAACAGAACATTTCTCAAGTGCAAGCAGCCCACACTTATCCATGAAGTCCAGCAGCAGAATGAAGTCATATCTCAAGTTTAGATTTGTACATAGCACCACTTAGAACTGATCTCAACATGAAAGAGCTACTTAAAGCTACAAAAGTACCCTCAAGCCAACTGTCCTCGACAAGAACCCGAGCATCCCCTGCTGAGAATCGAAGCTACCATGTTAAGGCGCTCTCTAAGGACTGTTGTGATAGCTGGGGAAATGAGCTGAGAGCCTGTCTGCGTCTGTAACGCCCAATAGAGGCAGAGCCCACATAAGCCCTACTGGCCGACTCCCTCTTGCTGCGCTGACTCGCTGTTTGACACAGTCTTGATCCCTTCTGCTCTGTCAGATGGAAAAGTGGAGCAAGCCCTATCAGCCCTCCACCCCTCCTCCTCCTCCTGGTGGCTACGCTGTTAAGTGTATTAGTGTGTGTGTTGTTTCTGCCAAAGTGTTTGTCTGTAATGATGGGGGAGGGATGAGGAAATATGCAGAATTTTTTTTAAGTGCTTAATGAATCGTTTCCATCGCAGATGGGGTGAAAGAAAAGCAAACCAACATTATTTCAAGGATTTTATGTTGGAGGTATACACCAACAAAAAGAATATTTGAACACATCTGTTGGTGTTACTCAGTTTCAAAAGCTAATTTTCAATTAAACTTCCACTGAAGTTAAGAAACTGCCTTGAAACAAGCACTGAAAAACATTACAAAAAAAACAAACCCAGACAGATTACTTATAGAATGTAAATGAGACAAACACTGTGTTGGATAGGACATGTTGCAATGTGTTTGGCTTGTAAAGACTTAAACATATGGAGAACTATTTTTAGGCTGAACTGTATGCTGTCTCCTTGGGGATAACAGTCTGTTTAGCATGCATCCGTTTTCTATATCCATTTAACCCAATAAGGGTTGAAGTGAGCTGAAGTATATACCATAATGCACTGGGCCTATGACAGGCTGAATACACCAAGGACAGGGTCTATCACAGGGCTTACTTGCATGCAGACAAACACATTTATATTTATCACTTAACAGATGCCTGTAGCCCACTCCTTGTCTCTATTTGAGCTGTAGCTAACACCACGGTGCTTATCAGTATCCCAGGAGACACCTACAGGTCCTTCAAGGAATTTCAGGGGGTCCCCAGAAAAATTGCTAATTGTTTAATTTCACTATCTAATTCACTACACAGGTGAGCCAAAATGTGTAATGCCAGGGACAAAGTGCCTACATGAGCATCACTACTGAGGCGCAGCTCAGCTGCATCTAAGCTGCAGAAAATCTAAAGTAAAGGAAGTTTGCCTATTTTTTCCCTTGTGACACACATTTTTCAGCAAAAATAGACAGTAAAAAAGGTCTTTTGATAACAATATACTACCTTTCACTACAGTTTCAATGTCGATATCTGCTACAGACATTAAGCAATACAAACATATAAACCAAACTAAAGCTTTCCTGTTTCTGTTTCAAAATAAAAGCCCTCTGACAACAATTCTTCCATCAAAGTCACCTCAGTTGTTAACAAAAGGCTTTAAATTGGAAATACTAGCATGAACATGTTGTTGACAGTGCAGTGGCTGCACGGTTCCATAAATTAGTGGTCTAGCAGCTTTTAATTGTGGAAATACAGTAGTTATAACAGTAGGCAGCTCTGCAGTGGCACCAAAGCAACAATGCTGTCTGACATCACAAACATGCACCCCTCAGTAAATCAGTGAGGCAGCTGTCACATGCTGCTCACACATGCAGTGTGGCCAAGGTGTAAGAGTTATAAGAGTGACTATTCTGATTAAAGGTTTCATTTCCTTCACAGTTATCTCCTCAACTGTAATTGACTTCTGTAGAATTCTGGGCTTAATCAAATCTAACAACCCAATTTTTTCAGATGGAGGTCCCTGAAGATAAAGCTCATCAAATGGGAGTCTGTGACCGAATGTGTATCAATTTGGAGGTCCTTAACATGAAAAAGGTTAAGAACCACTGTACTAGCATACTAAAGTGGGACCAAGTCATCGTGGTGGTCACATTGCTGGTCACAAGTAAGTCTGAAGTCTTCGAACTCAAGTAAAAGTTCCAAGTCAAGACATGCAAGTCCTGAGTCAATGTCTTAAACTGTGAGTTTCGAGTCCTAAACAAGTCACAATATGCTCTTCACCAGATGTGCTGCAATTTCAACAATACAGCAATAATATATTTAATTTAGAAAAATCATAAAGACGTGTAACTGAAATTAATAAAAAAAAGTTGTGCTGACATTGCACTATCATGGCATAAAGCACAAGTAATCAGTTCCATAACAGAGTTAACATTAGCTGATTGAAGAAATTAAGTTATTCAACACACTGTCTTTCAATAACATAGTCTGGTATTTAAGTATCAAGCTAAGTTGTAATTCTTTTTTTGATTTTGTCATTTAGAGTCTGAAGTCATCAAATTTGTGACTCCTAAACTCTGTTAGCATATCTCAGACCAAACTGTAAGTAGTCAAATTGCATTGTAGGTAATGTAGGTGCCAGGTTTTGACAAAAAAGAGGAATATGCTAAATAAACGAGACAATATCTCTAGCTCCATCATTGTGCATTGTGAGTCTGACAGTAATGCCAAATCGATGTAATACTCCTTTAATTTAAGGCATCTTAAGACAGGAAACACACTTTCAAAAGGGAGAAACAATCCCCCGTATTTATGTATTTTCATTCATTTACTCGCTTGTTTGACACAGGGGGGCGTAACTGATGCCATATCAATGGCCATAATGCTGCCACAAGAATGAAAAAAAGTGTCATACACTTGGCTTAGGTCACAACTTGCTGCTATGTGTTTTTGTAAAATAAATGTGATTACATTTTGGCCAGATTTGTGTCCAGCTAGTTTTTGGCAGTGTGTAGAATATGCCTTTGATTTTTCTGACTTCATTTAAGGTTGAGACCTGCCGGTAATAAAGCTGATAGTGCTGCCAGATCAGTCTGAGCCCAAAGCAAGCCTCAATCTACCGTGTCAGATTGAGGATGTTAGAGCTACTTGTGCTGCACATCAGGCCATTATTACTCTACAGCAGCGATGGGCGGCGGGGGTAGGGTGGGGGCGCTCTGGTCTTTAACCGCTGATCCCCGATCAAGCTGAAGACCACTGGGGATTAGAAATAGGATTAAGTGACCCTCGACCCTTCACAAGCTTACTGTCATCCATCCATCTAAAGTGTATGTTGCAATCATCTCTAACTACTGGGTCATATCTTTTCAAGCACGCTTTAAATAGAGATTGCTCATTCGCCTGCCTTTAATACATTCTTATTTGCATGAGAGTATGTTGCTTCTATGCTACCAATACAAACGTTACAAATAAAATATGAAACATATGAGCCTAAATAAATATTTGAGTGGTGCAATGTATATTTTATAGATGCCAGCAGAAAGACAGTTTGCTTTGATTGAAAAAGCAGCAGCTATAGAATCAGTATAACTCATCTGGGAGTGGCAAATGCAGGATACAATCTAATCTAATACGAGCCAATCTATAATGCACCAGATATAAGATAAGTGCTGCACAGACCTCTGAGTGTGTCTATGTCAGTGGGGCTTCAGCCAGCTATTCCATACTGAGGCAGAGTAAGGGTCAAAGCTTAGAGATGCCAGAGGCAAGGTCAGCAGCCACCCAGCGAAAAGAAGCAGAACATCATCATTTCCCATAAAAGAGAGAGAGAGTTAGTGAGAGACTGCAGAAAAATTAAAAGGAGCTTTAAGGTAGACAAAAATGACAGCATGAAGACTTTCATTTTGGTGCCCTGCAATTCTCCAAACGTGGTCAAAAAATGTGTACATTTTTCCTCTTAATATCCTCCTTTTGCTTGCACTAGGCTCTCAGTTTCGAACCTTGTAAAACTTTTACGAGAGCTAAACATAACAGCATCTATTTGAGCCAGCGAGGCGAATGAATAAGAGTAGGTTGAGGAGACGGGCACATGGGGGAAGACAGGGAGGGATGGCGTACGCAGCGATTTGGGTGGGCAGATGGTGCAGACATATGGGCCTGTTAGGGGCAAAATAAATAAATAAACACTCACACATAAATACTGAGATGAACTGTGAGTGCCACAAACTGTTGGCCAACTTAGCCAGCTGAGAGAGAGCGCAAATGGGAGAGAGCTACTGCCGAAAATGCTTGCAGATTTCTAAATGGACCACTGCTGCATGAAAAGCATGCACACAGACAATTGTGTGGGATGACAGTAGGCTTTAGATATTTAGATATTGCTGTGCATTGCAGCAATTAAGGTGGATAGATACATGTACCATATATAATCGGTTTACTGAATGTGGATGCATTAGTATGCACTAAATATAGCCTCCATATACAGGTCAAAGACTGAAAGTTTTTCCTCCATCTCCGAGCTGAAATTCTTTTCTCCTGCTGTCTGGTTCTGCCGTGTTTGCCCTTCCTCCGCATTGCTATCTATACATTCTCCACCTCTTGTCTGCCTCCCGCTCAACCTCGATGCCTGTGGCTCAGTTAGAGAGACAGCCAGGTTGAGAGAGGTGATATCCTGGAGCAAACAAACGACTGCTTTGTACAACATGTTCTTTGCTCATATCAACTGCACGCTCCTACCCAGCTCCAGTCAAGATCTACTGCCCAGGAAATGGAGAAGGATTGAAAAACCAAACACTATACAGTCAGTGAATATACATATATATATGCTTTTGATCCCTGTGCAGATGTCCTTGTATATGAGCCCTTGATATAAATAATGTATAGATGATAAATCCATATGTGACCATGAGATTTTACTTGAAGCGCACCAGTTGGCAGGGCTTCACAGCTTCACACCCTCTCCTAATAGCATCTGCACCCAAACAGCATGCTGTGATGACCTCAGGCTGTTTACACTGAAACGGTCAAATCTGTGCATCAGCTCAAAATGTAAACAACCCATGGAGATCATGAATATCCCTGTCAGTTTAGGAGAGTGGGAATAGCTGACATGAGTGCTAAAAATAGACAAATCTTTTGATACTCCGGCTGGTGAAGACAGCCTCAGTTATCATAACTGGAACATTCTTGTTTTGTTGCTTGCATTTTCAGTGTATGTCACATTAACTAGGTCCTGGTCAGCCTGTGTGTGTTTGTGTGTGAAAGCTTCTAAGCATCTGTGTGTGCTCCCCACTGTGCATGTCTGCAAACATATTACACAATCCCTGGCAAACACATTTGGATGTTTTCCACATTCCTCGCAGTTTGAGCATGTTTGGTTGACAGACATCGCTGCCACCTTGCCACTTTATATTCTGTTTGGCTCTCTGCCGTCGTAACGTCTGTGAATTTAATTTGATTGCAGCTGTAATCTGCCGGCTAGTTAATTGACTTTGCAGAGCTTTGTCTCTCTCCTACCTTGATGGAGAGGGGTAGTTTGATAAGTTACAAAATGTCTTATCCTCTGTGCATGGGCCTGCAGGTCCCATTGTGTGCTTTGGTCACCGGAGAGTACTCCTCTTGCACTGCGCAAACTATAATGTGATCTCGAGGGAGAAGCTGAGCTAACCAGAATTTTTCTGTCATCCATCTTGTTGTCACAGTAGACAGGGAAGCCTAACTGTGATGACAAAGTCAATTCTTACAAAGCCATTTTCTCTGTCACAGATTCATCTGTCAAATGGGGCTCTTGAAAATGATGTTCATTTACAACTAATCTGTATTTGCAAACAAAATTTGGAGATAAATGATGCTACCAGGATGGCATTTTGTAATCAATATAACAATGAAACACATGACAAATAAATTTTAATTTGAGGGTCACTGGGTCACTAGTTTTGGAGCCGTTAATTTAATCACAGTCTTCATAAGTAGATATTTATATATTTGCTCAGTTGTCATGGAACTGTAAATTCTGCTGATTATTCTTTGCACTTCTAGGACTTTTCCATGACAACCAGGCAAACTTTGCTGATGAAGACTTTGTGGGCTGGGCAATATGGAGAAAATCAAATGATGATATTTTTGACCAAATACCACAATATTCATAGTGGGACAAGATTATAGGGTTGACTGTTAGTTCTTCTTCACAAAAAGCGTTGTCCCAACAATATCCTCTCCTGGTAGTATTTTTGTGGAAATATTTAAGCATTTAAGGAATTTTATTTTGCAGTGAAGGAATTTTATTTTGACGAAATGCATTGAACAAGTGGAAACCGTACATTTCCTGTGAACACGGAAATTAATTTAGAGTGGTACCTACAGTGTCATAGTTTGAATGCAGGGCCACTGACCGAGAGTCAGTATTTGATTAGTTGGAAATGAGAATGTTTTGGTGCTTCATATGCAAACCTTTTTCGAAAAAGAACTTCCCAATGAATGTCATCTGTTTAAAATGAACGGTATGTTATTGTGTTTTGTGGGAAGTTCATTCAGATAAACTGGCATGGGTAGAGTATATGGGCCAATCAAACATAGTGGCCTCATGGTGAAAGCGCAATGAGACCGTGACCTGGCACCAAACCCTGGCTTAATGCTCCTGAACAAGTTTGACTTAGTTATTGACAAAAAAGAGTAATCACTATGTGGGTTAATGGTTACCATGATCAATTGTGCTGGTTTACATTATGTAGTTCACTACATGATCCACATACATCAATGTCAAAGAGTCAGTGGCCTACATAGACACCAGAGAAAACCCGTTGGGTCAGAACTAAAGAATCAGGTCACTGGTGGCATAAAACTTGATTGTTCGAGTTACGCCAAACGACCACAGTGGAATTCAAAGTCGCAATCAAAACCTCATGGTGTGAGAAAAAGGCAAACATCAAGAAAGAGGACCACAACAGAGGAAAACCTGCTTCAATGAGGCATTTTGAGTGATGTTGCTTGTAAAGTCTTAGAAACACAGAGAGAATGGTGTTTGTTCTCATTGACTAATTTAATTAACACTAACAGAGGGAACTTCATTAGACTGTTTTCAGCTCATTAATGAAATTAATCTGACTGGGCATAAGCACACACAAGATAAACATCAACACACACAAACTGACAGACGCATGCATTACTGCACTGTACACTCTCACATGCACACATCAAAATCATTTAGAGTAACTTACGGGTTGCCATAGTCCCAGACAACGCACTGTGGGTCTGATGTACCCTGCAAGATACAGGGGGAGAAGGAGGGAGGGGGAGGGAGAGAGAAGATAAGCTGTTATTGCCAGTCGAGAGGATGAGTGAAAGAGCGAGGCAGAGTGAAGACAGAATAGCTTGTTGCCAGAGGAGAAAGAGTGATGCTGCATGGGCGATGGAGAGAGGTAAACAGACAATGAAAGAGAAGGATTGAGACAGACGGTAGGAGGGAGAGATGGAGAAAGAGTCATTGTCAGGGGACAGAGCAGCAAATAGCTGCTGCTGCAAAAGGAGAGAAGGTGTATGAACAATGAATTGAGAGTTAAGAGACAAAAAAGCCATTTCATGGACAATAATACACAGAAAGTTGGGGTCATAAACATCCAGTCGTGGAAAAAGCATTATTTGCTTAAGCACAACCACGGTGAGAAGTCGTAAATTAAAGTAAACAACTATGAAGCAGTGAAATGTACTTAAGTACAACAAGCACTTATTGTGAAGAACTGGTCCTCTCAGGGTATGTAAAGGCTCACCAAAGCATCTCTAAACATATCAGTATTCTGGGAGTGGATTAAAAACATTTAAAAAACCACAAAAGATAAAGTCATGCAACCTCTCACAATGGTCTAAACGCCAGTGATTTGCTATCCAGCTCTTAATCCATCAACTCGTTGAAGCCAAAAGCCAATTGTTGGGGGTCGAAAGGCAGGTGAATCATCTGGTAATCAAAGCTCAGTCACACATGGTGAAGAAAGGAAGACTCCCAATGACTCAATCAGGGAATCAATCCCAGGATCAATATCTTTAACTGACTCATCACAACTTGTTCCACTGGTGATCCTCAGCGATCTCTGCATTGATTGCTTTTTAAAGAATCCTCCGTGCCCTTTCAACCTGTATGTCTCATTTGGTAAGGATTGGATTGGGATTGGTTTTAAGGTGGACTCTGTGGGGTGTCTGGTCTGAATCCAGGATTCTGTTCTTACACTCATTCCTGAGATCAAATGCATTTAAAGTCTGTGGAACAAGTACAGTCTGAGAGAAACAGCTGACCAATACACTTTTTCGGACCTTCACAGTTAGACTGATCAGACCTCTTGTGTAACTACATCAGGTTCCCACAGTTGTGACGCCATTGTTGCACTGATGCAGAGGAAAATGAATCCCTCTCTGTACCAGTCTGTTGGTCCTTCCTCAATCCTGAATTGAGCCCTTTGCCTTTGAGCTCCCCCTCATGGTAAAGGGGATTATAGCAGTTCACAGCCACACTGTTCTGTCCAGCATAAAAAAGGATGATGTCCATATTAAGTAGACTTGCTACAGCCTGAGAGTAAAATTAAGAAATTAACTCCACTTGAATAAGGAGCAAAATGAAGATTTTCTGAATATCAGTAGTGTTTTAAATGAGCAAAAAAGGAGAGAAAGAGGTGATGCACATTCCAGTCTACACTATGAGGATTTATTTCTCTCAAAAGCAAGGTCACCCCTCCGTCTCCGAACACTTCATAACTGATCTCCCATGAATCAGTGAATTCTGGGGTCTCTGCATGGCTGGACTAGAGAGAACGGTATGATGCAAGGTTTATATACACAAGATCACAGGCTTGGAGATGCAGATTGATGGATGACGGCGCTTTGTTCTGCCTCACACGCAGACCGCCGCCGTCACCGACATTAGATGTCCCTAGGCGTGCATTAGCGAGGCAGGCTCTGTTAGCATTCAACTATCAATCAGTGTGCATCATGCCCGACTGTATGCTGCAGTGGGAGTGACATCCGTGTACTCCCACAATATCTGCCTCCTCTTTAGCGCCGATGTGTTGCATAATGACACCACCCGCTCGACTGATGCCTCTCAAAGGGAGCCACGGGTGTGTGATTCTGACATCTGCATTTACGGACCATATTAATGGCATCTACCTCAATGGCTCTATCCCTTTGTCTCAAAAAAGAACTGCCATTTGCTTCAAGGCATTCACAACTACATGTGGTAGCTATTTGGTGTTAAATGCTTCATGCATATTTGCCGTGAATATGGTCAGCTAATAAGATGAAATGAGCTACACAAACAGGCCTCATGGGGAGTCTTTCCAATTCATATCAAAGACTATATATTCAGAAAATGAAATGAAGCAACATGGATGATGTTTTTTGATTGATGAAAGTAAATTAGATCACAGTGAAATTACCAGAAAGGTTAGGAAAGCTAACCAGAGTCGCCTTTGTAATTGAAAAGGCAAGCTGAAGGATAGCTGGAGGAGAAGGTGTGGGTCTACCCGTTAACTGCAAGGGCACACAGAGTTCTCTGCCTCTCACTCACCATTATAGACACACACACACACTTTGACAACAGGGAAATATGTGAGGAGTCTGACTGGAGCAGATGTCCTCTCAGTGAAGACATGACCGTGCAAAGAGACCCCTACACCCCCCTTTGAGAGTGAAGCCTGAGGCAGCTGCTGCCACTGCTTCAGTAGCTCGCTGTTTCTACACTGGCCAAGGTCGACATCAACTGCAGCTGAAGACCCACACTTTCATTTCCATGGCCTCTCTGGTTTCCAAATAGTAGCTCAGCATTTTTCTGCTTAATGAAGTTTAGGCCCAGTTGAGCAATGATGAAAAGTCAGAAGATTAACGCTGCCTTTGAGGTCAAATAATTGTGTGTGCATGTACAAGCGCATGTAGAAGTAAGTAATTAGTTTCAATGAATGCAATGAAATTACTTTAACTTTATTTTTGCACTATGATTTGGTTATATCTTAGGAACCTGGAACCCCCAAAAGTGTTTTACAGGTATAGTTACACATTATTTTTATTCTCTTTCTTTACTAGAGTTTTGTGGAGCCACTGGCACTCCAGTTTGTTTGTGGGTGCAGTCTTGAATTTATTCTTTTATATTTAACTTGCATAATATACTGTTGTGTATTTCCTGTATTTTATTGTACTTATGGTATCTATTGTATTTTTGTACATAGACTATTGTCTGTTTTTATGTCATATGCTATGTACTACCTTGTTCTGTGTCTTTAAAAGTTATCATTATCATTATTATTATTATTATTATTATTATTATTATTATTATTATTATTATTATTATTATTATTAGTAGTAGTAGTAGTAGTAGTAGAAGTATTAAAAGAGAAGAATGACACACCTCATATCTGTCCATTTAATAAATATTAAAGACAGCCGCCATTTCGATTAGCTTAGCATAAAGACTGAAAACAGACGAAAACAGTTACAGACACCAGCAGTCTCCAACTGATGAAAACCCTTCTAGGTGCTGTTAGGCTGATTATTTTTACCTACAAGCTTCAATGTGGAGGCTCATGCACACCATCAGAAAACGTGTGAACAAGTGTGTAGGAGGGAATTGTCAATAGATGAGAAGAGGACCTGGTGAAGGTCAGACGAGAAAAACATTGTCTACTTAATAATAACGTTTTCTGCAAGTAATAGGACAGCGTGTGGGAATTCTCTCTTTTCTGATAGTTACCCACTAACAGAGTCTGCAGGCAGCCAGCAAGCTTGCTGTTTCACTCTGTATCCAGTCTTTATTCTAAGCTAAGCCAACCAGCTGCTGGTTTAATAATTAAAGTGGTATTTCACTGCTGGAAAGATGGTATTTTCATAAAAGTGGGCTGTCTATGCTGTAGAAAAATACAAATATCTTTTATAAATTGGTGCTATATGATCAGAGAAAACAGAATAAGGGCTGTGGCTTTGCTCAATGGGTGGAAAACGTTCAACCACCAGAATGCACTGTGCCACACCAGACTAAGAAAAGCTCCTGCTGGTGGATGACATAATGTGAACTTATGTTGCCATTTTGACACATGAAACAATATGGCAGGCAGTTGGTAACATAGGATCCTGAATAACAGTTGAAAGGCATGATATAATATGTTTCTGAAAAAAATTTTTGTCGTGAAATAAGCAACGCAGTAACATAATCTTGGTTTATATTTAATCAGCACTGCTCAGTTGTACTGTTTGGTTTGAGTTTGAGAGTGAGTGTTCATGGCGCTGGTACACCAAAATGTGGAAGTACAATCCAATGTCCAATGAACAGCTCTAGAACCAGTGGAAAGATGAGCAGGGTGGTGTGGGTGCTGGTAAGATGGAGGGAAGTTTACCATAAATTATTTACACATGCTACCCACTTTGTTATAATACAAGTTGGTTGAAAGTCAGTGATGTCTCCCTTTAGGGAGACATTTAAGTGGTGTCTTTTCATTTAACTCTCTGCAAGAAAGCTAATGAGTGTTTGCCAAAAAGTCAAAAAAAAAAGAAGCTTTAATCATACTAATCCTTTAGTGAAATTCTACAAACACAAACTACTTTGGTTATAAAAAACATTATTTTTTTGTCTTTTATTTTGCTTTTAGGAGTTGCTAAAACCTTAATTAATTTCAAGTAGCAATTATGGATATGAGCACTGGTTGCATTTCAAACGAAACCAAACGAATATTATGCTAATCACTTGTATCCTCTGCAATGCCATTTCAATTTTGTTATATGGCAGAGATATATTAATTTTCAAATGTGGTACTAATTAATTTTCTACATCATTTTAGTCAATTATTCCTCTTGAGGGTGGTTTTGCTGTAGTTGAACTTCCTCCCTGGACTTGGGACAGAAAGTCTGCAGTATAAAATGGGAAATGGGGTTTAAAGTTGTGGGCATTTGTTGGACTGGAGGGCTCTAATGAAAAACACCATTCAGATGCTTTATGGGGAATATAGGATTGAGCATTTATGGTGCTTGACCTATACAAAGGGACTGCAAATCAGGATATCTCAGTCTGTACTGCTTTTTTCTGTCTCTTGTGGATGTCCAAAATTTAGAAGAGAGCAATGCTAAATAGTGCGAGAACCTCATTAAGCATGAGGGTGATGTCCTCACAAACACTGGTCTAAGGTATGCATGTGTGTATCCCAGCTCTGTACCCTGTGCAGGAGAAGTATGTGTCCTCAGCAGGAGCCTCCGCTTAGTAATCCAGAGCAGCATGCTTAGATCAGCATTAAGACATCATTCTCTCTCGACAGAGGGTGTGCAACCTGCAGTACCTCTGCTTTGCCAAAAGTATTAAAAGGCAGAATAATAGGAAGATAAAAGATGAAGGCATATAAAGGAAATGCCATAATTAAGTAATGAATCTTTGTTTTAAAGCAGGGAGATGGAATGGCGGGGGATGGAAAATGAATACAAAGTCTTTATAATGAAACACTGCAATAGTTTTGACCCCAAGGTCCTGGATGACACAGGGAGAGACTGATTTCATTGGAAGATTTCTCGTGTGCATATACTTTATACAAATGTGTGTGTGTTTGTGAAGAGAGAACCATTAAAAATTCAACATTATTTTCAAAACTGTGCCCACCTTTGCACAGAAGAAAGTCTAATGAAACCTGCATCATATTGAGGTCGTGAGGAGGGCCTCTCATTAAACTTGCACTTAGCCCTTTCCAATGAAGACACCCCATGAGTCGTTTATAATAACACACTCCACTGTAATATAAACCAAATAGGCATCAGGAGACGCCGTGATGTAAGGAAGTGAAAAAGGTCTGCATTTATTCAGGCAATTCAACGAGCACTATGGCACTTTATAGCATGCAGCACTTTCTCTTTCATCTGAACTCAGGAAACATGGGTCAGCTGGGAGAAAAGGGATCCTTTAAAGCTTGGGAAAGATTTATTTTCTTGGCCAAAGCTTGCTCAATATACAAGTATATAATAACAAAACAAGCAAACCATTGTAACACTTTGTTGCTGCCAGGAATATGAGTACTTGTCTGGTGGTTAGCAGTCATCTTGAGTGGTTGGAAAAGTTCAGAGTAATGTTTTTTAACTCTCAGATACTCTATCATGAAATGATCTAGATCTTGAAGACTCATGACCGGCAAGTGCTTTGTATTAAAAGGAAACTTATCTTACGGCTGATTTCAAGATATACTATGTAGGATTGTAGGTTACTGTAAACACCACCAGCGAAAGGGAAGTAAAAGCCAACCCAAGAGTTACTCTTATTTGGGGTTTCATCTTTCATCTTTCTTCAGGTGGTGTCTCTTGGATGCTTGCTGCTTATGGTCTTGCACTTGGTGGCTACCTTTTTTATTAAGCCCAGACCTCACCTGAGCACTGTGGGCCTATAAACGGCCTAAACACAGAAAGTAAAAGGATAATATGAAAGTAAAGTTGAAAAGCAGAAAAGCATGCCTCCACACACTTCTAGGGAAGTGATGATTGTGAGGGATTTCTTTGAATGAGTCTATACATTGTTTTAAGGAAAATTCTGCATGAAAAAAACAACAACAACAACAAAAAACACTTACATTAAAAAGCGGCGACAGCTCCACTACCACCATGGGCTTGCTGGGTTGTGGTTCCGGCCGCACTGTCACCGTCAGGATCTTCGAGTTGATGACCGCAGGGGGGCTGCAAAGACACGCACAGTCAACCACAAAACAGTTTTATTTTTTAGGAACTGTACCACACATTCAAGGTTGACTAAAACTGTCTGATTTTAAATGACAAGAAGAAAATGGAATATGCTGGTGAGTTACTTTTTTTTTTGTCACACACAACTTTATGTGTTACACATAAAATCAAATGCATCTGAACACACTCAGAAACAGGCATGTGCAGCCTGCTGTGCTTTTGATGGTTTTTTTTAGTGTTTGCAAAAATAAATACATAAATAAGTAAAAAAAAAAAAATTAAATCCTAATGAGAATGGGAGAAAGCTTGTGCCTAAGTAAAAATGGCACATTGGACATATTAGCATTCAACAGAGCTACAGGGAGAAAAGGGTTTTAACAGATCCAGATCATCCACAACCAAGAGCACTGACCTGAATAAAAGGGCCCAGGGCCAGCACAAACACCATATCACAGTGGCCTTATGACAACCTCCTGATTCCTCCTAACTTCTATTTTTCTAAGTTTTTTTCTGTACAAGTTTCAGGATCCATTAGGCCTGCACCCATTCGAAGCCCACTGTACAATTCCAAAAATACACCGACAAGGCAAAAGAAAGAGAAAATATCTAGGGAAATGTACTTTTTTGGGGATCCAAGACATTTGTCTGATAACTAGGCAGACACAAGGAGAGGAGAGAAGCAACAGAGACATTATGAGAGAGAAAATTGATGTAGAATATGAGGTTGGAAACAGAGAAGAAGTGACAGAAGAAAGGGCACAGAAATAGAAAGGTGGTAAGAATGGAAACTAAAAAAAGGATACAAGGGAAATGAAAAGTTGACAGAAAGAGATGCAGAAAGGTAAAAGAAAGGACAGCGACAGGAGTAGAAAGTGAGATATATAGCTTAAAATGATTGAACAATTATAAGGTAGATCATATGACAAGTACTCACTTTGGTGCAGGTAGGATGACGCCCAGCGTCCTGTACAAGATGGCTCCAATGACATAGTACATTGTAGACTCTGATTCCGTCTCAGTCTCTAAAAAACACAGAAAATTTTGCATCTGGTCAGCCCAAATAGATGGCATTGTTTACCCAAAACACCTTCCAAATAATCTTGAAATCCATCTGTTTCTCAGTTAATCAATCTGTATCCCTCTTGTTATCCTGTACAAGGGCACAAGCTGCTGAGGACGTTTATTTGGACAAGTCCAGTGAAAAAACAGGTGGCAACCTCCCAGGGTTGAAAAATTAAGCCAATAAGGAAGTGTCAAAACCTGCAGTTGCTCTGATGGCCACTTGAGGCTGGCTCCAGAAGCAAGTCAATTCCCATAGACACCCATGTTAAAATGCCAAAATTTAGAGCAGGTTTTGGTCTCTGCAGCTAACTTTCCTGTTCATGACAACTGTACGAGAAGTGCATTTTATATAACTTACCCGTTTTAATTGTACCAAGACTTAGAATTATGCATAACTAAGGGTGCGGCTGCATTGAAGGACAGGCTGTCTGCAAGGCGTCACCTCAGCTTATTGGTCAGATCCACCCCTCGGTACTCCACAGCTCCACACTCTTGTCAAACCCCAGCTCCAAAAATCCCAAATGGTGACAGCAAAAATGCCAAACTAAAGGTTTCAAAACAGGACTCCCCATTTTACATTTGGCTGTATGTTGATTGGGAGAACAGTGGAAATTAAAACTTTAAAAAGCAAAACTTCTCAGACAACATGAAACATGCTAACCTGGAGTTTCAATTACAGACTGGAGTGTTAGTATTTATGATTGATTGAGATAACGTGTACTGCACTGATAACTCATGATTTGTATTAAATACACAAAATGCAAACACATCAATTAGATGGTGAAGCAAACAGGCACAGATTTCACCTGCCTCTACAACCTGCAATTTCATCTTAATTTACATTCACTCTTGAGCTGTCGCTGACAAATGCTCTGTTGAATACATCAAAATAAGAAAAGTTAGTTAATTGCAGAGCATGAAATGACAGCCATATTCCATACACAGATTTAAAATGCTTCAAGGTGAAAAAAATGCCACTATTTGAGGTTCAAGATCCTGGCTGAGCAGTTAATGTAAGAGGAGACACTATTTGAGTCATTTTTGTGCCTTTTAGCAGCTGGTAAGTCACCTATTGCTCAGCAGAAGCCTTTAACCTGAATTAGTCTGATTAAATTATTTCAAGAAAGACAAAGTGTCCACATCCCCCTAAAAAAAGTGTCTCTTTACATTGTTTTCTCCTTTTCCCTAGTTTCAAAGCCCCTTTCTTCTGTTTCTCCTCCTGAGTACTTGCCCCTCTCATCCTCCTCTGTTGTTGCCATTCTCCAACCTACTTTTCAACTTTTCCACCCTTTTCAACAGCCCTTCTTTACAATCCCTTCCCTTCCACCACTCCCTTCAGTATTCTTTCACCAAAAAGAGCAGGGGCTCCCAAAGAGACGTACTGTCCCTCTGTAAATGTCACTTTGTCTCGTGTGAGGGAGGCGAAAGGAAGCAGAGAGAAAAAGTAAGAGGGAAAGAGTTCATGTTGAGAGATGCCACTCCCTCCTTTGCCCTTTCAGACTGAGAGAAGCGATGGAGGACCATCAGCACAGAGAGCTGGAGAGGAAGAGACAGAGGGGGCTGATGGTATCAGACATACTGGGTGACTCATCCAAAATCTGTCTGCCTGCTGCCTAAGAGGTAATACTCAGGAAGAGAGATAGCTATGCAAGACAGATGAGGAGAGAAAGAGGAAGAGACAAAAGGATGTCGACAGTGGGGGAAAAAAAGCAATTGTAAGACTGTGAGGAGGCAAGCCCCCCCCCCCCAAAAAAACAGAAAAAAACCCCCAGATCAAAGTCAGCGTGAGAAAGCCTGCGAGTGTGATGGATCCTAATTGGACAGTGTCTGCAAAGGCATGCAAATGAGCAAGTCAGTGTATTGTGGGTAAATGGTAAATCAGTGTGTGATGGGGTGGCACTCCTACGCTAGAGGATGATTAATACCACAAAAGCACTCAATCACAAAACTGTAATTTCCCATGAACAGACTTTTTGTCACTGCCCTCGCTGAGTATCTGAATGATTGGTGGTCAGCTGTAATCCAGCAAAATGGCAAACCACCAGTCACCGGCTGTGGACTTTAATATGCCATTTGTCAGGAGAAGATATGCTTGGAGTTGATGCAAAGCCATAATTTATGGTTTTAATCAAAGATCGAAAGCTCTTTCTGAACAGTTCCATGTGAGTTACTCTTTTCATTCCGTCCTGCTTTCTTTCTTCTGCACATTTGCTTTTTTCACAACTTCTCTACCCATGACAGAAAATGTTAAGAAATTAAAATATTGTAGAATAGCATTACTTTTACTCAGGTGAACATACTGACAGGGTGACATGCTCAAGCTCAGCAAAATTAATTTCCTACAATGCTACCTTTTAAGGGTCAGTGATTCATTATTTATACTGAAATGTCCTACATAACTTACCACTACCTTCTATATGTCTTAAAATTTGTATTTTTTAACTAACTCTCAGCAAGTCAAACTACTGATTCTTATAAAAAGTTAGTCAACTGGTAAATAACTATTTGCCTTTTCTGGCTTTGCAGTAGAGTATATGATAAAATCATTAGCATTTGCACATCTATGTGATATGTGTGGAGCTGGGGCCAGAAGGCTATTAGGTTAGTTTATAACCCTTCTCTACCAAAATAAGCGCGTTTATGTTGGGTTTTTAAATGTAGGAAAACCCACTATAAATAGGTAGTAAACTCCCTTCACATTTGCCAGTAGACCAGAGTTGTGTATATTGTTTTTTCCTGGTGTTTCATGTTCAACGTTACAGACAGACCGGAAAACATGTTAGCAAACAGTATAAAGAAGCGTAGATGCCAGTGAAAATTTCCTCTTCTCTTTATCTGTTACTTTGTCAGTGTTTCTCTGTATGAACTAATTTTTAAAGATGTTCAGTCTCACCTGCAACGGAGAAGGATGAAATTTGTGGCAGTGTGTCATTGTATCATGCTGGAAAATGGTTGAAAATTAGGGCGTCTTTTGTGGTGTGAGCTTTACATCACTGCTGATTGGAACTGATTGGAGTCGGAGCCGATAAATACCTGTGAATACTTGTTTGATGCGGAAATGAATGCCAGTTCTAACCTTCACATTAAAGACAAAGACAGATGTAAGTGGGTGTTAATGGGTTTTTGTCAAATGGGAGAGGGGCTTTAGTGAAATGGGAAGCAGGGTTAAATGGAGGGCTATGTCCGAAGATCAAAAAACTACCTACCAACACCTCCAAATCAAACTAATTACCACACAATTTACACCGTAACTCATGAAAATCAAAATTGTCAAGATGAAAAGTTGTGGTTTTATAGAAATTAACATGCTATGACCATTTCTTGGTGAACAAAAGCTGTGTGCAGAGAATTACTCAGGTCATGTATTGCTGTCATTGTGAGGTTGTCAGATGGCAACATGTCATTCTTGTCTTCTGTTCTGTTTTTCTGTGTATTCTCATCTCATTCTCATCAAATGAAAGTTTGTCTCAAATATAAAACTGTTCCTATTGGAGATACAACTTTAATTCCAGCTTTAAACATCAATTCTAAGCTCACTGGTGATATTTTGGAACTCAACATAGTTACAGCTAGCACCACAAATACAAAAATCATAGTATAGTCCATGTTGTTTGTGTTCTTTCTAGAATAATACTTAATAGGTATTTAGTATTACTAAGTTTATGTATCATAAATGTATGCATGTACCAGCAATAGGGTATGTGAGATGTAAAGACACTGCAAGCATGTGTATGGCTGTAAGACCGAATGAGTGCCTGCAATGTGTATGTTTATGAGAGAGACAGTGAAAGGAGAGAGGGAGTTTGTCACTTCAAAAATCAGTGAAGAACAGTCCCAGCCTCTGCCCAGTGAAGCGATTCATGAACCTATCAATTGGCTGCGTGTATGTGCAACTGTGTGCACACGTGCACACACAAAGGTGCCAATGGGCCTTTATGAGCATAGTTAAGCTGTCCATCTGAGATAGGCTTTCATTATGGGGTAAATGAACCAATCAAACCGATAGCAATCAACTGAAGACCTCAACTCTTGGACTGCCAATGGGAAGAGGCAGAGTTCCCTCAGGGGCAAAGTCTAATAATAATGTCCTAACTCATAAAACGACATGCAGTTGGGATGAAACAATTTACTAAATAGCATATGCTAAAATGGCAATGGCATGTGCTGAATATCATATGAGAAAATGGTTGAGTAAATGTGACGCAGCCGGTCACTTTTACTGCACCACAAGCACTGCAGGAGACAAAACATTCATTGCGACAAACTACTAAGATAATGGACAAAGAAATTGAGATGGAGGAAATGCACGATAGCAACACAATAAAACAGAAATGCAGGATAAATGGAGAATGGGGAAAAAGACAACATTGCAATGCAGCAGCATTAAACAGGGTCTTGCGATTGTACCGCCTTTTGTCTCCTGTTGCAGCCAAACATTCAGTCTTTGAGATATCTGAATTTGCTGTTACATAAAATCTGGAAAAACAACTTGAACAAAACAACTCACGGGCATCCTATAAACGAGTTCTGCTACATAAAAGCAAGATGGATGGTGAGATGGAAGAGGGGCACAAAATAAGCACATTACATTGTGCATAATAAAGAGACAGAGAGACTAAGTGAGTCGAGGTGAGGTGCCCTGAGGTAAGCATACACGATGTCAGGAACGCCAATCAAAGAGTCTGTGTCATCAGAGCAAGTCAGAGGTCAGAGACAGCTCTGCTCTCTCAGCCCGCAGCCTCTCTGAACCTTAATTTGGGCAGGGGGCGGGGTGCCAGACAGGAAGTTTGCCAGTGTAATTTCCAGTGGGATGTGACCTTTGCCATCGTTGGTAGTGGATCACATCTGCCACAGAGAATTCTCTTATCCAATATAAGCCACTTTCTTTCCACTCTTAATTCCCTTTGTCTCCCCTGAACAACTTCAGGTCTTATGCATCCTGGTTTCTCCTTCCTCTTTGTGCTTTATTCCACAGTTAGGAGTGCGTTTGGACAATCACTTCGCTCCTTTCTTGGCGTCACTTGAAACCATGGAAAAAATGTTCACGGCAGTTTAGACAAACAGCAGTTAGCTCTCGTATGCTGCTAAAAGCTAAGAGACATCTTTCAAAACTGTGTGAGGACTTGATGCTCTCGAGGGGATGCGGCACACTTCTTCACAGATGAAAGACCTGCATCTTCTTGAGAAGCCCTCCAGGGCGTATTTATAGTCCAAATACAAATCCTTAGCATTACCCTTCGACGTCCTTGGAAAGCCTTCTATCTGCTTCCATGAGACACATGTCTGAGTGTGTGAATTCACACTGTGATAACTGGGTCTGACCTTGGCTGAAGGGAGGGTTGAGTGGGGTGATAACAGGTTCTCATACTGTTTGTCTAAGATTCAAGACAGAGACTGAGGATGACAACAGATTCAAATCATGGCAATGAGCCAAGTGCTACAGACAGTGTTGTGGAACAGCTGATTGCTCTTAAAATAACATCATCAGACTAATTTTGGTATTAATGGGTAGATTTGTTTGTGGCGGCTTGTGTCTTCCGTTCCAATGATTGTTTCTAGAAAAACCCTTGAAAAAAGCACCAAGGTTGGGTCAGATCTTGGTAGTATGCACTACTACCTCTAGGCATCTCAGCCTTCCTAAGCACTAAAACTAATGTGTTATACCAGCATTTCTCAAACCTCTCCTGGAGGACTGCCAGTCCTGCATGTTTTAGATCTATCCCTGCTGTAAAACAGCAAATTCAAAGGATCAGCCTATCATCAAGCTGCTTTAGAAGTTCATACTGAGCTGTGTCGCAGGACTAGTGGTCCTCGAGGAGGAGTTTGAGAAACGCTGTGTTATACTACCTGGTGGAGCCCTCTTCAGATGGCCTTTGTTCTTAGACCCTGGTATACGTACTTACATTTAGCGTAGTGTGAGTGTTACGTACTGGTACAACAAGAAACAAGTGTGGGCAAATCCTGGACAGTGGATATCTATCTTAGTTGCCCTACCTTCAGCTGGAATGGTGAAGACCTCTTTAGGGATGTAGAGCTTGTCCTCAGCTGTTCTGGCCCAGTCCTTCATCCCTCTCCGGCCCTTCATGGGGAAGTTGATATCGCTGGATACGGCTGACACTGGTTCTCGCTGGACAGTTATCACTAGACAAACAAGATACACCAAAAACACTCACTTCAATGAAGAATTGGGGCTGAAACAAAGAATACTGGCTCAAGATACACTTTGCAGGAAATGTTGGTTACTGCTTGTAAACATAACTTTCAAACTCTTCTCTACTGTACTTGTGCACACAGTGCAAGCTATTGTACTACTGAACAAACCATGGGTATAAAATTTTGGGGGGGACACTGGGGACCCATACCCCTCAAAATTTAGTATGTGTGCAGTTGTCCCACCCCCCAATAAAAACATAACAGTGAGAGAGGAAGAGAGGACTTTTATTTTGCTAATAATGAATTAAGTGTTAAATGCTCAAAGGGTCTATTGGAGGACCCCCAAAATGTTTCTTTTAAAGAAAATCCTGCATACTATACCTTTAAAGACCAGATGAGCAAAAAACAAAACAGTGCAAAATAATCTTAAAAAGTCACTGTCATTTCATTGTTAAACTTCATTTATAGGAAATCTTAAGAAACACATATTTTTTTAAAAGTGAGAGAATATAAAATGACAAGTTGAAATAGATCATATAACAAACAAGACCATAGCTAAGTGTAACTGAGAATAAAGAACTGTAAAAATTCACACCCAAATTCTGACCTTAACTCTCTAAAATATCTAAACAGAGGAATGTCTCTAATGGTGCAAAATGATCTTTTAACTGTCTCTGCTGAGTGACTGCATTACAGGACGCTTACTGAGATTGTTGGTAACCACCAGGAAACTCTGGAAAGGCTTCTGGGCTTCTCCGATGAGATGAATGAAATCTTCTAATATCCTCATCAGCAAAGCAG
Organism: Plectropomus leopardus; assembly: GCF_008729295.1. Classification (NCBI taxonomy): domain Eukaryota; kingdom Metazoa; phylum Chordata; class Actinopteri; order Perciformes; family Serranidae; genus Plectropomus; species Plectropomus leopardus. Next base: position 14,446,761 of record NC_056480.1, read on the forward strand.
CACCGGGAGCGACCTGTGGATGCAGGGATGAAAAAGAGGGGTGAGCATCAATCATGACGATGTCATCGTATTTATAATCCATGGCAAACTCTCTATGAGCCATATCTCACCCCTTGAAACACTTTTTTATTCATTGCATTATCTAGACCACTGAATGTGTTCCAGGGCGGTAAATTGTTACCACGTGGGATATAATATCATATTTGGTTACTTGTTTATTGTGTCCAGATGGAGAGTAAACACACCTCAACTCAAGGGCATCAAGATGGGTCACACACAAAAATGCACAAATGTGCACACATACACACATAGTATAATTAATAGACAGCCATTGCATTTAGTAAACAGGTGTGTTTTTATGACTGTAATGAAAAGTTAATGTGCAATGTGGTCACACCCACCTTTACACACAAATACACACGCAATAAAGTACTGAACTACACACACATTCAGAAAACTTAGAACGATAGTAGGTGGCTACTGATTATGGTATGTATGCACACATACAGTAACTCACAAGCAGAGGGCTTTACCTGATGTGCGTCCTCCCATTTCTCTACATTTTCCATGTCCAACATGAGGCTGACTATCTGGAAGAATTTCTAAACACAAGATGCACTGAGTTGTTATTGCAGCAAGGCCTCTAGATTCTGTCAACTCATTTGTGTGTGTTTGCATGCACACTCAATTGTTAGCCCTTGTCCCCTATTGTGTAGCTAACCTGCACCCACCAACCATTAGTACTGCAGCAGTACTGCAGTTTATTCTCTGTCAACCCTACTACAGTAGACCTTTGTACAGAGGCATATTGTAAAACATAAAATAATGTCTGTCAACTGACTGACTGAGACAGCAGCATTTTGCTCTCTTACAGGCAGTGAAAAGAGAAAAACGCTGCTAAAAAATCCCGTTTGAGGCCACGGAAACTGTGTAGCTGTGGCTCATTGTTATGCACAACTTGTGCAGTAGACAGAAGAGCTCCTACACTGAATAAATTTTGAGGCGTTGCAAATGTACCTGTGTGTGCATGTTTTGTATGCTGACTTGAGGGGGCTTGGCTCTGCTTACCTGCACGTCGTCGGGAGCTGGGATGTAGGTTGCTCTTTTGAAGGTGTCCGTCACATTTCGCAGGATCTCCGTGGAAAAGAGAAGGTCGCCACTGTAGTAGCTCCTCCTCTGCAAGAGCTCCAGGAGACTCCTTACGATCTGAGACATGCCCTCCCCGGCCAGGGTCCTCTGACCCTTCGCGAGATGCTCTCGTAACTACAGTGTGCAGAGAGAGACAGAAATTTAAAAAAGATGATACTTTCACTTCTGCCTGGAACAGTCAAGATGATTAAATGCACGCCCACTGGCACTAACTGTATGTAGTGCATGTGTTCTTATTCAAAATATGTAGCTGGTAAAATGTCAGAAAGACCAAACAAATCAAAGATCATGTTTTTCCCCCTAAGAAATCACAGAAATGATTGGGATGTGAGCCAAGGGGGATGTTTCAAAACAGGAGTATATATGAGCATGTTTGGATTTTGGGGCTTGTGCTTAAAATAGGCGAGCAAAAAGAGGCCTAGCAGCACTCTCAGGCAGGCAGGAATTGGATCTCATCACTTCAGAGACAGAGATACAGAAAGCAAGACTGTGTCTGCGTGTGTGTGTGTGTGTGTGTGTGTGTGTGTGTGTAAAATGCAGACAGAGAGAGAGAGAGAGAAAGAGAGAGAGAGAGAGAGAGAGAGAGAGAGAGAGAAATATGAGAGAGCCTGGAATAAAAGAAGATAACAGCAATCAAAGAAAATTAATTATTGACTCCTAGTGTTAATGAAAGGTTAGAACAGAAGCGAACAGTGCAATCAGCTCTGTCACGTACAATCCCTGACCCCTATCTCCTTCCACCATCATTGTGGAGATGAGAGAGGTTGAAGTTCACAGAGCAGGAAAACAGCCTGGCTGATGAACACATTCATTAGCTATGTTCATTAATTGATAAGTGTGAGCGCAAAGCTCTGGAAAAGCTAATTAGAGATACCGGGAAGCCTTGAGTAAAGACACTCTGCTATTTTTGGTAAACTTTTTTTTTTTAAAGAAAGTTGAACAGAGGTACATGATGGGTGAAAAGGGGGCAGGTTAGGTGGAAAATAACTTTTAAAACAGAAAGCACTTTGTTTTTGGCTCAAATTATGTCATCTGGAAGAATATACATCTTGTTTTTCTTCTTGCTGAAGAGTTTCTACTGTTTTGTTAAAAAGGAACTTACAGATAAATGTAAATATCTATAGTCAAGTGAGACGCATCTGGCGAAGCTCGGAGGACCCCAGAAAGCAACTCCATTATTGTCCAGCATGCAACGACGACTAGCAGATCCTGAAAGAAAAAGGACAAAAACTTTATATGTAATTTATCAAACTTAGGAATGAAACCTTTGCAAGAACACATCATAATATATTACTGTTAATATGGTGTCCAATAGTCATTGACCGTGAACAGGAAAGCCTTCCATTCACGGTCAATGAACCTGCTGCTGTGCCTAAGTACTAAATGCAGCATGCAGAAATTGAGAAAGATCTTAACACCTCACATACAAATTTATACTACTTTTGAAAATAGAAAAATACTTGCATTAATTCTAGAGGTATTTTCCATTTATCACATCACTAAGGTCAGGGGTTATACACAGAGGGTCTGTCTAATGCATTGTAATATAGGGAAAACAACAGTGCATTTACAATAATGACACTTAAGAAACAATAAAAACAAAAGGTCACTTTTGTAAACGTGACTTTTTTGGAGTTAAATGTTATTTAGGATAGGTACAGCTACCAAATGTTTAATTTGTTACAGTTTTGGCAGCTCGCGGTGTGTGGCTGCTCTAACATGGCAGCCAGCAGATAGACTGGTGAAGGCTGCCAAAATACTTTACTAAGACAAAACCTTTTCCCTAGCCAAACAAATATGCACTCACTGAACTGTGGCTCTGTCTTTTTATGAGTAATAAAGTGACATAAATAAACTGTAAAGTTTCACGTTTAATTAAATTTAGTTCATAGATTTACCTTAAATGAAATGTTCTTGAAGTTATAATGTTTTGCTGGCAGGCTACCTGATTCACACAGGCGTGTTTTGATGTGGGAGCCAATGCCGGAGTTTAAAAGATGTAGAAACACATTTATATTACAGGCATTTTGAACCACATCTGCTCTTGGCTTCAATTCTAAAGAAGAAAGTGTCTGAAAGAAATCAAGGGTTGTTCTTGTTTCTGCTTTTGGAAGTTAAAAGGAAAGGTCTGGCAGCAGCTGTTTGAGTTCTTCCTCAGTTTAGATCAACATTACCATGATAAATAAAACACAAACAAGGTTATATTCAAGCAGCTACTAATTTAGGGTAGATGCTGCATGATCTGCAAATGTTATAATGACCACCTCTGTGTACCAAAATGCAACAAAGTAATACTATTTCAGAACAGTTTTGATGATCCTTAGATATTTGTATCTAACTGTAATTTTTTTAGGATTCCCCAATCATAATTTTATTAATTCTACAATATTTTCTTTGATAAAATAGATGATTGCTGTTCTGTTGCACTGTTTTTCCAACTTCACAGTCAAACATGAGAAGCATTAAGATTTTTATTTTCGTGTAGTTTTGTTGTAAGTTTAAGTTCCTTATAGCTTTCCTTTTAGCTAGCTAATGCTTATGATCGAGTGTTAACGTCAATTCATGGGCCTAACAAATCTTGCTTTTCCCTGTTGGACATTTTCAGATTTTTCATCCTGCAAGCTGGTAATGTCTTCCTGTGGTTTTTTTTAAAATAAATATGAGTATCTATAATGTTAGGTTCCTTTTTGTCTTACCCTTTAGCTTGCTCTATTCATGCTAACTACCAGATGCTAAGTTTTTTTGTTTTTTTTCCTTTCCTTTTTGCCTGTTTGAGATCTTCAGTTTTTTTCATTATGCAGGTTTCCTCTTTAATGACAATATGACATTAAATCTCTTTATTCAATGAGTGTCTATGGGTGTTTTCTTTCTCCCACTGTAACTAGCTCTGCTCATGCTATCTACCAGGTGTGATTTTCCATTCATGGGGTTAACAAATTTCTGCTGGACATTTTTTATGACTGTTTGATATTCTCTAATGCTGGCTCATGGCTCGTTGTTGTTTTTTTTAAGAACCGGCTACAGTTTGAGTCACTGTTGTATTGTGTAATGTCACTGCTGATTTATACTAAACCCCAAATTACAAATTAACACGAGCTGCCATTGAAATATGCTAACAGCTGTCAGATTCTGGCTGAAGCTTATCATGCAACTGACCAGTGGCATTAGTTGGACACTTGTTGTAGACTGTTTCTCCAGCTGAGGCTCTCTTCCATGCCATAGAGAGAAGGTGTTCGTCTTTACATATCTCATGAGGAGCTGTAGAACCAGGCGAGAAATACATCGAAAAAGTAAAATGAAGCATAGTCTAGCAGGCGCTCAGAAAAAGAAAAATCACCACGCACACACTCCCACAGACACATACATAGCCAGCAAAAAAAGAGGGAGACAGAGAGGCACAAAAAACAAGATTCAAATCAATGTTCTCCTGCAGCAGCTCCCAATCTTATTCCCTTGTACATTGCTCAGTGCTCTCTGTCAGTGTCACTGCCTCAGTACAGTATCTCATTCCCTCTTCATCTTACCCCCTCTCTTTATTCATCTGTTTTTCCCCCTCCCTCCCTTTCATAACCCTGATGAAAAAAAACAGGGAGAGTGTAGATATTCCGAGGGGGCAGAAAAGTGTTGGCAGAGGCTATGCAGGGAGATGAAAAGGGATGGAGAGTGGAGAAAGAGAGAGAGAGAGAGAGAGAAAGAGGCTGAAAGAGAGAAAATATGATATGATGTTCCCCTGAAATGCCAACAGACAAGATCCTCGTCTTGTATAAGAGAGGCTTGGGAGCTACTCAAAACAAAGAGGTCACGGTGGAGGGTGCACTCAGAAGTTTATCATTTGTAGTCTGTCAGAGCTCAATGCAAGCACGTACACATGTGGCATTCAGGCTTGTCGAGAACATACACTTGCATATTCAAATGCACACACAACTTCAGTCAGGAGGCGTGCTTATTAAACCACACTGTTTCCTGCAGCGCTGACAGTCTGACATTGAACATCTCGCCCTCTACCACGCAGAAACACACAGAAAGACTGAAAGCAAGCGAGTGAGATTAGAGCAAAAGAAACAATGTTAAGAGGGGTGATATAAGGAGAAACAGAGTATCTCTCAGGTAAACAGAGAGGATAAAAGGACAGCACCACAAGGCACGGACATGCAAAATCAATGAAGAGCCAAAGATGGATGGGTATGTGAATTGACAGGAAGACAGACAAGAAACAGATAAAGATGAGAAGAGCACAGTACCAAAATTGTGATAGAAGCCTTTGGCTGTGGTGCGAACCACTGGGAATCATTTCCATTCTGCCTGACAAATACTGTGCATGTACAGATTGGGCACACACACAGATACACATACTCGTTCATCTCCAATGGGAACCCACTAGGAGAGGCATGCACAGAAATGCAGCCACACAGAAAATAAATGTCTACGGCAAAAAGTGTTTATACAGAGTTTCCAAGCATGAATAATATGTACATAAGCATAATGGGGTTCTCCCTCATTTTCTCACACACACACACACACACACACACATTTACTGAGTCACTGACCAGGGCACTTCTTCTCATTACAGGATCGGACCTCCTCTCCCGAGCCATCGCAGGGGTAGCCCTGTATTCCAGTGCCCTCACACATCCTGAAGCGACGCTGCCATCCGGAATCACATGTCTTGCTGCAGAGGCTCCAATGGTTCCAGCTGCCCCAGTTACCTCCACCTGTAACAGGAGCAAGGCACCGCCGGTGAAGATTGGGGAGCGGGGAGGAAGGGTAGGAGGGGAGGAGAGCAGCATGTAAAGTGAAAAATAAATGGGAGTTGCTGGCAAATAGTAAATTTAGGTTACACAACTCTGAGGCAGCAGTTTCGAAACTTTTTCAATTTTTTAGCGTGGTATACCAAATTAAGTCAATATGAGCCCTTTCTGGGCCCCAAGCTCATTAATGCACACTAGTATTTTTGTCCTCTGGGGCCCCTAGTCGAAACAAACTTGCAAGCCAAACTGGGTCCCAACCCACAAATTGCTGGTATGTGGAACACAAATCAGAGAAAACTATACCGATGTCTTTAGATAATGTATGTTTCATGTTTGCATAATGGCAACTCGAGAGCATGTGAGTGTGAATACTAAACATTCATTTGTACACCTTACCACTGCAGGAGGGGTTGGTGCATTCTCTGCTCTCCTGATGGGGGCCCTTACACTCAGCCCAGCCGTGCACTGACGCACTGCAGCGTCGCTGCCTCTGCTGGGTTCCCGTGTTACAAGTCACACTGCATCTTGACCACGGCCCCCACTCCAACCACTGACCCTCCACTGCACAGAGGAAAGGGAATATAGAGAGAAATGGATGAAGTTTTGAGAGACATGGAGAAATAAGGATGAATAGAGCCATGATTTTGAAGGACAGAATGGACAATGTAAGGGACAAAAAGAGAAAGAACACATTACAGGAAAAGTGAGTAGGCTACGAGTTAACAGAATATAGAAAGAATCAGGACAAATACAGAGGCTATTTGGTTTTCCATAAATAGCAACAAACAAACACACTTCATAATTCTATGGACATTTTAAATATTTCAATATGATATGAAATAGCTGATTACTATTCCTTTCATGCTTTGTTTTAAAGAGTTCACACAGAGTACAGACAGATTTCCATTCAAAGTGTTATTAGAGATGCACCACATTTCAACTCTTGACTGCTGTTTGTGCAGAAATAGATTAATAAAAATAACATTTCAATACATTCCAAGGCTGCCTGTCACATGATGCATGAATACCAAACAGCTTAACCAAAGCCTGATGACACACACAGGTGTAATCAAAGCCCCCCCTCCTTCCCCTCCCCTTTAATAGGGGAGCTTTGCTGCAGTAATTGAGTTCTCAAATAAAACATCAAAAAATGCAAAAAAAAAAAAAGATAATCAAATACAGGAAGATTACTCATTTATAGTGTGTGCAGTCAAAGATTTTTGGTATGTCATCAATTTCAAAGCTGGTTACAGTTTAGACCATTTTTGTGGATCTGTGTTAAAGAAAAAACACAATGTTCTGCTGAGAAAATGCACAACAGCAGCTGAAATCTGCGATTAATAAATTGTCAATGGATTCTTATAATTTATTTCTACACCGTTCATAACACAAATTTTTGATTAAAACTCTTTGATACAAAACTTACCATAGGAACCAATTACTGACCTGCGACCATTTATTTTTCAGAATACTGTTGAATAAAGGGACCTCATATATTGTTGCATTTGTTAATTTTTGCTGGATTACAACAATTGCAAAAACCTTGCAGACCAAAAAAACTGGTATGAAAATCCACAAATTTTGTCCTTTGGCATCTTTGTCAACATGCTAACAATAGCATACTTTCCAGTCAAGAAAGCTTTAAACTACATCTGTTTTACTACTGTCCAACTGCAACTGTACAACAGTATAATGTTGTAAGGGGATGGTATTTAATCTTTTACCTGTTGCTACCATTACAGAGCCTTGGTGGCAACTGTTGTTTTTAGTGAAATATATTCAGACCAGTCATGGTTGCGCTGAGCAGTAAATTGTTACTCTCAAATTAATTGTTTAAGCATCGTCTACTACATTTACACAAACATACACTCCTAGAGGTAATAATTTGAACTGAGTAACAACACAATGCAAAGTTCTGTTGGCAGCAGTGTCACTTGTGTTGTGAAAAAAAAGCCAACTCATGTATTGCCTCAGTTGGATTACTGATGTGGACAACTCTGTGATATCATGCACACATAAGTCAAGTTACACTTCAGCAGACTCTGAGCAAGAAGGTGTATTTATCCAATGAAAGTAAGTTTATTATACACTTTACTATTAGCTCTCTACAAACATCTTCCTCTTTAGTTGCTTAGAGCACCACTGTGTGTACAAGGTAGTTGCTACTCTGTCTGTAAAACCTCCATAAAGCTGAGAAGAGCAGAGTCAGGTGAGAATTTCCAATAGGTTTATTTACTATAAGTGACCCCTTTAACATTACATGCAGTCATTTGATGAACATACAAATACTGTGTAGTGTGGATTTTCATATTGCCATGAACAGAATTTACAGTTTGATTATTGTTCAGTCACTTAAATGTAACCTTCAGTCAAGCTGAGCTGATAGAGGTTTATATTTTCTTGTCGAGTAACAAATCTATGCTGAAAAGAAATACACTTTGTATGCTTTTATAGTTACAGCAAAGTACTTTTGAAAATGTGTAATTAAATGGGTTAAGGCATTTATTAAACATTTTACAGCCTTCTATGTTATGAAAAAGACAGGAAACCTACCTTAAAAGCCATGCCACAGCCATTGTGTATGTGCTACACTGCACAGAAGCCTGTCTATTTGTCTTTATATTAACAAGAATAGCAATTCAAAGTGAGAACTGCTCCTGTTTCAGCTCAGAATGATATATCGAGGTGCACATTCTACACACAGGGGCTTTAAGTAGCAGAGAAAGTGAAGTACAGTGTAGTAAATGTATTTGTCTGCTTCTCCCAAGTGGGAAAGCATTGCCAACTCTCCTTGGTAATGTGGTCAATCACACTGTGTGTGTGTGTGTGTGTGTGTGTGTGTGTGTGTGTGTGTGTGTGTGTGTGGCTCGTATAGTGTTCCAACTAGCTGGGGCCAACACCGTGTTGGGGAATGACATTAACAGAATGAGCTGTAAGCTAGAATTAAAGTGTTAACTTGACATTTCCCAAGTTTAATTCTGAGTAATTAAAGTGACAAGTGGGGAACAGCCTCCAAAAGAAGGACAAACCATCTCCTCATCTTTATAGCAGTGTGAAAACGTTTGCACCTAAAACACAGGAGCACACATAATTGCACAAAAATGTAGTAAATATACAGTCAGCTGTAAAAAGCTTTTTGTAATGTTGAAAAAAGTGGCAAAATAGCAGATTTATAGCACAATTTGTATGACAGGCACAAATTTACACACTGTTGTCAGCAGGAACTACTCTATGTTAAATGCATTCAAGGCAAGCTAGAAATACAGTATATGCAAAAACATTTCCCAGTAGAAAAAAAACAGCATATAGGAACGCAGCTGGCAGTGTAGCATGGCATCTCTCTCTCTCGTAGGAAGTGGGTTTCTTGCCAAACACACAAAACTATTAATTGGCCTGTAATTAAGACATAACCATTAATCCTTACATATGCTTAGCTGTGAACTGATTGTTTACGTTGTGAGAAAAAAAAAGGTAGGCATAAAGGACGTTCCCAGCCAGCTTCTCTGCCCCCACATGAGCGCATTCTAGTTCTTGCCGATAGCTTTAAAAGGTCTGATACGATCAAATTAATTATTCATGTATGACATTTCTGCTCATTTTACTCTTAGCCTGCTGATTGTCTTATTTGATGCAACAGCTGTCATATTAACATTTGCGGCTCTGCCCACATGTGCATGCATTTGTTTGATGTTCCAGTGTATATCTACGTGAGCGATAAGCCACTGTGAAGAGAGATAAGAAATTACAGTAAAGGAGTCCAATTTTGATTAATTCTACATGGGTTTAACACACTGTAGCATAGACATATAGTGTAGCATATGGTCTGAATATATAGAGAAAGATCCAATCACTGAGACACACACACATGCGCACACACACACGTACACATGTACACACACACACACACACACGCACACGCACACGCACACGCACACGCATACATACAGATGAGATCCATCAAAGCTCTATTCTCTATGCATGGACGTTTGTGCCAAAAGGCCTTTGCTGGCATTCATCATTTCAAAGGACCATTGCCTTTGAACTCCCAAAAGCACGCTGAATCTGTTGTGATAGATTCACACACTCAGACACAAACACATAAACCATATGAGGACACACGTACACAGATTTCCTTGAGGCCCTTGAAGGAAGAGCCTTTCTCCCAAACCCTCTCTTTCCATCACTGTTCCCAAAACAGCATGGTAAAACATCCCGGAGGCCATACTTTAGATTACGACGTCTTCCTATTCCTCCCTCTTTGAGACATAACTTTGCAGCCGCTTTGTCTGGCAATGGGGACAGTTTTGTTTTATTTAAATATTAACCTTATAAAACCCTGCTTTGAAAAACATAAAAACAAAAAGGCCAAATAAATAAATAAAAACAAAATAAATATTAGTCAGTAGGGAGCGTAGGAACACAAAAAGCCATCGCCCAGACAGGCTCCAGCAGCATTCATATAAATATAAGTATATATTGTTTTCTACAGGGAAATGATGCAGGATTCTTTACCTTTGCAAAAAACAAATAAAATGCACTTACCCTGTGATAATTGCTCAGCCTTACATACTATACAAGCACGCATGCTCTTGCTCTGACTGAAATTAATTCAAGATATAAAATTATTCAAAAAGCAGCCGCCAATGTTGCTATGAACTGTCTTATGTTTTAGTGTCTGTGTGCCCATTAATGCCATTACTCCAATGTTGTGTAGAAACCATTTACATTCTGAAATATAAAGCACAGACCGAAATTAAATCACTGAAATTAATATTCCTTTCTAATGTCAATGCTTTCAAAGTAAGTGGTTTTCTAAAAGGACACTTGAAATACAAAATTAAAATTGCACAGAGGCAATGAATATGCCTGAAGTACAGTTTAAGTCTTAAAAATGCTGAGGGCTTTTCTTTGTGCTAAATGTAAACTGTGCCCTATCTAATGAGTAGATGTAAGTATTTACATCACAGGACTACATCTGTAAAGCTGCTCTGTAACAGGTAGCTGTAAGTCAAAACTCACCACTCTCTTTCTTTAGTTGGCTCTATTGAGACATTATTTCAATCGCTGGTATGTCCCTTTCCACTCCAATGCAGCCTGATAAAGATGTTTCAGCTGGACAGTCTGAGTCAGTCAGTCAGTCAGATTGGAATAAAGTCCTGAGGTCCCCATAGACACCAGAATTAGAGGGGGCAGCACCAGAGCCTTATTGCTGTTCTTGACAAGGTATAGGCCTAACAGGTAATCTCAAAGACAATAGCTGAGGAGCTCCACTGCAGGACTGCTCAGCAATCGAAACCAAGCCAAGCATGGAGGAAGCACAAAAGTCCAACCTAAAGGCTTTGCTAGGCTACAACTGATCAGGTTGAGTGAGTGAGAGTTGAAAAATGGGGATGAATCCCATGGCTGCCGACAGAAAAATACAAAATTAAAAACTATGGTGAGGATACAAGAGCTCAAGCAATGAGAATAAGCAGACAGGAGAGGCAGGGGTAATGCTGCATTCACGCCATGTCAACAGAATGGTACGATAAAAAAGTTCCAGTCCATGTGTTAATCCAAGAGCTCAGTACAAATCTTGTCACACTACAGACAGGGTTCCCACACATTTCAGTGGCCAAAATTTCAAAAACTTTCCATGACTTTTAAAGGACCTATAGTAAAATTTTCTGGATGCTTTTCAAACATGTCACGCATCAACATATACTAGAGCTACGTGATGTCGACAGCTACAGAAAATAAAATAGCCTTTATGTTACATTACGAGAAAGGTTATCCAAAGAAGATTACTGGAAGAATTAATGTCATTACACATAGTTAAATTTCACTTCTTTTCTGCAATTTTCAATTATTTTTACTAATTCCATGACTTTTCAAGGCCTGGACAAAGTGACTGTGAAATTCCATGAATTTACCAATTTTTCCGTGACCTTGGGAACTCCATATAGATGAAGGAAATTAAGCTTTGATTACATATTTGCATTGTGTTACATACAATATCAGACATTCAACAGAAAGAAAAAAAAAAAAACAGCAGCAAACTATGCAAAAACTAAGGGCTCCGACACACCAGGCCAGCAGTCAATGTTGGGCTGTTGGCTGTTCTATTCATTTAATCTGCAAAAGCTAAAATGGTACCTGTTTTTTCCTGCTGATCATAAAATTACTGGTTAAGCCTAAGTTTATTGGAGGCTGACCTGGCTGTATACAACTGATTATACTTGGTGATGATGATAATAATAATAATAATAATAATAATAATAATAATAATAATAATAATAAATGCTTTTCAAGGTACTTAAAGACACTTTCCAAAAGTCATAAAAGATCATAAAATGGAGAACACTAAAACACAAATAAAAAACACACAACATTAAAATACATATAACATCAATCAGAAGAAAGCTTATTTTGGAAAGATTGGTTTTGATAAGTGTTTTGAACTGAAAGAGGTTAGTGCTGTTCCAGATATGTTTGGGGAGAGTCAAGAGCAATAGTTATCTTTCTACCGCCGGGGCTCCATTCAGAATATCTGTTGAAATTCTGGACTCTAACGGCTGTCTTTTCTGACACAATTCTCTAAATTTGGATGAGCTATAACCAAAAAGTCATTTAATTTAGTTCAGCTTCTATTGGTGTCAAGATGTAATTGCAAGCTATAGTGGCTTTGCAGTCATTAGATTGGTCTAGTTCTTTTCATCATGTGGAAGATACCATCACTGCCAGAAACCACCGATACCCTTAGGTTAGAACAATGGGAGGCTGACATGTACATTTTTCCCTACACAGTCTGCACAATGTGACATGAATGCAGCGTCCGTCCACATTTTAGCAGATTAGAGAGAGACACTTGGTCAATGCAAGAGCTGTAATGGAAGAACACAAAAAGTAAATGCATGTGAATGTAAACTTCAGAGTTGTCACAGTAACCCAGTTGATTTTGATTTTTGTGATTTGGTAGAAAAAGAAGAAGTCATGCATGACTAGGCAGAGAGGCAAAGAGAGAGAGCCTGGGTGTATCATGTGAATGGGGATGGTACTAACCAGGACACACTGCTATGTTGCAGAGTTTGGTCTGAATCTCGGGTCGTCCACAAGCCAAGACCCCGCCTCCGTTCACACACTTCCTGGTTCGCGTCCTGGAGCCCCGCCCACAGGTCACAGAGCACAGACTCCATGACGACCACTCCTCCCACAGCCCATGCACTGCAAACACCCACAAACACGACATGGGGGTGAGGAATGAGGGAGAAAGGGAGGGGTTGGAGCATCCCAATGCAGGCAGGAGGGTTAGAGAATGAGAGAAACATGAGAAATTAAGTGAGACGATGCACATTCCTTAAAAAACATGACGGAAATGACCTTCTGACCTTCACAAAAACATTCCAGATCCAATGGAAAAGAAACACTGAGAATGAAACTGCACTTAACCATTGTTAAATGAAAGAAAATGGAGGTTAGGAATGGAAACTCTAGCATTTGAAGTCATGCAGCTCAAACCATGACAAGGAAATGAATGTAGTAAGTTGGCTTCTGAAATTATTAGAGCATTCGGTTACTATATAGAGTGAACCAAAAGGATCCAAAGACTCCAATGACTTCAAACACCAATTAAAGTATTAAAAATGTTTCTGATCTTTTTTTCTCTCAGTTCCTCTTTTTCCCCTTTACTGCACATCTCAGCCCATTTTAGCCACAGATGACGATGAAATACATTGAAAATAGAATAAATGAGCAGTGGAATTGCACAAAAAACTTTGCAGCTAATGAACTTCAAGTCTACTTCTGTGATGCTGCTTTATGGACACTAATTCTTGCAGGAAAATGTCTAGTTGATCTGTTTCAGCGCTGTGACACTGGCAGATTGTGTCATGTAAGAGAAAAACACATGTGTAGACACACATGCACAAAAATAATTGCTTCAGAGAAAAGAACAATGAAAAGACAGATTGTAGAGAAAAAAAAAAAGAAATATTCAACAGGAGACTCCAGAGGCGGAAAAGATGACTGACAGGATTAGTTAGTGAGTGTCAAGAGAGGTGAGAATAAAAATAGATAAACATGACAAAAAGGGGAGATTATTAGTTAATTTGAAAGAGCACAAAAAAGATTTTTGGCTCAGAAAGTTTGAAAGGCCAAGAAAATGAGGCAGTTATTTAAAAAATACAGAAATGTTCAGCCAGAGACCAAAGGAGATTACGCTATGTTGAAAGAGATGGGAAGAAAGGAAGAGGAGCAGATTTGGCGAGATGCTGAGAGAAAGATAGAAAGCAAGATATGGAGACAGAGAGGGACAGAGGGAGAGAAAGTAAGAGACAGCAGGATGGAGATTGCTGGTCCTGTGTTGAGCAAAGCTAAATAAATCATGGCGATAAATAATTAAGTCTACTCTGTGAAGGATGGCTCAGAGGAGCAGGATTATAGAGGGCTGAGAGAGAGGGAGAAGACGGTGGTATTAAAAAAGTACTGAGATATATGGGGAGCCGGTAAACAGTTAGATATCCTTAAATACTGCAAAATATGGTATCAGTGCATCTTTAAGATGCTGTACAGAGTGGCTATGTTGCAGAGAGACAAAAGCATCAGGACTGTATCCAGTTATAAGCATGTGTGTCGCTTTTTGTTTCTGTACAGTTTATTCAATTAGATATTTTAATCTCAGTTGTGCGCTTTGCTTAACTAAAGTTGGCCTAGTTATAGCGTAAGTGTTTATGAAGCAGAGATTTGCGCACATCTAAATTTACATGGGGTTCCACATCACAAACAATTTCTCTCATATAGTTGTTAAATATTTATGCATCCTGTCTGGCAGGAGTAAGTGTTGCATAGTTGACTGAACCAACTGTGAAAGATAATGTTTGCTTGCTAATATCTAATATGGTCCAATAATCAGAGAGGTTGCTTGATTAGTAATCAATCAAAAGTAATTTTAAAAGTAATTTTAAATAAAGACACACACACACACACACACACACACACACACACACACACACTTACTGAGTCACTGACCAGTTTCAAAGGCTATGGTAATCATATAGACTACATAACCAATTATCCTCAGTTAGGTTAGCATAATTTAATATGAAAATGTCACAACACATTTATCATTCTGTTCTTATTTAGTTGTTTTCTGTGAACTTGAAAGTTCATTTTTTAAAAATAATACCATACGTAAATAATGAGAAGAAACTGAAACTTGCAAAACTGACATGAGAGGTTCACGTAAGCGTCACAGTTTGAAGTGTTTGGCCACCGGCCATGCTGTTGTATTTGACCAGTTGGAAGTGAAAATGTGTTGGCTACAGATGTCTATAAGTACTTTTTTTAAACACACATCACTAAACTAGTTTTGATGGAGTAACAAACTTTGAAACCAGCTCGAATTACTAAGACCCTGAGAAGAATTTTACGCACACACTTAGTGATAGATTTACAAGAACTGGTGCAACCCAATCCTGACCCCCAATCCCAACTTTATTTATTTTAAATGCTCAATTTCATGGTTCAGAATGTTCAACAGCCACCAAATTTAAGATTTTTGAGCTCTGAAATTGCACTTTCGTATAACCCATTGGGAAAGTTGTGTCTGTTGAACAGCTGTTACTCACCTAAAAGGTGGCATTTTAATGCAGCAGGATGCAATGTGCAAGTACGTCAACCAAAATATTTTGGTATCAAACATAAAACAAGACTTAATTACGAAATATTTAATTTAATAAATCTTGTTAAAAAACAAAACATAATCAGGATCTCCAAAGTGCAAGCAGCAGATTTCTTGGGGGTATCTGCAAAATTAAAGTAATTGCAAAACCCTCACAAGAGACTGGGGCAATTTGATACAAAAACAAACTAAAAAAAAATAATACAAGTCAGTCAAAGTTCTGTTATTTAGCTTTTTTTCTACATTGCTACAAGATTGCTTGTAAGACATTACTTATTCATCCAAATCGAATCTCCATCTCTCAAACCAGTACAAGTGTATCTGAAGTCTGACTGCGCAAAGCCAATCAATTAGCCTATAAAATCAAGCCTGAAGCTGCTTTGGGACTAAGACATTAAAAGGAGAAAATATCCATCGGAGATGGGGACAAGGTTAGAATCTGATAAGCAAATTAAGGAGGAAAAAACACGATAAAAATGTCCTCAGATACTGGGATGTGGAATGTATCACAGCACCTACTGATGACCAGGTAAGCACTCCCCATTGAGTGGTATTTCTAGTCATAAACAAAGCAGCAGAGGGCAATTATATCAAAAATCTTGTCTATCTTGACACACCAACAATTACATTAACATAATACGGCACGTCTTTGGGTTCAACTGCTCACATTAAAAGGGAGTTCTTTGCCGTCAGGGTTGCAGTCGCTGAGGGAGGTGGAAAAGAGCATGTTTACAGCAGGCACTAAAAGAAAAACAAGATTTAAATAGCAAACTGATCAGTGTTGATCAAACCACGAAAGTGACAGATCTGTCTTGTCACAAAATCAAGTTCATGAACTCCAAAAATTCAGCTTGGTGAGGGGTAGATGAAAAATATGTAGCTGGAGAATGTGCAAAAATGGAAGCACACAGATTTACTTTCTCTGGGCTGTGTTTCTGATGCAAATGCAAGTAAGCTCAGATAAGAGAGGATAAAATGGCCATGCTCACCATCCTTATTTAAGCATATGCGTACACACACACACACTTAGCAGATGTTCACAGCAACGCAAAGACTAAGGATATGTGTAATGAGGATGCATGACTTCAATACACGTTTTTTATAATCTACGCAGTTATTAAATCCGTGTAATGATGCTTGCTATATAAAGATATCAAAGATATCTTAATTCTAGACTTTGTGAATGCACAGCCTATAATAGGACAAATGCATTGTATTGATCATAAGCATTAGCATCATTACCAGCAATTTCATCTGGGGTCATAGCAAAGATAGCTGCATTATTTAAAACTACATATTAGGGTGTGTGTGTGGGTGTGTGAGAATTTTCTGTGTTCACCATCTGCAGTCAGCCACCACTACATCTTCGCATGCATTCTCAGTGTCTTGCTTGAATGGTTAGTGGAAGTGTGATGTTGCAGCATTTGACTATGCAGTGACCCAGACATACTGTATTCATAATGCACCATTGTTCCGCTTCATGTTTTAAATGTCACTGAATCTATGGCAAATGAGCAGTAGCTAAATGGAACAGAAGTAGGGGTACTACTTCACTTTGCACGCTTTGGGGCATAAAATCCTTATACTTCAGCACGTGTAAAAAAAAAAAAAAAAAACAAACAAAAAGAAAGTTAATTTGCCGGACCAATTACTGCCTGGTTTGCTTTGTCAAGAGGCAGACCATTACTTAAAATTGATTATCTGTATCACCTTAATTTAGGAGTTTTACTCATGAAAAAACGAGGAAAAAAATGTCCATTTTCACTTCATTGGCTTTCTGTCCAAGCTACTTTTCTTTGATGTTCCCTAACTCGTGCAGACACACACAAACACGCATGCACAGAGATGCGCCCAAAGACATATCCACCCACACTCTCACTCATAACACACCCATGCTTCTGAGTCCTAACTGGTGCACAAACACAAATAAATGGTAGAAAAGCAGAATAGAAAATTCTGGCAAACAAGAATTAAATATGCAGACTGCACTCTCCCCACCTCAGGATACTGGAGGAAACTGTGAAAGCGTGTGCGTATTCACTTATGCCTATGTGCATTATAAATTTGTGATTGTGAGTGAATGCATATGAAACAAACAGAGGATGTTGGATGAAAGATTTCACTTGAAGATCCTTTAGATAAATCAGGAGGTTGGCGCATTTGGCCGTCATGTTCTGAACATCAGGGTTGAAAGTTGCAGCTCATACTTAACATACATAATGTGTGTCTATGTGTGTATAGTGAATTTTCTCTAAAAACTCAAACTGGAGTTGTTTCATTTCATGATTATTGTTTTTCCAGTATTTCAGGAAAAAAAACCATTTTTTTTAGTGACTGCATTTTAAGTCCAAATTACTGCAGTCCGGATAAGTATGCGTATGTACGTGTGTGTGTGTGTGTGTGTGTGTGTGTGTGTGTGTGTGTGTGTGTGTCTCTGTATACTAAATGTTTGTTCATGACTCCCCATCGGACCAGATGGAAGACGAGGCTTGAATCCAGCAGCAAAGAGATCAACAAATCAAACAAGCATGTAGATTTCTACGCCAAATTAAGTCGAAGTAACAAAGAAAATTGTTTTGGAAAGTCAACCACATCAAATTCATTAAACACTTTCATATCTCTTTGCTACCCCATGTTTCCAGTCCCACTTGAATTTGATGTGATCCCATTCAGGCAATCCCAGGAGTGTCCCTACACGCCTCCAGAGCCACGTCACAAAACATCAGAGGAGTGGAGGGAAAAATGAAATAATAAATAGAACATAACACAGCAACCAATATCCCATCAAAGGAGCGGCTGAGGATATTAATATCGACACTGAATGGAAAATGAGGCACTTAGACATACAAATCGCGTCGGCACATTTGCATAAAAACAAGATTAGCATATGCACCGACAGGGAAGAAAATTGTTCCTTTTTTATATGTCTTGCACCAGTAAACACTGACTGACTCCTTACTGAAATGTGAAAGCATATGTGTACATTTAATATACTCAACGACATATACTTCATGGAGAAATCACACAAACTTACAGAGATGTACAGAAAAAAATGAGAGCAGACCGAATTGCTCTTTAAGTATAATGCCATTTAAATATCACTTAAATGCCAATTGACAGAGCCAAAACAACAGTAACACCTTAAGCCTGCACACAAACAATAAAAACTAGACATTAACATCACAACACTTTTACAGCCTGTGTTTGTGGATGCAGGGATACCTTCAATGTAAGTACAAACAAACACAAAATGTATGTTTCCATAAAAATACTCAGAATATGACACCATACAAGGTTTGGTCTAATTTAAACGCAGCGGCGGCATCACAATGGGATACACTTGCTGCCACACCCACTGGTGCCCTCTGGCAAAGACAATAGGAGGCCAACATTACTGTCTTAAAACAGCTGTGGCGTGCTCATTGTTGAAAGGTTGACTGAAAGGAGTGGTATCTTTTAATACTAAAAAACATGAAGCATTGGTACCAACCATGTTAGCTTAGCTTTTTGGAAAGGGGGTGAAATAATACTCCAAATTTGGCTTGACCTCTCACCTCTAGATTTCTGAATGAAGAAAGGTTCTTTCAGTACCTACAAGTATCTGCGTAACTTTAGAAGGCTTGTTTCAAGTGCATTATTTGTTCCTAATAATCACTGTAATTCTTCAAATTAAAGCCGAATGTCTTTTAAGGAAAGGACAACCAGTCTATTTGAAGATCAATGAATCGTCTAACAAGTATATGCAGATATATAACACATTAAATAAGGACTGCTTTGAAACCCAAAATGTTAACTGTGCCCCCATTATTCTGTACAGAATATAATTACAATCATATGATTACTACCATTAGTTGTAAAAAACGAGACTAAAGGATATCAGTATGCTACCCCTTAACCTTCATACTGATATAGTTTTCAGGTAGTCTTTACTTTAAAAGCATAATTGAATTCCTGAAATTCAGTTATGGCTTTTGGTTTTGGTGTGCCACCCCAAGATTTTCAGTGGCCCCGTCTAGCCACCCTTTATAAAAACTTTCTAGGGGCGCCTCTCTTTGAATGTAGATACATTTTTAGTAATGCCTATAGAACCCTATGGATGCCGCTCCCTATATAAATGTTCATCCAGTGCCTTTTACACAAGAGAGGCCTTGTCAAATGATGGGGTTCTATAAACTAAACGGCTAAAGCTCAATGACTACACCCCGTGCTGTGACTCTGACATTTAGACAGTCGTAGCCCCACTTTTGCTTTGAGTTATATATCTCCAGAGAAGTTATGAGACCTGACTTTTCATTTAATAGTCCGTCCTCAAAAGCATCACTGTCATTATTAGTGGCTGTATATGGAGGACATTGGTGCCATTTTCCTGAGATGTACTCTCTTAGGTATCACTGGGATCATAGAGGTTAGTCTAGAGAGTATCACACTGTCTGCCAAACAGAATACAGGGCCATGCTTTCTCCCTCTCTAGTCTAGGGACAATGCAGGCTTTTCTGCTATGTTCCTTGGACAGGCCCACAGTCAGTTCCCAATGGCTGCCATAGTCACGAAGCCAGGGCATCAGCGATCACTCTCTTTGTCACATTATGGTGCAGAGATCTGCTGGTGGAGTGGATGGTCTGCTATCATATCAGGCTCAGACATGATTCCCTTGATTCTTCTGAGTAGCCAGCAAGATTGATCTTACAAAGACTCTCTCTTGTTACAAAGAGAACACTAAAAAGATCCATTGTGTCCTTTTTGTCTAGACATTAATCAAGCCAAACATGTCAACTGTAGCTAGTTTTGGCTTGGCCCATGTTGGTAAAATCACCACTGATGAGGCTGTTCATCTCCCTTGCAAAGCTTTCACATGCAATTCATTAAGTGACAGGGAGGTGAAAGGGAGGTCTTGTCTGATTCAGGCTTTGACAAGTTCAGACCAACAAAAATATCCCAAGGCAAGATTTTGCACAATTTCAATGTTTTTTTTTTTATCTGTAGGGATATTCCTCCTGCCCAGTGACAAAAACCATGCATGTGGACAGGCAATGCAAGATCCTTGTTCTAAAAAGGATGCTACATCATTTAAGCATTGTACTCCTATAACACTGTTGACTTAAAATGGAAGGATAAAAAAATCAAACCAGGAGCAATGAACCTCATTCACTAATATGCGCGTAGAAACGTTCTTACTCTGCGTCTAATATAAGTGCACATGCAAAACTACCGTCTGATTCATGACAAATGTGCACCAGCTAATTTTGTTCTTACCACTGTGCATATTTTGGTGAATCAGAATCATTCTTAACTGGCAGGCTCCTGCCCACTGTCTGCAATCAGCATACGACCATGGCCCCATTTCTCTATATAAGGAAATACATTTGCAGCAAGTTGATAATATGCACATGTTCAGGCCACACACACCCCAGTGTTGAACCATCAGTGAGCGTCTGCAAACATGTTGGGCTCTTTACTGCAGGAGTGGACTGCAGTCTCTTATATCAAGGTTGAATATGATGCAGATCTGAATGATCTTAAAATAAAAATGTAATGGCACTAAAATTGGTGAGAGTAGCCATAATTACACACAAATTAAATTCTCATATAGTCCACTGTAAGCTGGACAGGAACACTTGGATTGAATATTTAAATTATGACAACAATTGATGAAGAAGAAAGGCTGAAGATAAAATAAATTCTAAATGCAGTATTAATAAGCTCTGCATTTGGTTAAAAGGTGCATGTTTACATATTCCGAGACAGACAGGCTTTCATCATTTGTACGTAAGCATGGTCTGAGGCAGTTTTAAATTTGTTCGCAGAGTACAAAAAAATTCAGTTTAAAAAAACATTGCTGAATCCTACATTTCTACTATAACATTCGCACACATGGTTTAAGCACTAATTTGTGTGTACACACTGAATGCGTGAATGCGGCCCACTATTTTTTTTTATTCCATGCATTTTTCATGTCAAAACCTTGTGTCTACATTATCCATAATGCAACTAAATCAGCATCGGTTCAGCTGGAGATCCGGTTGTGCTATGCTAGTGAGTAATATAGTTTCCAGCTGCTGAATGTCTCATTGCCATCAGATTTTTTTTCCTTCATTCTCAAACTTGGAGTCTTCTGCTTCAACTGAAGCTGCCTCAAGTGACATCATTTAAGTCAATTTATCAGACTTTGCACCACTCTCTCTGGAGCAACACAGGTGCGCCCCAAGATTTGTTGAGTTTGATGTGTGAAAATGGTGGAGTTCCCCTTTAAGAGGTTGCGACTAAAAAGCCTCACACTCTTCCTCAAGTGTGGTAATAAAACTGAAAAACGACTTTGCTACCTTTGCTGGTCTGCAGGCTAAAGACTGCTAATATAGCAGGAGGGGCTAGGAGGTTTGCTGCACCACTTGATCATTCATCAACTGTGGCTTTACCAAGCAGCACTGAATTTTTGTCATCCTCTGGTTGGGGACTTAGCATAAGAAGTGGATTAGGGGAGGGACGGAGACCAGGCAGAAGGGAGCCAGTGCCATACAGAACTTCACTTCAATTGCAATCAGGGCAATCAATCAAACCCGAGCAGGACAGGCAGTACTTCACAATTTCATCTAGTAAAGACCTACATCGGCAATCAAACGGGAGCAGGGCTGACATAATTCAGGATGAGCGGTACACAAGTTCCCTCAGTGAACTGATCTGGCTTGATTGCGTTGTGTATTGCAGAGGGGAAAAATGGATGAGGTGCTCTTCATTCTGCTCCTGCCTTTTTGTAGCAAGCAGATAGGGTTGGATACACTCTCTCTGATTGGCAGAGCATGTATGCAAATGAAAATTGTATTTGATTGGTTAAATATATCTTGGAACTGCCACTGCATCTAAAATGAAAAGCTCTAATTCCTCTGAAATTGAAGCAAAAGCTGCAGCAGCTCTTGTTATCATTTTGAATGTTTTCTATGCTTATCACTGTATAACACAGGTTTAATTTACAATCAATAATTTCCATCTTTGTATATCTAACTTTCCATATTAAATTACATCTATAGATAAATTACATTTATCTATTATATCTTCAGAAGTTAATCTTCTAAGTATGCAGTTAGATGTTTTTTTTTCATTTTTCAAAAACTAATCTATCTGAACAGACATAAGAAGACATTGATATATAGATCATAGATATAGACAAGACAAGGAAAGGGAGAACAATACTCAGAGGACAGTGAAAGATGAGAGCTAAAGATAGAGAATCCAGGAAGTATGAACTTCAGAGCTATAGCAGGTCTAATAGACTTGCTGACATCGAACTTAAGTGTCACGTCAGTCTGTCTCTCTCTCTCTCTTTCCCCCATTCTCTCTCTTACTCAGCTGGCTCATAGTGTGAACTGAAATGACGAAGTGACATTCTCATTTTGTAGGTTTCTTTTCTGCTCCACCATGGTTAGATTATGTTTCGGCTGAGCAGATCCCACATGATGTGTTTGAGTGTGTGTGTGTGCTCATACCGCCTACCTTCCTCAAAAGTGACAGAGTTTCACACTGTCATTATTTTCTTCAGTTTCACAGCTTTCTTAACACATTGCAAATAGATAAGTAAATGCTGCACAACTGAGTGAGGTGCTAAGTAGAGAGCTTATGGTCAAAAGCTGCAGTTAGTCAAATTTTACATTAACAAAACAAAACAAAAAACAGAGGCCTGCAATGCAGTCTGCAAATATCTGTAGGTAATTGGTCATCATTTTTGCAACACGTCTAAACTTTGTCATTTATTTTCTCGACTTTTTAATCCCTACATGTGGTCACAAAAGCCAGGGGCATATCCCAGCATGCACTGCAGGGAAGCAGGTATCATGGATGGCATCAAACAAACTGCACATAAACAAAGACTGAGCCCTCATCATTATTTCTGGAAAAAATAGTACTAGTGCTGAAAGGCAGCCAATGAAAAGTTGGGTAAAAGTACCTGAGCCTGTGATCCCAGGTTCACCTGGACATGAGGCGGTGTTGTTGCACATGCGCGTTTCCCGCAGGGCTCCGCTGCACAGTGTCCCATAGGGAGAAGAAACGCAAGATCGTGTCCTCACTTGCCAGCCTTGCCCACATGTGAGAGAACACACGCTCCACTGTGACCACTCCTCTGCAGCAGGGTCACCTGAGAGCAAGATGGAGGTAGACAGAGCCAGAGTTATGCTCAATGGTTGCAGTTTCATGTTACTAATGTTTCTACAGGTTAGAATGCAAGAATGCAAAAGATCAACAAGAACGCCGTTATTATTTGTAGCATGAGCACAGCTTTTTGACCAAGAGCAAATAAAACCAACTGCATGCTTTGAAACATGCTCATAAACGACGGCTAATGTGATACAACACGTTTCTCTACATGTTCAGGTTCATGTGACGACCGTCTCCTAATCATAAACATATTCAGCTGTTTACAGAGTTGCAATAAATGGCCTACACTGATGTATCATGGGAGTCATGCAGTAAAAAGCCACAACAAAGAAGCCAGACTTACAGGGAAGTGTTAATGTGGATGATGACAATTCATCGGTACATTTTCACTTCCAATTTCCCTGCTACTGAGCGCATTAGCACATGTTTGCTTTATTGATTCCTGTCTCTGCTCTTTATTTACTGAAATAAAATGAAAATTCCCTCTGATAACTGTGACACCATTGTAATATCACTTCAATAAAAAAAAAATCACATTAATCGTAATCCATACAATTGTCAAGTGAAAAGCCTGGGACTATCTGACAGATGAAGAGAGGGCTTTGTGGTTACAATAACCAGAGAGACTTTATGTAGTTATAGGAACATTTTTTCCTCCTCCGTGTGTAGAAGCAGGGTGTTCACAGGTATCAGACACCTACATTTAACTTTTTAAGAGCTTGTCAAGACCATTTTTCAAACGTGTTCAAGACAGACTTTTAGAGAGAGATCATGTTTTTCTTATAAAACCATAGCAGGTGAATACAAGGGTAAGCAGTATATACATGTATACCTACCTGTGCAGAGGTAGGTTTTATGTAGGAATATAGTTACAAGAGTTAGTTAGGTTAATCTACATTTTGCCAACAGGTGAGGGCAAGTATAAAGTCGAAAGATAGTAGATATTTACACTATTGAATTTAAGACATTTTAAGGACCTGCAGACATCCAGGGAAGAAGGTAAGAGAGTCCAAGGTCATCATATGTCTGATATTAGATTATACTGCTTTATGGTAGATTTTAATAATGTATAATTATGACACTGCATGGCTTGTGATACTACATCAATATGTGATATATGATATTTCTGCATACGATGTAAGTATGGGAGCTATGTGATGTGATTTAAGCCCCTTAATGTGAATAAACCTTGACTGAATATTCATAAGGAAGATGATCCCGTTCAAATTCAGAAATATGAAAACTAAAGACAAAGACAATGTCTTCAAATGTTCATATAGTGGCACAGATTGTGTGCTCAGAAATCTTTTTGGGTGATTTTGAGTTCTCCAGGCAGCTGTAGAGATAGTCCTATTGTTCCCTCTGAGTTTCGCCCTTGAAAGCAAAAAAAAAAAAAGAGTGTTAAGTCATCCCGCTTCTCTCTTTCTAAATTGTTTATGAGCGCCGTGTCCTTTGATTGAGGCGTCATCACATGGCAAAGAAGGAAATCAAATTAATTGCATGTCCGTTAATCGCATTACATCTTCATTAACATGCCGTGAGTCAGGGCTTACGCTCATCACACATGCCTGGAGGAACGGAAGAATGGGGAGAAGTGAGGAGGGAGGGGGGCAGAGGAGAAGGACAAGACAGAGCCAGGGGTTTCCCTTGCGGTAGGGACTCCCTCCACCACACAGTGGGTAACTGTGAATATGTGTCTATGAGCACAAATTAGTATATGACCTATTCTTGTGTGGTCAGAGTAGCCAACATGTAATGTCATGTATGTATAGGGCACATTACTCTGGATATATACATGTGACATCCTTGATATGTTTAATGCATCATAACATGAATAATTCAATTTTCCCTCTCAATCCTATTAATTATGTAAGTTTTTAAAGCCACACACACTTATAAGTTCACACTTTCACATATTCACACGTGAATGAATGAACTATGGTAGCTGGCTGCCCTGGAGTGCAGCCAATGTATAATAATTATTTATAAGGGACTTTTTATTTTTAGTTACGCACACATCCTGTAAATGTCAAGTTGGCTTCATTTGTTCCAGGCTGTAGACACATCACACTACTCACCAGTTTGTGCCTGAAACACACCTGGCTGGTCAGCTGATCGAGGTCTCTGGGTCTTCACCTTCAGATCATCATCATCATATGGGTCTGAAAAAGACAAAAGACAAAAACTTCATTTTAATTTCCCATTTCTTCCTCATATTTATTTGAAATATGACATATGAAATCCAGCGAGAGGCTAAATGTGTAAGGTTATAAAACGTCATACGCACACATGCACTTGTGCCACAGCATGCAGAAACTTGGTTTTCAAGTTGTAGTAAATAAGTGCTCATCAGCATCCATATCCACTTTGTACATTCAGAGGAGTCAGAAAAAGTACATCTTTTAGTACATCCAAAACACGACTCTGGCAAAATAAAACTACAAACGCCTACATTTCCTTGGCTTGCTCCTTGTAGCTGAATATTTAAAGAACACGCTGATACATTTCAGCACACATCGTGCAGATACAGATAACAGAATGTCAAGTCTGCAGTATAATCTCAGAAAATAAGGAGGAAGTCTATTCTGACTGTCTCATTAGCTTAGAGGCAAAACACGAAATGTCAATAAAAATATACATATTGAAATGCAATGTGAAGTAAGTTAGCAAAGTAAGCAGGATATAAAAAAAAAAAGAAGAAGTTTTGGCTGGGTTATGAAACATAAATAATACATGCAGCGACACTGGAGAAAAGCCTGGATCTGATATACATCGAATAAATGTTGAGCATTTGTGGAAACAGAACGATTGCCTAGAGAGAAAGTATGGAGAAAGCGAAATCATGCAACATATCTAAGTCGCTTTTATCTCAATTGGTACAAACATACGGAGGCATGAGCGCAGTCTGTTCTGATCTGTGCAAATGGATTTGTAGGCTTAGTTTCAGCAACACAAGACTTAATCAACTCCCTCGGCAGGGGAAACAATCTTTGATTTAGCAGATCTTTTTTCACTTGGGTACTTCTTGCCCCATGGGATTTTTTGCAGAGGTTGCATTTGTGCCAAGAAGCTGAGACATACGGCATATCTAAGGTACATTATCCACATGGAATGTGATTGTGTGTGTGTGTGTGTGTGTGTGTGTGTGTGTGTGTTTTAGATTACAGAGTGCAAAAGTGATTGACACTAAAATGTCCTTACATTTGCATCTATCAAGGAGTTGGCCTGGGGAAGACTGCAAACGTGAACGCAAAGCAGATCCTCCCATGTTCCAATGAACACACATACTCACAACAAAAGCAAGCAATTTGCTCAAATGCCCAATTCAACTAGCCCTCTTATTTGGCCTTTTACAGAAACAAGTGGGGGCAAAGGACTTTTTTTTTTAAATCCCCCAGCTTGCTCTTTCATTCATAGCAGTACCTAACCCTTCCATTTCCTTGTTTCATGCATTGCTCTCAGCAGAAACACTTATGCTTAAAGGCCAAAGTAAAATATTTTACCACAGGAACATGTAATAATTTTGTTTGTGTGCTATCTAGATAGCATCTGCAGCTGGCTACAGCCACAGGTAAAATAAATATCTAATATGTCCGTGTGTGGGGCTTTTTTGTAGCTTTGCTTCGTGTCAAGATAAACTGAAATTAGCAAATGGTGCAAGAGCACTCTGACAGTATTTTAGAAGGCAATAAAGAGATTTCAATTTTGCCTCATTGCTTAAAAAAGACTGAATACTGTTGCATTTAAAGTGACTATTAAATTGAGAGTAGAGATGCACATGCCAACAGCCCTGGGATTTACTAGTTTTTATCAACCGCACTCAGGTCAGCACACAGTACAAACTCCCACTTGCTTGGCTGCAGATTTTACTGTAATATCTTACACCAGAAAAATTAAACCTTGTGCCAGAATATACTGCTCCAACATATTTGTGGCTTGCATTTCCACAGTCCCTGGCTTGATGCTACACTACACTTTACTATCATCTCCACCACATAACACTACTCATCCTCCTAACCCATCAATATTCATAAAGCAGAAAATGGTACAAACAAAACTTGTGTTCAACTTATGCAAAACGTGAACTTTTAACCTACCGTACTGCTTTTCCTTGAATCTTTTTCCTCTAATTGGCCTGATTGGAGGGATAGTACTATTGCTGATTACTAACACCCCCCCCCGAAACAGCAATCATCTAACCACTGCTCAGCAACTGTAACTAGGCACAGAGCACCTGTCGAGCTTTAAACATATCTCTATATCTCTGTATGCTAAAGCTACATGCATGGGGCTATATAGTGAGAGCAAAACGGTTTCTTAAATGCACATGAAGGTATGACCAAATCACTAGCTTAACCTACAGCAGGACATGAACATTTAGTATTTTAGCTTTATCAACCATATGCATGTTTGAGACCTCTTTACCGAGTTCTCATTTTAACACATATCATCTTGAAACAATAAAATATCAGCTTGATAGAGTTTTCAAATAACTCAAACAGCTTAAACACCATCAATGACATGAACAAACGCTAGCTTGCAACAGCAGAAACAGTCATTTCAGCCAGTGTAACCTGTGTGATAGTTTCCCTCTCTGCCTTGTGTTATGGGTTGGCGTAATAATGCGACAGAAAGCAGCACTGAGTCTCTGGCTCTTTACTGTGGTACAAACAGAATCCAGAAAATCAGCATGATAGCATCATGATAAACACTTTTTTTTTAAACATTTGACAGCTACCATAGCTTAACTTGCTAAATATATATAACCAACAAAAACATTAATCATAAAAATATTTCTATACCCGCGTTACAAACAGAATCCAAACAGGCATCAATGAGCTGTGTGTGTGCAGTGGCGGCGGCTGAGCTCATACCTCCAGATAAGAAACAAAACGGAGACATCAAACCGTGAAAGCGAAACCATTAGTCCAACCGTTAGTGCTAACTTAGCATGCTAGCGTTAGCTCTCTCGTCACGCAACTAAACTCAATAAAACTTAAATTAACGAACACAAAACTTAACAGGACTCTCCTGAGACTAACCGGAAGTTACACAAGACAAGTTACGACGGTTTTGTCACGTTAAAATCATAAATACTAAATTATAAACTTATTTTAGCGGAACTCGGCTTAATGACGACTCACCTCCAGCCATACAGGAAAAGCTTTGACCGGAGCGCGCACGGACGTGCTTACGTCATTACACTGGACGCCGTCAGTCACACGCACAACTCATAGTACACACAGGTAGGAGATTAAAAAAAAAAAAAAAAAACAATCACAGGATCTGACAAAAAAGGGGGGGTGATTTGGTGAAATTCACAGTGTTAATATTCATCTGCTACACCAACAAACACAGCTGTTGTGAGTTGAAATAAAAAGCTTGTGTATGTGTGAGATTAAAGATCTACTGTTTAAAGCGGTAATTTTGGCATTATTACCTTTGTAAACTTCATATGTACTGTGCTAATGGATGACAAGACAGGGACTGCCCATTGTTCCTATACAATATTGTTGGTTAGCAACCAAAGGCTAATTCATGCTTTATTTTGCTGCTGGGAAGAAAAAGCAAGGATCAGTTAAAAAAAAATAAAAAAAAAAAATAAAAAACTGGCGTTGGTGGCTCAAATGTTGGTGAAAAACTGAAACTAACTGCTGAGAGTGTGATGATATGGGACTTCAAAGCAATTTGTATTTGATTTGAGATAACAGGTTGTTAGACAAATTGGCTTTTGGTCCATTTATCAGATGAATGAGACTTCCAAATTTGTGTCAAAAAGTGTCAATTCCAAGTTCTCTTTATCCTTTTTAAATGCCACCTGCTGTTCATGTCTGCTAACAGGTGCCACCAAGCTAGCAATGCAACACATTTTCTTAGCAAAACATGTGCTGCTAATATCACCCTGCTGATCCACTGAAGAGAGTTTTGTGAGTCTAAGGTCTGACTGCCTACTGAAAGGATTTGTGACTAATGGAAATCAATGACACACAAGTTACCACAAACTTCTACAAGATAACACAAAGTTTCTGAATTTCACTTTTAAACATTTCAGAAAATGTATTGATTTATTTTGAGGAGTGACAGAGGTAGTGCTGGTCCCGATCTGGGAATTTCTGAGTCATTTTCTGGCAGAATCGGGCACACATTAAGCCCAGTGTGTGGGTGTATATTCTGCACTCCTGTGCTTCTGAGACACAGAGGTCAGCGATGCAGGATAGAGCCGTAATGTCTCACATAAACTGACCAGCGAGGACTACTTTTCTCTCTTTATTTCTCCCTCTCGGTCTCTGTTTCACTTTGTTTCCCTCTCCGCTAGGTCTACGACACAGAAGAGGATTTCCATGGACACTGGTGTGGAGTCCAGCTCAATCGAAAGTGAAGATCAATATGGGTAAACCCCTTGAGAGTACTGACCTTTTCAAACCCCACTATATAGTTTAATGTTCTGGACCGCACTTTAATGGACACATCATCGCACACTTGATCAAATCTTCTTGCCCTCTCTCATCCCTACTTTTTTCACCCATTTCTGCTGCTCCTTCATCTCCAGGGGAATCTATTTTCCATCTATAGCTGGCAGTATCACTTCCAATCGTGTGCAGGGTCGATCATCCTGTGATTGGTCAGGAGTAGAGGTGGAGATTTGATATTTTACTTGTAGTAGTGCTGATGCTTTAGTGTCATCTGACAGAAGTATAGGTGAAGTGAAATCGGTTTTAAGGCTGCTTGTGGCTCTTGTTGCCGCGGTGTGTCTTGCATCATTGACCCTCAACGACCCTTGTCGGCTTTTTATCGGCTAATTCAGCATGTTGAATTGGCTCTGAAAGCCGTGGAGCCTGTCAGTGAATTACATCCAATTTCTCTGATTGGCCCTTCAGCTCAGCACATGAGAGGAAAAATGGAAGTGAAAAATGTAAATAAACAGATAAAGTTAAGAGCGAGAGGGGGTTGAAACAAACTTGTTATATGATGGGAGATTATTTTTCTTTTGCCACTAACCTCTGAACAGAATTTTTTCCTCATGGTTTATGTTGTTGTTCACAGCCTATCACTAAACATGCTTTGTTCTTTCAATATTGTGTTGTGTTGCCAATGTGCTAAGTGGTTAACCAGTGTTAGCTGGCTTACTGGCAGTTTTCCGGTTTCCCGTTTTGAATGATGAATACAGCTGACTGCCGTTTGCTGGTACGGAGGGGAATCTCTCATGCAGTTTGCTGTCGATTTGGTGTTTCTGTGCAGCTTTTGTTCGGTCATGAATTGGCAGCGTGAGGCAACACAGCAGGGGGCTTTTGTCATCTCTAGTTCTCAGATGTCAGCTTGGTGTGTCATGGCCTTTAGAATCTTGCCTTGTGAAATGTAAAGATAACCTTTGTTACCGTTACAGCGCATCATCAATATGTATGGGGACATTTGGGCAACTTATCTGAACCTGTCTTTAGATGGTTTAACAAGAACACTCAATGTTGAAAAAAAGAGATAAAACCAGAAAAAAAGAGCATCAAACCCTGTAATTATCAACACAGTTCAACTGTCTATTCTGCTCCAGGGGAATAAGATAAGATATGAAAGCATGTGATTGGCTAAGCACGTAGGTTAAATTTTGATACTTTACATATAAGTGAACAATAAAAACTTAGGAATTATTTACTAGCAAACTGACTGCTATAAAAACTAAGCAAGGACCTAGTTCAGTGTTAAAAGCACAACTAATTGTGTTTTTGTTGGCTTAACTGACAGTAAAGCCAACTAACATCTCGTAAAAGTGCAAAGTGCTAATCTGTTAAGTCTTTTAAAGAAATGTCTTATTCTATTTCCCTGTTGCCAAAAGACATTAGTATAAAATAAATTATCTGGTTTATTAGTGAAGTTTATGAAGTACTTTGCAGACTGAGTTCTTGACTAACAGCGTGATGAGATAAATGACTCATACAGTATGAACAGGTCTGCCCTGGGGCTAATGCACATTGGCTAGTCCATGTAATATACAGTACATCTGCTGTATGAAATGTCTGTTGTCAGTGTGCTCTCTCACTACATCCAGGCGCAGTCTCAATCCCTCTTTCTTTCCTTGTAGTTCTCGTACTCATACAACTAAAGTTACATCCAGTAACTGTTACTAATGCAGCGGAAACACTGGGTGCTGCTGCAACTTAATCATAGAGGATTGTGATGTTTAATTCAACTTTAGTGATATCTGCTGCTTTAAATTCAAGACAAAGCTCAGCTCGCTTGTCAGAGCAGCTTCAATCTGCATCAGCAGCTGTGGCGTTGGTAGGCTACATTACACTTGACCTATAACCAATCAGATAGTGCTGTGGGCGGGACATTGAGCAAGGCTGAAGAGGGTCGACAAACAGAAAGAGGCAGCTGAATTGGAGCCAAAGTTGCACATTTTTTGTAATATCAGATTTTAAATAATACAAAATAACTGCAAAATGTACATGTACAATCTATGATTCTGATATTGTGGCAAGCTGGCATAAATATATCAATATATGGGAAATACTGTAGTTGAATTTGGGGAAATGTGCCGAAACGGCATCACAATTCCACCAGATGTCAAAGTTTGTTGGTTATTTGTGGTAACCATTTGATTGTTTCCTTGTTGGAACCCAACTGCTAAGAATAAAGCAATGGTTGTCCAACAGTCCTCATTCAACTCTTTGCTCAAGGCCATCCTCTCTGTCTTCCAGACAAACAAACAGTTGATAAAGTAGCACGTAAAAGGACAGAGCGAGTCCCATTCACAGCCCGCTGAGCGCCATCACTCAGCAGGCAGAAGCATTTGTCTGGCTCCTCAACTAAATGCAAAGAGTGGTGGGACACCTGCGATGAACACACACGAGCATGGTGCATGAACACAGCATTTTGAGCATCTAAATACACACATTAGCGGTGAAACCAAAGCCCAAATATACCTTGATGTGACACAGACACACACTGAGATACACATAAACCTACACAATAGGAAGTAAATATGGCTGATAAATAAACGTCATGCAGTAAAGCGGTTTCAGCCCGTACAAAGCAGCAGGCTGGGGAAGGGGATTGGGGCAGAGCCAGTTAGAGCCACAGGCTCCTTTGTCAGACTGAGCTGGGATTTAAGCCTGCTGGGAAGTCTGTATGTGTGTGTGTGTGTGTTTCAGGAAAGTGCATATGGTAATATAGTAAAACAGCTGTGTTGAGTACATGGCATGCATGAAAACAATGGCATGTAATTTTTTGATGTTGACTACTGTCAGCTCTTTCAGTGTAGTGTACATGATTAAATGCACACTCTTCTTGACACGCACAATCACACACGCGCACTCACAAACACACACAGAGCTATTTCTCAGCCGTATATCAAATCTGAGCTTATAGCTCTCTGGCGCTGTCCATTTACTGTGGGGTCCATCTGGGAGAGCCCAAACTGATAGAAGCGCACCATAATGGACTTTTTATAAGCTATTGGACAGACAGACCCACTCCATCTCTCTCTCTCTCTCTCTCTCTCTCTCTCTCTCATACACTCCACTCTCTCCTCTTTCTCACTCAGCAGCAGATATGAAGAGAGAAGTTAAATCAGGTTGGTGCAGGACAGCATTTGTCTGACTATGGTGGCCCCAAGGTCATTGGTGCACCTTCAAAATGGTTTCAGAATCTAGTTTTCTCAGTCCCACAGGCTGGCTGGTTTGTTTCACACCCGCACACACACATACATACCCACATATATATACAGGGATCAACACAAGCCCTGGTATGCCTCTAACTGCCAAATTGGCTTTGTTTCATTTCACTTTCATTTTCAATCTCAAATTGCCCTTTTTCCCCGTTTTTCTTTCTCTTATTAGATATTTTTCAAACCTTCAAACTCCCACACCGCACAGTCATTCGGTCTATCGTTCTGCCCTCCACCCCCTCACCCTCTGTCTTCCACTTCAGCCTTTCTTTCTCTCAGTTCCATAACACGATGAGAATTTCGATAGATTTACAGTCCGGCAGACTCCGCGCAAAGATACGGTGCTACAATCAAAGCGCAATCAATGCAGGGATGGCCAGAACAATTCATTCAAAGCATGGCAAGCAAGATCGCCGTGATG
Source organism: Plectropomus leopardus (assembly GCF_008729295.1). Taxonomy (NCBI): domain Eukaryota; kingdom Metazoa; phylum Chordata; class Actinopteri; order Perciformes; family Serranidae; genus Plectropomus; species Plectropomus leopardus. The sequence continues at coordinate 14,480,543 of NC_056480.1, forward strand.
CATTGGCCTGATCAATTACAGACAATTACACTCATGGTTTAGCATGTTTGTGCAGGAACCTCAATATAGTGTGTTTGCAATACACCAGTGTAGCAGTGTTTACAACAGAGCTAGAAGCATGTTAAATGGATCGATGTGAGATTAGCTTCAGCCCCTGGTGAACTTGTTGCAAAGCCAATGTTGATACGCTTTACATCTCCACCTCAGTCTGACACGCAGTTCAAAGGTACCGCGGTTTACTGGGCAACAACTATGTGTCCCGATTTAAACATCTTATCTGTCTGTCAGTCCAGCAGGGAAAAGTGCTCAACGTTGTCTAATTAAATAATGAAACTCCAACAAATGAAAGAATGGTCCACTAAATAGGAGTCTACAGACATGTTAACCCGATTTGTGAGGCTGTACCTGGGCACTGTGATGCTTTGAGCTAAATGCTAATGTCAGTATGCTAACATGATCACAATGACCATGCTAACATGTTGATATTTTGCATTAGAATTTTACCATGTTCACCATCTTAGTTAAGCATGTTAACATGTGGCAAATGTTAATTAGCAACAAAAACAACTTTAGCTGAAGCTGATGGGAAAGTCAATTCCAATCCCAGTTTTTGGTTATAAACCAGAGTAGTGGCCAAATTAAGCTTTTGACTTGATGATGGGGCTAGATGGAATAGGGATGAAATTGCACCACATTTCATGACTTCCACTCAACAACTATATGGATACTTTTGACCAAAAACAAAGAAACAAAAAAATCAACCTGCTGGTGAAGCTAAATGAAATATCCAAGCACCAGAGTTGAATTGGTCCTATGGCAATTATGACTATGCAAAATTTCCTGGTAATCTATCCAATAGTTGTGTGTCCAACATTTAAGTTAAGAGGCAGTAAAAACAGTAATGATATTAAACTTGGCTCTCATTGTGGTGTCTGAAATGTTCATTTGGCCTAAGGTTGAAAAAATGTTATCTCCCGAAGAGAAGCATTTAATCCTTAACACAGATTTAAGACAAAAGAGCTTAGCTGAACTCTGACAGCGCAGCCTACACTGGTTGTCACATGTCATCGCCCTCTCCCTGCCTTCATCTTGTTCCTGTCTCCTTCCCTCTGATACAAATCTATCACCTTAAAATATCTACCGTACCTGGCGTTTTACCGCTAGGTTTTTCACACAACATAAGTGATATGTATGCACATGACACAGTCACACATACAGATCGATTACTGCTTACATTTGCCTCTGCAGTGGTATGCTGTTGCCATAGCAACACCGTCATGCTGACGCCGTAGAGGAACCGAAGGGGATGCGGGTGGGGGCTTGCAGACGGGTGAAGGGAGGGAGGTGGATTATAAATCAGTGTCCAACCTTGGTCGCCAGTCCTGCATCTTACGGAGAGGTGAATAGAGTCGGCAGACGTTTGCTCTCAACTGTGGTTAGGTCTACCCGCTGTGCTGTTGCTGTGACTCTATATTTCTATTTTTTTCTTTCACCCTGTCTTTTGTCTTTGCTTAGTTGTTTTGTCTCTTTGTTGTTTCTTTTATGCTTTGTTCTTTTGTATTTTTTTCCTTCTTTTTGTAGCCTATTTCTTGATTTATTCCTTATTGAAGTCTTAATTCTTATTTGTTTTTTTAAATTGCTTTTCTTTCATTTTTATTTTTGTCTTTCTTTTTCTTATGACAACTTTTATGCTTGTGATTTTTTCCCCCAAAAGTTTCTGTCTTGAATGCTGATATAACAACAAAAGAAGGTCTTTTGACTTGTATTTATTGCCTTTGTGTTCAGCATCTACATTAACTGCATCTTATGTATGAGCAAATTTGTTTAACACTGGCCATGTATGTTCTTTTCTGGTAATCATCAAAAAAAGGTGCATCCTGCTGTAAAATAACTGTTCTCAGTCTATGTCTATGGCAGAAAATTAGCCACATCTGCAAACACCATAAACACACACTCAAACACACAAACTGCATTTGCATGGGCACTTAGCTCCCAGGCCAAAGCAACCCAGAGCACAGGTGTTTTTTTATGAAGCACAAGAGAGTGGTATGAGAGGAGTCTAGTATCCAGACTTTTGTAGCAAGGGCAGAAGAAATGATACTTGGGCGCTGACTCTCGCCCTCAGCCTCTCTCCTGAGTATACAAACACTCACACACCACTTACCTCTACTCTTTCAACTACCTTTCATCAGACGGGGTCAGCGCAGCAGGACAGGGGGGCAATCTTAGGGGCCTTGCACGCTCACTGCACACAGAAATGCAGCCCAACACTATTGCTCCCATACACACAAAGTCATTCACAGACATGCTTAGTTTGGCTTGGCAGTAGCGAGGTATTGCTCCAGTCCATATCCACTTTCTGCTGTTATGTTCTTTCTTTTAGGTGAGATGGACGCATGAAGCCATAGATGGAAGCCAAGCCTGTTTAGTTTTAATATCTGCTCAGGTTTATTTTAAACTATTTAGTTACAGTATGTTCTGTTTTGTTCCAGAATGTTTTTTCCTAATCATTAGATATGGCAACCACTCATCTGAGTACAATAGGCCTCCATAATGTAACTGCTAAAGAGTGTTATTTCACTCAATGTCTGTTATTTACAAGGCAAGGCTACGCCTTCAGAACAGCATGTTCTGAAAACCAATATGCCTCAATGCCCTCTGTGTTCCCATTCAGTCACACGAATACACAACCATGGCTTTACGTAAAAAGCATATGCTCGCTTGTACAGACATGCTTATATCCACCCACTCCTGTCTGCAGAGAGTGGCTTCGATGGCTTTTGCAGAAGAATCAAAAAGATCGGTATGTTGGAAACAGAGACTTAAGGAACGAGCAGTTCTTAAGACTGGACTCTACAAAGTCATACCAAAAAAGAAAATGCTTATTGCCATACTGAAAGAACTCACAGTTTCCAATGTGCACCTATGAGAAATTGTATGGCGTCCTTTTGCAAAAGTGAAGCTCTGCATGAGTTGAAGTCGTGCTTACATTAGCTGATTGGCATCAGCTTCCTTCATCCCACACAATCACAGGCTCATTCAGCCATTGGGCTACCAGCTGATGAGTAACATCCAATCACATTACTGCAGATGCACAATGTGGGCATTATGACCTGATACTTCTTACTACTGCTGCAGCTTCTTCCACCACTCCAATCTGCTCCTTACGTGCTACGTTTTTGGTTTATGAAGAGGAGAGAAATTCTTTTCTCATTGGTGCTCTGATTCTTTGGATTCTTTCTACTCAAAGACACAGAGCAAAGACTGTCAAGTCCAACTGCAAACATCTGCAATAAATGGTCAATTCCTTGATATAACTGTCTCTCTCTTTTGGTCTGACAGCTGTCTCCTCTCAAGAGATCAGTATTTGGAATTCCTAACTAAGGGACTTACATGGATCACAGCTAAGATCATTTTAAATTCATGTTGAAAGAATTTGTGAAAATGTCTGGAAAAGTTAAATCACTTGACAGGCATTCTGATGAAGACATTGTTCTTCTGAAAAACATTTGGTTGTTTAAGAAGAGTGATCAGGCATGTAGTTACAAGTGATCAAGTGCCTTTCATTAGGATTTATCAAGTAAATCGAAGTCGTAATATCTTTCTCATAACGGAACTTTTTACTTTGCTATAAGTCTGAAAGCATTTTTCTTGCTTGGGGTGCACCTCGGGGCCTCTCGTGCATTATAATTTGTGATTTGCTCGCTGGGTAAGGTCAAACTTATACTGTGATGTGAAGCATTTATCACAGAGGTCCTTGTTCACAATAACTCTTTTTTTGGCAGAGAGGATTAATATCTGGCTTTAACAAATGTGACTCTGCCAACTTATGTCCCCGGTGTGATAGAAAGAGAAATTTCACAACATGGCTGTACCTGCAGAGGATCTCATTTTGTAAAACTGCAATCGTGACTTTGAGCCCATATAAGCTTTATGTGTGGTAAAATAGAAGTGATGGCTCGAAATGTAGAGATAACACTGACACAACAGCCAGAGGGAAGAAAAACAAAGAGTGACAGCAAAGGGAGACATGGACATGAAAATTCTTGACAGATTCTGGAAACAGGCAGATCAAGGAATATGAACTGAACCTCAATACTTTTTGTTATTGACCTAAACATGTTCATATCAAACCATAGGATGAATGTGCACTTGCCTGTTTGGTTCAGTTCTTTTCCGCTGGTGTGAAAGCTGCCAATCATACTTGAAAAGACACTAAGCATGTATCCAGTGGAAATTCACACGTCACCCGAGTGTCCAAAACTGATGGTAAAGGGGTACCTAAGGCTTTACTGACGAGCTGCCGAATTTAAATAGTTGAGAGTGAGACTGTCTTGGAATAATATAGCAGGGGAAAAGAAAGCAGTTTCTTGACCACTCATGGTTGAAATCAGTCATCAACCATATCTTATAAGTTTTGATTGAAATCGACTTGTAGAAAAAGATGTAGTGAGACTGGGGTTTAGTAGAAAAATGTATATTGTATATTGTTTTGAAATAAGTATTTTACTGCTAGAAAGATCTTTTCACAAAACTAAGCTGTCTATGCTGTAGAAAGACACAAATACATTTAAAACTGATGCTATATAACCAGAGAAAAAGAAAAAGGGCCGTGGCATTCACTTTTGCTGGAGTGGTAGAAATTCTACAACTACCACAATGCACTGCACCACAGCAGACCAATAAACACTTTCCCTGCTAGGTGCCATAACATGAACTTGTCATTTGACACAATGGGGACTGGCTAGTGACCAACAATCTTGTATTACAGTTAAATGGTAAGCCAAAATATGTTTCTTAAAATACTGAATATTGAAATCTTGGTTTGTATTTGATCAGTGCTGCTTAGTTTTGCTTCCTGATCTAAATTTCTCAGCCTTCATTTTCACTTGGCAGAAGACAGAAAGACGTTCACTTCCTATTCACAAACTCTAGCTATTACAGATAAACGGGGCACCTAAATATATTTTTTAAAACAATTTAAGCAAAATTGGCAGTGCAGTAATATTATCTTTGTTTGTAGTCCATCAGCACTGCCTTTTTTAATGTTAGATCAGAGCTGGGTCTGAGTTTGAGAGATAGACAGAGAATGAGAAAGAGAGAGAAAGGTTTCTCTCTTTATGCACTTCTATACTTTTTGGTCCATAGTGATAGCATGGGTGATGGGCAATCTGAAACTGCAGACGTAACAGCCTGTAGTTTGAGCAACAGCCCAAGAGTCAGCAAAACTTTCTAATTGCACGTTTTTTTGTTTAGACGGATGGATGTTTAACACAGTTCACTTACACATACTACCCAACTTGTTATGATACAAAGCTGGTTAAATATCAGTGAAGTATCCCTTCATGTTAAGTTTAGAGGGAAAATATTATTTTAGTATCAAAATTAGTACGAAAAAGAGTATTTGCAATGCTATTAAAAAGCCACGCTCCCCCATCTTCTCTTTGTCCTGAACCCATATTATCAACCTCTCCCACTCTCTCCCTGTCTCTCTTTCTGTGTGTAAAAACACGCAGGAGGAAGAAGTATGGCCTTGACCTATAGTAAAATACTTCTTTACTCCTCAGTGTGCAGTAGTTCACACATAGCAAAGACAATGAAACACACACACACACACACACACACATATATATGGCCTGCGGCGAGAACAATGTTCCCCTTTACAGGGCTCAAGGACTGCCAGGGTCTCATCACTTCTTGAGATGAGGCCTCTCAGCTCGTTCCTTCCTTTTCCCACTCGGCTACAAAATGTTCCGGGCAATTTAATCCAAGGAGAGAAAAGGTGTTGTGCAGAACGAGCGCCTGGATAAATAGCTGAGAGCAGTCGGGTCACGAGGCTAATCGAGAGAGCTACGCAGAATGGAGGGAGCTCCATGCTAAAGAGTTAATTTCAGCCATGGAGGTCAGCGAGGCTAACCAGAGTTGTGCATTTATCCCAAGGAGAAATGCTGTGTAATACTTACCAGCTACTAGGTTGCAGTGGGAATTTTAGCACCTCTAATTTTGAGACCACCACGCTTAGTTAAATGATCCTGCCGTGAATCATCAAAATAAGACTGTCCTAGATTTCTGCATGGTTACTGGAGCCAAAGCAAAGTGTGTGTGGGTGTCTGCGAGTACACATGTGCATGTGTTTTGAGTGTGTATTAGTGACTGTGTGCATGCCTCTCCGTGTGAAAGATAACACTCCACAAGACATAACATGAAGCATCTATTCTCTAGAGAAATCTTAGTGAGATGTGATTAAAATAAAATAAAATAAATGTTATAACAACATTTTCTCATAAGTTTGCTGGCCTGTGTCCTCCTTTGCCTTCACTGGTATCAATTTATGTGCTTGTTTTCACTTTTACTAAAGTGAGGAGAACAAACTTGTTCAATTAATTTTTTTAACCATCTGCCATTATGAGAGCACTGTTTTGTTTTGCTTTCCTCTTTTTAGTCCTAAAGTGATAATTTAACAGAAAAAAACAAAATTAACATAAAATCAAAGTGTAATGTGAAAATGTTGCTATACTGCCAATCCCGCTGAGAATCAGTATCCTAGTCTGCAGCATTTGTTGGCTCATTGGCAAATGGGCAGCTGCTTAGAGCATACAAGCTCACAGAGTTCTGCATCTTTTCTAACTGTGCTAACTGGCCAGTGGAAGTAGCAAATGAGCGCTTGCTTAGGAAAGTCAAAAGGGTAGCAAGACAATGAGACGCAGGAGTTAACAGGACAAAGATAAAGAGGAATTTTTGCTGTGGAATGTTGATGCTGCTCTGTCTCTGCTGAATGAAGCAACACATTTTTGCAGCTGACAAATTAATGGTACCACCCTAGTAATGTCAAAATATGAAGAGTTTGCATGTTCTCCCCGTGTCAGCGTGGGTTATCTCCGGGATCTTCGGCTTCCTACCACATTCAAGAGACATGAAAGTCAGGTTAATAGGTGACACCAAATTGCCCATAGGTGTGAATGAGTGTGTATGCATGTGTCAGCCTCGTGATACCCCCCCCCCCCGCGACCATATAGAGATATATATATATATATATAATATATATATATATATATATATAATATATATATATATATATATATATACATATAAATCAATATCCGTTAAATTCAAGCCCTCACAGAACAAGTTGCACAATGCTGAGGGATGAGGGGGGGGTCTGGTTTTTGAGGCAACTTTCAGGAGCTGGCACACCAAGTTTTATGTTAACAACCCAGAGCTAAAGGGGGCAGGAAGGGGAGAGAAACCATAGCAATGGAGCAGCAGCTAAGAGTATGGCGCAATATTGTAAGAAGCATTCAAGAAAAGTCAACATATATGTATGAAAAGTTTTTAAAAGGGAGATGCAGAAAGCTCACCTGCAGGCATACGTCATGAGCACAAGTCGACAGTGTTTGTGTAATACTCTCACTGCCAGAGAGGGGAGACAAAAATTCCACACTCCATCTTTCATTTTGTTTAGATTATTCACATTTATGTCGCAGCAACAACAAGGAAAATAATGTAGCCCCTTCAGTTTTGACACTACATAATTTAACACATAACATATAGCACAAATTAAGTCTACAGTTAATGTTTTGGTGGACACTTTGAAACAAAGTGCCTTACAACATACAGTAACATTTTTAGAATTCAGTGTTCCAGTGGGAACAAGACTCGTAGCATTCCACTACAGCATCCTACTGAGGTACAGTACAGGATCAAAACATTGATAGTTTTTTCCTTTTCTCCAGTATGCCTTGAGGTACTGTAAGACATTTTCAGCATGTCCCAGTGGATGGTAAACCCCTAACCCCTGCAGTGTGAGAGTCATCCACGACTCACTGAGTTGCATTTGCTGTGTGGAATACAAACCGTGAGCTATTTTTTTTCCTGTTGGAATAGATTTCTTCCCCCACCATTCATTTTTACATACATACATACATTTTAAAATCTGTACATTACGTAACAGAAATTGAATTACTTCCTTGCGGTTGCATGCCTCCATGCACCAGTCAAGTTGCAGTTACAGTTTTCATCTATCTCTGTGAAAATATGGATGCTTCACACACATCTTACCCCCGACAGCATAGAAGATCCACACAATCAGTAGAGTGTTAAGGTGGACATCCAGTTTTGGCTTAAAACTGCAAAAAAGTGTCATCACCAATGATTGCCTTGAACACTGTCTATCACTCTGTTTTTATTCTGATGGACTGTTATATATTGTGTTGTTTTATGTGCTGTAATGTTCAGATCTTTTGTATTTTATGTATTGTGTTGTTTTATGTAGTGAAATGTTTATATCGATGGATTTTTATGTGTTGTCCTGTTTTGGGTAGTGTTGGCTGATTGCTGTTTAGTGTGTTTAGTGTGTTTTTTTTTTTTTTTACCTGCTCCGGGACATGACTTGACTTTTAATTGTGTGCTGTCCCTTTAAAAATAAACAATAAATTAAATTAAATGAATTATTTACCCTTCTGTGAATGAGTTATGACGCGATTGCTAGAAAACTGCTTTTGCAAAATATTATGATGTCACAGTGAAGTTGACCTCTGAAGTTTTGGATATGTAATGTCATCACGTCATTATTTTATCCTATTAGACATCCGTGGGAAATCCTGCCATGATTATTGTATTAATTCTTGAGTTATAGCCAAAAACATAATTTGCGAGGTCACGGTTACCTTGACCTTTGACCACCAAATTCTATTTAGCTCATTCGTGAGTCCAAGTGGACTTTGTGCCATATTTGAAGAAATTCACTGAAGGTCTTCTTGAGGTATTGTTTTCATGAGAATGAGAGTGAATCAGAGTCACAGTGACCTTGACCTTTAACCTGTGACAACCAAAGTTGAATCAATTCATCCTTGACTCAACATGGACATTTGTGCCAAATTAAAAAAAAAAAATCCCTCATGGTCTTCTTGAGATATCACACTTACGAGAATGAGACAGAAAAGGACACGGGGACCTTGACCTCTGACCACCATTATCTAATCAGTTCACTGTCACGTCCAAGTAGACATTTGTGCACAAAATTTTAAGAAATTCCCTCAAGACCTTTGCTTGTTCCCCTACCTTAAATTGAGTCTTTTCATTTTGAAGTTCTTGTATCAGCTTAATTGTATTAAGTATTTTTATATATGTCAATGACTCTTAAAATGAATCATACGGGCCTCAGTGTCTCTGGTGCTAGAAATAGATGCCATGATTGTACAGTAGTTTTCATTCTAGGGCAAAAGCTATGAATTGGGTATAACTCTGAGACAAGATTACTGAGGCCCGTGTTTTTTAAGCAAGATTAAGCATATTTTTTGAACACTTCTATCATTACATAGCAATGAATGAAATCCACTATCTACCTTTCCACTTCCCCTTTCCCTTCTCTGACCTCAAATAAAACAAGAATAAACCTTCAGCCATCACACTCCTGTCCCTTCTAGGCATAAATGTGCTTTCTCAAACACAGTATCTCTGACACTATCAGTCACTCTTGCACCTACACATCCAGTACTTTCTGTTGCCACCATGGCTTTCTCAGTTTCGTGACTCTTGCTGGGTTGTGGCCCCTCGTCAATTCCCTTGACCTTCTCTTTTGCATCTTGACTCTGTCACGTCTATCACTCTCTGCCTCCCCTGTCATTCCCTCAGCAGTCATGACTTGAAATGAAAGTAGAAATATAAGGTGCCATTGCGTGAAATGATCACTTCCTCTGCCCTTTCCTCACCTCCTTCATCTCTGCCTCCACTTGCCTTTCTGTGTCCTACTTCCAAAAGCTGCAATGCCAAAATGTTGTCACAAGTCTATATATTATACTAGGTTGGCACATGGCACAAATACAAGCATAGTCTTGCATGTATTTTTTATTTGGCAAGATCAAAGTGGAGCGGCACTGAGTGATATCACAGTGAATTCCTAAACTATGATTCTTCTTTTTTTTTTTTGAGTTTTAAGACAAATCAAAGCACATCGTGAGCCATTTGAAACCCTTTCAACTTTGAAAAGAAATATGGCTTTAGTGAAATTTGTGTGAAGAAAGTCTTGATTTTCTTTCTGAAGGACAAAGTAGCAAAATGCCAGAGAACATAATAACTAATTTATGAGAGAAAGGCATACAGCGTACAACTCTGACACAGTACTCAGTATGTGCAGTTGGCCCCAAAATGAACTTTGCCTCATAGTCCGCAATCTAAAGATTCCAGAGATGGAGCATCAGTTTTAGAAATAGATGTGATCACACACATAACAATGAGGGCAAAGCCCAAGGCAAATGTATGTCGCTAATGCTCAATTTTCAACAAAAATAAATGCCTCAACACAACATACTGGAGCCTTTTCATGTCAAACTAGTAATTACAGTTTCAGAAAAGGATGGTGAGCTAATGTGTTTAATGCATATTTTATATCATTTAAAGAAGATGCTTGGAATGGTTGATGCAAGACATTAAGCCTGCAACCATCACGTTGCATCATCTTGATGAGATTCACTCTGGAAACTCAAGAAAATAAGAGTCCACCTGCCTCATCAGGTTGGATTCAGTGGTCTTTGCTTTCTCCTAATTCAACATCCATCTTTTAATTGTGATTGACAGGTGAGAATGTGGACCCTAATGTTTGTTACACTAAAAATGATCTTCAACATTTTTTTGCTCCTTATCTTAGACCACACTACAAACAAGGACATTGAAGAAAGAAAAAAAAGGGTTTCAGGGAAATTAGCCTCATTTTTGGGCTTAAAAGACAAATATTCTTGTCAAGCATGCTTTGCACTAGGAAATTAATCTAATTTTAAGAAGAATATATCTACCTTTGTCTCAATAAGATTCCCCAGCGAATGTTGAGCTAGACTTAACCAGTAACAAGCTACAGTAATGATTTACATAATATCCCAGCAGAGGAATAATGTTGTTTTCCTTATTTTAAGAGTGAGATAACTTGCACAACTTCTTAATTTAAGAAATTTAGGAAATGACACAAATTTTAATTTGTTCATTTATTTCCATGTGTCAGCATTGTTTTTTTTGGCTTCCTCCCACAGTCAAAAGACATCCAGGTTAGGGTAAGCGTAAGTGTGTCTAAATTTGCCCTAAGTCTGAATGTGCGTGTGAATGGTTGTTTAATGTTGTTGGTCTGTTTCTGATAATAATCCTAAATTTGGTTTTATTATAAGCCTTTTCCCCCCTAATGTTAATCCCGACTATCTTAAATAGCTGAATTTTCATTGCTTGAAGTATGCAAAACTTGGCATTTTTATACAGTTTTAAGGACCATTACGAATTTTAAGGGGCTAAAAATTTGCATTTGTTGTAGTTTTAAGATTTCTAGCCAAGCAAAATTTGTTTACCCCATTGGCAGATTTGTTTTTTGCTCAATTAAAGACAATTTGATAATATTTTAAGAATATTAGGACTATTCCAAGTAGGGTTGTTTTTGCAGTGTATATAAAGCTGGAGCATGGCAGCTCCCCAAAAGTCAAGCCAAAAAAATCTTGATGGCCCCCTTGTGGCTGGCTACAGTATAGGTCATAAACCCCACCCCCTCTAATACAGACTATGGGACATGGGCCATGCTAAAAAATCAAGGTACACATCAAATTTTTCCTAAAAATGGGTTCTATTATTTTAGTTAGTTCTAATTACACCGCTGTATGTTTCTATGTTCATTTTCCTGATGAGTTTAGTATTAAAAGGCGGTTTGAGGTCATGATTGACTGCTGTGTGTGCACTTGCATTTGAGTCTGGACAATGGCTCCAAATAGGGCTGGTTTTTGGGCAAGACTTTGTTGCTACCACTCCATTCTCCGATCACTACTGCACAGACTCTGGCTCAAAAGGATCTTGTGGTGCAAGATGGCATTGCTCATATCTGGAATCTTGGTTATGCTTTTGTACAGAAGAAGGAAATGGTGTTGTGTTGTCCATCTTTAGGCACTGCCTATATCTTAGACCAGCGACAATATCTCTGCTTGTTAAGAGTTTGAAATGCAATTTTGATTAGAGTTCCTAGTTTTTTACTGGTTCATATATAATTTTTTTCTTTTTGTCTGGTATTTTCTTCCATGAATATGTGCAGTCATTCATTATTCATTCCCAATTACCTTTTTTCTTAGTTTATTTGTTGTCTGCAGGCTTTCTCTTGCAACTCTACCACTCTATTTCACTCTTTATTTCTCCTCTCCATTCCCTCTTTCAATATCTATAAGTCTTTCTCCAGAATTTCCTGCGTCAGCTAAATGTCGCGCTGATTAATCACTTGATTACTTCCAGCCAATAGTCACATTGATTAACTTTGCCACATGATAGCTCTCTGGTTGACTCCTGGGAGAGTAAGGACTCTTTTCTGATGGAAAACAAGTCATGACCAGGGAATTTCTGTATTAGGCTCTGCCATGGAAGGTCACCCACGTCCGTGACATCTTGGAGAGATCACACACCATTGAGCGACAAAGTACATTGAGCTGCCTTTGCCACAAAAAAAGAGAAAAACCCTACTTTTCAGACAGCTACAAAATCCCTTCAGGGGTCTTGAAGTTATATAGAAATAAAACATCTTAAAACCATAGCTTGAAAGTGACTAGGAATTTTTTTTGCCCTGTTTGAACTTGAGCTGTTTCAAGTTATCGGTTAAAGAAAAGAGAGAATGTGATGCAACACATTATCAAGCTTGTGTTTGGGTGCATCAAGAGAAACATTTCAATCACTAGTGTCTTTAGGAAAACCTCTCGAGCTACAGCGTGCTGCTTTATCCAGAAACATTCAAGGACCACAGTTGCCTTATTTCATTGTCTCAGTCAACCCAGCTACCGCAGCTCCACTTTGAATGCTTCACACAGCACTCAATATCACACATGCACACATCGACAAGCACACATACATACAGGTTATTCAACAGCAGGTCTATCTCAAGCTCCATAGGTGGTATCCGCTGGAGCAGGAGATCATAAGTGGAATGAAAACACAGAGACAAATTGAAAGGAAGATGAGCCTGAAGACGAGACAAGTCACGCTTTCAGTGCCTTTCCTCTCCCCCACAGGAGAGCTGTGTGTATATGAGGACCAATATATTCCACAGAGAACATGATGAAGAACATTGGCAGAAAGACATAAATGGAGGACTGGAGTGGGAAAGAGATGGGGTTGCACACGAAACTGAGCTCACCTAAAGCAGTGATTGAATGCTCTGGAGATGGAGGGCATAGAGAGCTCAAATAGCTGCACTTAAGTGCTTGAAAAAGTGAATGTACTTTAATGACGCTTGCATAAAAACACACACACACACACACACACACACACACACACGCACACACACGAGCAGCATCTGAAATCATCATGTGCAATTAACATGGCTGATTAAGTGCACTTGAGAGTTTTTTGTGCTTTTATCAACGGAGATGCGATATTGTGGGATCAACTTCATAAAAGCGTTGTTTTATTGGAGTGTTGCCGTGTCAACCCTTGGGTGGCCCAAGCATCATTACCGTGGTAACGACCCCTTTCGCCAAGTGGTTGATAAGGGACGGGACAGCTGTCCGAGCAAACCATCACAAACTGGCGTCTAGATCTGTTACACTTCATCAAAGCCAACAGCTACGTGTGCGTGCAAGAGCTTCTTTTCCTTTAGGAGTGCTGCTCACCCGTCCACGAGTGTGTGCGCCTGCATCTGTGTGCGTGAGTGTGCCCAGGGAAAGGGTAATGAGGACCGCGGGGGCTCGTTTAAACAACCAGGGTTCACTAGCAGAGAAGCGAGCTAGAGCTGCAACCCTCCCTGGAGAGGAAGGAGGTGGGGGGGGGGGGGGGCTGAGCAGCTCTGGTGCTTCCCTATAATCTTCAGCTCACATCACACCAGGAGTCTCACAAAAAACCCACACCCTGACCCTCAGCCCCACAGGCCCACCACCCTCTGCAGCACAAGGAATGGAGCTGGGTCCTGTGGGTGTGAGAGACAGAAAAGTCCTTCAGCTCTATATTGTCCTCCCACCACCACCACATTGTGGCATCTGGAAGCATGTTTTCTCTGCTAATGAGCATCTACAATATAGATGTAAAGAATGTGGCTAAATGTAAAGTAGAAAGCGAGGTCTTTTTTTCTGATCGCTTAAATTTGCACGCGCTCTCCGTTTATGCCTAGTTACAGGCTTGTTTTGTGTCCGTGTTTCTGTATAGTATATGGAGCACGCCCCCAGTGTTCATCGCAAGGAAGTAGATGTCTTGACAGATGGATAGACGTGCCACCAAAGACATGGCAGAAAAATTAATTTTGAATGTTTTGCAAGATAATGTTATTGGAATGCTTATTTTTCTCCTAAAATGTTTTCAGAAAACAAGATTCTGTTACTGAGGTGCATATTAATCGTCTCAAGTGTTTTCAGAAACATATATTTAGCTTACCTTTTGACTAAATTATAAGATAGCCGGCCGTTATTGTTCTACCAGACCAGTCACCCACCAGCGGGGACATCTAGTAAGGCATGATGCATTCTGGTAGTTGTAGGTTTTCTACCTCTTGAGCAAAAGTCTCCTTCTCTGTTTTCTCTGGTCATTTAGCACCTATTTCAAAAGTATTTGCATCTTTCTACTGCAGAGGTGGCCCAGTTTTATGTGAAATACTTCTTTATTCAGGGACAATAATACATGGTGACAAATCAAACTAGGTTGTCCTGCCAAGTGCACCAAAAGATGTATGATCCACAATCAGTGCATTCCATATGTTACACAGCGAGCACGCTACCAGTATTAGCTAGCTTAACATGCCATTTAACTTTCACTTAGAAAAATATATGAATTGAGCTGTTTTACATTCATCAATTTGTCAACTGCTTTGTTTTTATGCTAAATTCCTGCGGCACAGTCCAAAATCTGCTGCAAAACTTAATTTTTTTCAGTGTGCTTACAGAACTAAAAACAAACAAAAGGAGGAGTTTCGCAAAGGCAAAATTCTCTGAGGTGCTCATAGAAATAAATAGACTTTCAGTTTACTCGCATACGTGCACAGAGTTACGCAGGAACGAGGCATTAAGTTAAAACTGTTGAATGGACTCAATTCAGTGTTGACACCTCAGAACCAAGTTTTTCTTATTTTGTATTTTTTCTCACTATAAGACACAAGCGCACATGTATGCATAAAAACACACTGACAAAGAGACAGACACACACTCACACACACACACACACACACAGTAGCCTCATCACCTTACATTGATTTCCCGCTGGCCAACCAACTGCTTAGCCATCTTTGTGGTGACAGGTTGACCCATGAGGCCTGTTAGATGCTCACACACACACATGCACATGGGGAGCTATCCTGCAGCCTTTAGGGAACTCCCTGCAGCATTTATTGACCAGTGAGAGAAAGTGGCTATTAATCTGACAAAGGCTTAAAAGCCTGTCACCGTCTGTTTATGTGTGTGTGTGTGTGTGTGTGTGTGTGTGTGTGCTTGTATGACATGTGGGTACATGCATGTAGCTGCTTGTTGCCTACAACTTTATATATTTACCGATGTAACGCACGCCTTTGCTTAGTCATGTACACGTGTATTTCTAATTGTTTACATGCATAAATGAGTGTAACATTCGTGTGTAAACATCAAATTAAGACATTAATCCAGATAGAAAAAAGTAAAAACTCCTCTTCATGTGTTGTGTAATTAATTGTAGTGTCAAAGGTCTGCAGTTTGGCCCTCATGACACCTTTTAAAAGGCAAGGTGAGCCCATCTAACCTTCCATTCCAGCAAATTACCGTCATACTGTTACTTCTGCCAGTTCAACACCCCAGAGGCAAACCTACAGGGCTGACAGAGCAACAAGATAATGAGAGGACTGAGAGAGAGAGAGAGAAAGGCAGAGGAAGAAAAAGAGAGAATAAAGGACATACAATGACTCAAAAAGTGCCTGTGTATTTTGGCGCATCTATGCATGTGTTCGTGCCTCAATCCATCAATTAGAGCCTTAACTCTAAGATCCCTCACTTTTCATGTTGGCAACAAAGAAACAACTTATTTGTTGTTGTTGTTGTTGTTGAATTAAAAATCCATGCTGCGGGAACACAGGGGTGCTGTGAGGTCACAGACGGCGAGGGAGAAAAAAAGATCTGTCTTATGTCCCGGTTTTTCTCTGCCAAGAACATCAACTTGGAGGCATTTGTCTCCGGAGCCTTGTTATTGTCGACTCAGTGTGAGAGGCCATTGTGCTCTCAAGTGTCACACATGCGCACAAAGTTGTGTGCATGGATTCAATCAGCTCCAATAAGAATTAGCTTATGTTTTTAGCATTTTTCACAGGCATAAAAAGTGGTTTGACACGCTGTATGGCCAGCAAAATCACTGAGGTTACTGTATCTCTGTGTATGTATGCGTGCGTGCGTGTACCAGAGTGTGCGTGCCTTTGGCGTGTCCTTTGTGAATGATGGCTTTGCTAAAGTGCTGCGAAGAGAAACATTGGTTTGCTACGCCTTTGATTCATTGCTGGTGTGAGAGAAATTTGCATAGCAGGCAGACTCAGGGCAGATCTGGGCTCTCGTTAGCCGGGTGGCTAGATACTTCATCATTATCATCAGGCTTGTGCTTTGGTTCCAGCCACTGTGCCCTTGCTCGTAATCTTCAAGCGGGGCTTTGCAGAGGAGAAAAAAACAGTGAAAAGTCTAGAACAAATTAGGATGCTTTGCCTTGTGGCACTGCGGTGTGGGTAGAGACATTCTTTATGTATTAATGTTTTTTGGCTGATCATGGCTGCTCACATGCAGTAGGTTTCACCTGTCAGCCTGTTGTACACAGGTACACATTTTCCCTCCTCTCTCTCTCCCACTATGTTTTTGTGTCTCTCCCTGACAGGCTTGCTGCAGCGCTTTCGGGGACAGTGCTTGTTATTGAGGACATGCTGACGAGTGTCGATCGATACCGACGCCCAAACCGCAGCATCCGTCTGGGAGCTGTGTGTGTGTGTATGTGCTTTGTGTGTATGGGTGCCTGTGCGTGCATATCTGTTGGTGTAAGAGCAAGACGTTTTGGCACTAGGGATGGACACAAGTGGACGCTGCTGTCATTCTTTCCATTGTGCCCTTGAGGGTGTCAGCTCTGGATGCACGTGCATGCAGCTGTGTTTGTGTGTGCACGTGTGCGTGTGATGGATTTAGATATCAGTTTATGGGGGATTATATGGACAGCTTCCCCAGCTATTTTTCTCTATGAATATTTTACCATCGTATAAACAAAACGCAATTTCAAGGCAGCTGTGCACATGAGCCAGACAGAGGGGGGCAGAGAGGAGCTGTGGCTCTGCGCCAACTGTGTTGCCATCAACAGGAAATTATAGGTCGGGATTTGAAGGGCTGGCACGAATGCAGATGCTCCCGTTGAAGAACTTTAACAAAATCTGCGTTCCAAAATACCTATCCAGTTCCGCTTGACCACATTTGAGCAAGACTCGGCTGCAGTGACATAAAAGTACTTGCGGCAGGGTGGGAAAGAAAAAGGGAAACGAGACTGAGATGGAGACTAAGAGTGTTTCTTCTTCCCTGAGTCTTAAATCCGCCATGGGTAACTGCTGTAGTGTGACAGTAGGCTTATAACAGCCAGTGTGTCGATAAATCCCAAGCGCATTTATTTCTTGCAAGACCGAGGAAGCATACCTCGCTTTATGTCCCCTGCAGAACAAAAAGGCAAGGTGATTTTTTTTCCCCTATCCACTTATTTGTTCCGTTATTTATATATTAATGGGTTCACATGCATCATAAACTTTTATAGCATTCATAGTCAGGGACTGGACAGAGTATGAGCATTAAATATGGATTGCTTGTAGCCTCTTTAACTTTCCATAACTCTTTTTGTTGTGTATTTATTAGATAAAAGTTCTCTTCATTTGCATGAATGTATGTACAACAGCTCACTGAAACACAGAGATTAAGTTCACTCCACCCAACATCACATTAGATATGCAGATTACTGTATCGTTCAAAAAAAGGCAATAAAATACTAATGGTGGACTCGCAATAATTAAAAAAAAGCCTAATGGGATCATTATTCAAAGTTGCTCCAACGATTAAGCGTAACATGTTTATCTGAAGTGCAAAACGAGTCAGAGAAACCTCTGAATCACAACCCCTCTAATGGAAAAGTCTGTAATTGAAGGCAAACTGGTGACTGTGGAGACCTTTTAATTTCATGTTTTTGTTTTGTTGTTTCTTTCTCTTTCATATTTTTATACTGAAGCAACCCACGTTGATGCTGTTTAAATATTTAGTGCCTTTTATGCAAGATTCCAATAAAGTATGCTCCACAAAAAATGGAAAAAGAAGAAACAGGAGTGAGCTGATTTGACAATAAGCATGTCTGCATGTGAGAGGTTACTAATCCCACTAATGCTAAACCTTGCAGAGAAACATAAGCATACAAAACAATGCTACACACACACACACACACACACACACACACACACACACACACACAGAGTCAAGGACATCGGTGAGGAGAATGAGAACACGTTTGAACGCTTCTTAAACCACCACACCCTGACATCTATTTTTGTGCCCCTGCTCTCCAGACACACCAAATATATAGTTGACCATGGTGTCTCCCCACTGCTCCATTAGACTCCCATGCAGATGATATCATCTCTAGTCGGCATGCAGGGAAGGAGGCACTGATGGAAGGAGGGAGGGGAGGTTTCACAGCGCTGCTGGAGACTGTCTGAGGGGGAGAGTTATCTTGAAAGCATAGAGCCATGGATGAGTGGCACAGGATGACGGATGGTGAAGGTGGGGAACGCACACTAGAGCACCTACCAACACACACACCCAGACAGACTCACACACACAGTTTCCCATGTGTTTTTGCTAAACTCATGGGGCAAGATTTCCTTGTCTTGTAATGATTTCTAAATAGGCCCTCATTGCCCAGGGATATATTTAATTGCCACACACCGGCTGGTGATGCTAATGCGCGCTGACAAAAAAGAGAGCGAGAGGCAGAGGGATAGAGAGAGAGGCTAGTCCCATTTGTTTTTGAAGTAACTTTGACTTAGCAAGGGCATGAGCGACTGTCAGTCAGTGGTCAGCGTTACACATCTGCCTGTCCGTGATGTTGGCAGGGTGAGGACGGGTGTGTTATTGTAGCTAGTGAAAGTGTCTACCGTCACATGTCTGTCCTCTCACACACACACCCTGACCACCTTCATATCAAGCTATTGTGTTCTGCTTGCACTAAGTTGCCAGACTCCCTTGCAGTAACCATTAAGTCTTCCTCTGTGTGTGTGCGTTTGCCTATGTGGGTGTAATCATGCGTACGTGCCAATGTTTGTGTATATATTTGATAATCTAGCATTTCATTGGGTGTCATCATCAACCAGTGAGACCCAGCCTCAGGAAGAGGACCATTGTCCTTTTACTCCCTTATACTGTCACATCACACAATGTATGATGCATTGTTTGCGCACACACAAACACATACATTGATGCATACTATTGGCACACACAATCAAGCACACACACACATACAGCGCGAAAAGTCATGCTCTGCTGTTGCACGTGTGTGGGTGTTTGTATTATGCACAGCTGCTTTTACAGTGAATATGCGAGCGCTGCAGTGACCAGCTCCCAACAAACAAACAGCAGAGAACAAAACATCTTCATACTTCATGGCTGGGGGTAAAATCATAATAAACTGTCTGCGGTATGTTGAAAAACACTAAAAAAAACATCCCATTGTGGGGACATGCATGAGTGAACAAATCTCGGAATGTGTGTGTGTTTGCGTGTGTGTGTGTGTGTGTGTGTGCGCGTGTTTGGGAAGCTTCCCCTCCTGTATTAGGACAAATAGCCTTGTCTATCATGTAAGGCTGTGTCTGGCAAACAGATTCCCCTCACGTCAAGCCAGATGAACACAAATGAGTTCCCCAGAGGAGACATTTCAGGGGAAAGAGTGTCCCTGTGACACTTATCGTGAAGGACATCTTACGGGTAAAGAGGAGGTGTGGGTGACAGCCAGAAAGTAAGCGCGGCTGTATCATGCATCAACCTCATATTGAAACACAGAGAGTGCTCACGACTACATAAACATACAGGGCCTATACGTTGAGCTTAAACACATGGCAGCATAAAAATGAATCTGGTCTTGATAATGTGATGTAAAAAATGCATTTACATAATGGCAGGCTATCTGTCATACCCCTACACTGGTGGTATCAATAATCTCCTTCTGTCTGTCTCAGAATGTCTCTCCTGGCGACAATACCATCAGCTCAGTTCTGGGAATGGATGGAAGTCGCACCTATACCGCCTTCAGAATAGCATTAGATAACCACCGGTTGTCAACTGCTATGGTGCTTTCAGTATCATTCCACCTCAAGGGTGACAGGTCCCATGCACACTAGATCACTGTACTGTACGAAGAGGTAATTATACTGCCGCTGTAAATCTTCTCAATGGCTCGGCGAGTTAGATCATCTTCTCACACGCCTGCATGCACACATATATCGTCAGGGATGCTCATATGCTTTATGATGTGGCTGCTCACAGAGAAGCGCGTACAGCACCGCAAAGTAACCACTAAGGGCTCAGGTGGCCAGTTCTTTGCCACATGGGTCACGATGTCACACTTTCCGCGCACGACTGCATCTATAGATTAGCTTGTATGCTATTCACCATGTTCAAAAAACATGTTATATTGCTATCTTTATATCTGAATTCTTTCTATTGTTTTCTAAATGCGTACGTGGATGAGCTCACACACTAATCTTTTTCACATCATTTAGACCATCGCAGCATGCCAAAACTCCTCTTTAATATCTTTAAGGTAGAATATGATTAAGACTGGGTTGAATATAGCAATTCAAAAAAAAGTCAGATGTTTTGATAGACCTCAAGGTTTCACATAAAACATTTTGGCAACAGCACCTGAATGTAAACATAGCTGCGCGTGTTCACAACAAAGCCACTGGTACATTTAAACTTAACATAATACCCATGTACTGTCTCTTTAAAAACCACGCTGGAGTCATTTTTTCTGCTAAAGAGGCAGGCATTAAAAGGTGAGTTTTCCATAATCACTGTCCATAAATTCAAACTGTTATTGACAACTAGTTTGTGGCCTGTTTTTCAGTCACAAGCTGGAGCAGTGAGTGCAATGCGGGGCACAGCTGTTTGCCTGTGCAAAGCAGTGGAACAAAAGGATCTTTTCATACAGGTGAACCATCACTCACTTCCCACAAATGGTAGCCTAAATCAAAAGCTTTGCTCCATACTGCATGTCAACGCTTTGTTCACACAAAATGTCATTGTTGTCAAAACAACAATGCAAGAGTTTGTGTTTGAAAATCAGTGTGCTGTGTCAGTGTCACACCAATATTTAAAAAAAAACTGTTTTTTAAAATAAAACCACATGACAGATATTCACTCAAAATGTCAAACCTGTCACAGAGATTTGCATGCTTGTGGTTTTAAGTCATCACGAGCTGGAACTTTTGCAACAGATGCACGCACATTCACAAACACACATGAAAATCCAAGCCTGCAGGGATTGTATCATATGGCCATGGGCACAGGTGCACAATGGGATGCCTGTCTATTTTCTGCAGTTAATCGATCACATGAAGCCGCTGAAGCTTAACTTGGAGTCACTGGGCCAGAGAGTGAAATAGACTGCGTGTGTGTGTCTGTGTGTGTCTGTGTGTGTGTGGTGCGGTAATACATCTCTGTACTCCATTATCATCGAATTGCTCTACGACCACTCTAGTGCTGCATGAGCCTTCTGAGACAGTCTCTAGCTCTAAGGCTTTTTGTCATCCAGTCATTCACACACACGTCATATGAATTCACACTCTCTCTCCCTCACACACACAAAAATGCACAAAGTCTCCCACTGCGGGTAGGCACGTGGGGAAGAGGTTCTCTAGAGGTTAGCTAATTTGGCCCACTGGTGCCTTAACCACATCTCCCTTGCTTCACTTCATCTCACATGCTCACATGTCGCTCCAAACTTCAGCTCTGCTTCTGAAATATCCTGCTCACAAATCTACTCTGCCTTCACTGCTGCTCGCCTCTTAACATTATACAACTTTCATTAGGTGCAGACAGAGTGATGGACCCAAATCAGAGTCAACCTTTGGCCCTCATCCTATCCCCTCTACCAGTGAAATCCTTCGGGATCTGAACAGGGTTTGGAGCAGGGGGATATATCTGCTGTACTATATATACTTTACTTTACATTTTGTGGGTTGTGTTTCCACGTGTTTATGGGTCTATATTTCTCCGATACTTCTCATTTACTCTAAGTAATGTATGTATTTACCTTCAAGTTTTGATATTACTTGAAAGGCAACACACGGTTTTCAATTTCACATTCACCACATTGGTATCTGAGGTTTTCTGTGTCAATACATGTAGTCGACCAATCAGTCAAGCGACAATATTTTGAGGTTCTGTGAGAATAACAATAATGCAGTGATAATAATAATAATTATTATGGATGTGTTCTGTTTAAGTATTCAGGGCTATGCATGAATGTTAAGAGATGGAGGATGTTTAAGTATACTATGTTTAGACAGTTGTGTTTGATATATTGTCCTGGAAAATTAAGATTCGACCTGGTTATGCATCAGCAGTTAAATTGCTGAAATGTTGCACACGTTAGTTACATGACAGATAAATACATAGCCACATACTCTATATATATATGAAAAAGGGAAATACTTGTGGATTATTTATTTCAATATATATATGTGTGTGCGTGTGTGTGTGTGTGTGTGTGTGTGTTTTGTTGTTCAGTCAAAATTGTGTCACTTTTTATTTCTCAACACAAAATAGTACAAAATATGTAGTAGAATTTTAGCAAATTCTTTTACATATTTTGTACTATTTTGTGTTGAGAAATATAAAGTGTCACACTTTTGACTGAACAACAAAAAATATATCTCTTTGTATCTAACAACTTTGTCTTCAATAAAAACTGATGGTACACAGCAGGTTGAATATGCTCCTCTATGTGCAAATGGAGGTAGAATAATAAAGTAAGCGCTAATGGATGTATTACAGTAGAACACGTAGGTGTCAAGTAAAAATGCCTAAACTGCAAATATATTCACGGTCTATTAGAAAATGAAAACAATTTTCCTAGTGAAGTGTTGCCAGTGCATGATGCAACAGGACAAAGAGGTCTATTTATTGGAAGGTACACACTATAACTTTTCCTCTATTTTGATTTATGACATTTTTAATAGCATCTACAGGAAGTTGGCCTGTATTACTTCTGAAATACTGCCAAGCCCAGGCAGTGTACTGTATACCAATCCATACTGATCTGCTGAGATCTGTTGAAAAAACGGGAATGGATATAAACGGCAAGGTGTGTATATCTGTGAATGCGTGTGTGTGTGTGTGTGTGTGTAGGGGCTTTTGCTGGAGCATAAAGGGGCTCAGTGCTCTCAGAGAGAGAGAGAGCCATAGCTCATGAGCACAGAATACTAATCCTGTTGCCACAGACACCCCAAGAGCAGACAGTCCACACGCACGCACGCACACACACACACACACACACACACACACATACACATACATATGCAGTTTTGCTTCATTCATTTTAGGAAAAATCACAGCTACAGTTTTGCAGGGTACACAATTACTCTTTGTCATCAACAGTGGCATGTGTGCATTTTTCACTGTGTGCATGAGATGTGTGTGTTGGTAGAGTTAAGGGTTATTAAAACACCTGTATGTGCTGTACGCCAGCACAGTGTGAAAATAAACACCTCTCTCGCCCATGCTGTTAAATATACACACAAGAAAACACACACTTTTCTCTGCTCTAATTACCAGGAAAGCAGATAGTATTCCGTGAGGACAGGATGAGCTGTCTGTGTGTGTGTGTGTGTGTGTGTGTGTGTGTGTGCGCGCGCGCACGTGCATGCATGAGTTTTTGTAAGTGACGGACCACTGGCTCCTGCTCAATGCAAGGGTGATCTGGTCCCAAGAGTCCCAGCCAAATCCCAGTCCTCACTCTAGGTTTCTCTGTCTAGGTCCCTTTCTATGCCTCCCTCGTTTCACATAAAAAACAAAATCCACACCCTCTTTCTGTGCTAATGAGAATTCCCAGTGATTGCTGTGAATGTGCAGCGAGTGTGTTTGCACCATTGGGAGGTGTGAATGTCAAGAGGCTAAGACAAGTGTCAGGCTACAAGACCTACTTGAGAATTTGACAACTGGGTAATGGGCCGTACCTGAATCAAAAGAGGACTAGGAACAGGAAATCTTATAGTGATTTAGATGGCAATATTTTAAATGTGCTGACTTGCTGTAAAGTGAATTATCTGTAGCTGCATATGAGATATGAGCAGGGATGTAATCGAGCATAGACTCAGTTGACACATATTATAATAGAAATGCATAGATGCTAAAGTTAAGTGTTTTATTATGTAGATTGGAGTAATGTTTTATTCAGAAAACTTAGTCTTGGGCTATTATAAAATTTAAACAATTCAAGTCATTCTAGCTGATAAATGCCCCCCTGTCACTTACTGTAAGTCAGTAAAGAAAGAAAGAAAGAAAGAAAGAAAGAAAGACAAAGGGAGAAAGAAAGAAAAACACTGCAGCCAAAAACAAGTCTGGCTGTCCTGGCACTGCTGCATTTTAAACACTGCTGGTGGACATTACAGCTGTGACCTGAATGTGTCGTGACTACACAGAGCCAGATTGCACAGGAGGCAGGAGACACTGCTTTCAGTCACTTAACTCCTGACTCCTCAGGTTGCACCTTGCTTGCATGGCATGGCCAAATAGAAAAAAACTACTGCACTTCATACCGCAGCACCAGGTCCATCATAATTCTATGCCAGCTCACCTAAGAGTGCATATTATTCTGCTAATACACTATACACATACCAAGGAATGGCTGCATTTATTCACCAGTGAGAGTTTATTGGTATGTTGTCATTTCCCAGCATATTGTTAATAGAACTTGCACACAACAATGAACAGTGGTTAAGCTGTTGACCACAACAAATAAAATCTAAATATGTTAATTGTTCAGATGGGGTTGCAAATGCCACTTACAAAAAAGTATTTTTGGAGGACATGAGTCAAATTTCATTTGTTATTATCAGCCCTACGACTTGTTTTCAAGGGGTAGTGGTTGATATCTTCCTCTATGAAATGGGATGATCCTTTAAGACCCTGATACATCATCAGTTGTCGTTGATGACATTCAGAAAAACAGACACAACTGTAGCAACAACGGGATTATCACGATGAAATATGCTATTTATCTGAAAGACACGGAAAAATTTGGTTGCTCAAGATTTGTGCACAATCCAAGTTTCAAGCTATCAGCCGATCAAAAAGTTGATAAAAAAGTAACACTGCATCATTACCAGGCCACAAGTGGTGCTCTGTGGGCTAATTTTAGTAATCTGTGCTATCAGTGCCATCAAAGAGGGGGGAATGTGACATGGGAGTTTCAAAATGTGGGACTGCCATGCACAAAAAAAACAACAATGTAATGTTAGCTAGCTAGCTTAGATAAGTACACTACTAGCAATTATTTGTTGTGCTTTGTTATCAAGAAAAGGGCTGTGTTACATTGCAACAACATTAACTATGATAATATGACATCTTTAAATGTTTATTAACAAAGAAAATACATTTGTGTGGTTTTTTTTTTGTTGTTGCTTGTGCAGTCATTCTGCCAATGATTTCTCATAACACTCAGTTTGGAGTGTGCTTCTGAAAACACTCCCTCCACCCCTCATTTCCAACACCAATTGGGACACCCGACCCACACACATGAACACCTTAAGGTGAGGGGTAAGGGCCAAGTGGTTGAGGCAAGGGTGTATTGGGATTCATCCATGATACAGAGAATGTGTACAGCATCTGTCCATTTTAAAAAAACCAATGACGCTGTCTGCAGCATGCCTGAAATAACTAAACCTTCATTTCAGTTTTTAATAAAACTTTCATGTATTTGCTGTCACTGTGGAATACAGCGTATTATACCATGGTTACCAAAAAAGTAGGACACATACCAATGCACAGCCCCTCTGACAAACCTGAAGCTTCTACTCCCAGTCACAAGTTAATGTGTTCAAGCCAACTAATTAAATTAAGCGACAGCAATGGTAGCTACTGCAGCATGATGGATGAGCCAACACATAGTGGATGGTGTAATTCCCCTATAAATGATTGATGAATGATTGAGAACAATGGTGTTACAGCCATACTCAATGTAAAGACATTCCTTGGACAAATGAGATGTCTGCATGTCTTTACAGCTCTTAACAGCTCATAACTTGAGGACGCCTATACGAACACAATAAAATGAATCTGATGCTGGTAAAGATAAATTAAAAATCTACTGGCAAATGTGGCAGGAGTAATGAGGTGACACAAAAAGGAGGTCCATATAATAGCTGTTAGCCCTTATGTCCAGTAGATCTCAATCACCTGGAGAGAGATGGCTAGTGGTATCCATCTTTTATCTCTGTGGCATACTGACTGCCGTGCTACAGTAAGTGCTGGAAATAGCACACATGCAGGCAGCATTAGTGCATTCATGCTAAAACATAAGCACAAAGAGTGATCCTTCCATACAGCAAAACTAGATGCCTATGTGTCGTAGATCAAACTAGCTAAAAATAAAGAAAAACATAGTAAACAAATCTGATAAATGTTTGATGAAGGCCATATCTGAGTTTATCAGCATCACATCATTGCACCTCTTTTGATGTTTTTGTATAAAGGAGAATGCAGTCTTTGACAAATTTATGAAATGTTTGAAAGTAGAGGTACTTCTAATATATCTTTCTGATATTCTGGTCATATCCTTCTGAAAATCTGCAGTTCCAGTCTGTAAGCATTTGTGTCCTTCCATACCTACACTAAGTAGGATGCCCAAGGGACCAATTTTGGGTTTAGTTCTATTGAACCATGAACATGCTTGTTGCTTTGGTGAAAATAATAATAATAATAATATATTTTATTTGTAATACACTTTACATATGAAACGAATCTCAAAGTTCTACAAGATAAAAGGATAACCATAAAAAAAACAGATAAAAAAAGTCATAAATAAGGGCATAAAAGTGAGTAGAGCAACCAGCAAGAAGTTATTTAAAAGTCATAGGTTCTGCTAAAAAGGAATGTTTTGAGTGCCTTTTTAAAACACTGTACTGTTTCACTGCCATGCAGTGATGTATGGATGAATCATTATTTAAAATATGCTCAGATTAAAAAGCCAGCTCTATTAGTGGGTGCTTTGATGCTCTCGTCTTCATCTTAATATAGCAATACACCATTTCAAGCCACTCTTTAGTGCCTATCAATTATAGAATCAATTTCACTTGCTTTTAATAACATAAAAGGGAAACCAATCTGACTGAGAGTCTATAGCAATGCTAGTGCCGCTCTGAGGCTGTACGTAGGCACAGCAGCGCATTGAGCCAAATGCTGACAAATTCAAAGGCTTTTTTTTTCTTTCAATCAATTACATACTGCGTGTTACCTTAAAATGTGTGCAGAAAAATGTGTCTCTCCAGCATACCCTCACAGTCATGGATAATCCAAAAGTCGCAAACATTCTTCAAGAATTTAATGGGACCGACAACAACAAAAAGACAACAGCAAAAACAAGGTTTTCTTCTTGTATTCAATGCAACATGCAGTGAATATTTGATATACAACGGATCATTTTCGGGGGGGAAGTATTCCTTTAAGAGCCAACTAGCACTAAATGTGAACTAGAGATGAGGCTGGGCTGGTCTTTGGTTACAAACAAAAGTATTGGACATACTTAAATTTGGACCTGACAATGGCACTACCTTCAGTTAGGGTCATTTAAAGTCCAGGTAAAGTCAAGTCAGAGTCTTCTTTATAAACATATCATAAATATTAGAAAATACTTGCTGAAAACCTGTAAAAAAAAAAAAAAAAAAAAAAAAAAAAGACTGACTACAATATGAATTGTGGAGTTAGACTGTTAAACAAATGTTTCACCTTTTTTGTGTCCAGGATTATTTTTGGGCAGGTCTAAAATCATGGCTCGATGATGCACAGGAGCCCTCTTCAACATAACTACTCCCCTACTATGTAAAAACTAAAATTAGAGCGCCAAGCATCAGTGTCATTTTGTTCACCCCAACAAAATATTCTGTTATATGTCACATATGTGGAAACACAAGCAAAATAGCAGACAATGACATACTTTTCAGTCGTTTAACCCAAAAACACTAACCAGCCTGACAGTTATTGCTCACTGTTGTTGGGTTTGTGCTCTAACTGAGAATCTGTTGCTGTGCAGAGGCTTATTCTTTGACAAGTGGTGTATGTTTGTGTTTATATCTGCGTCTGTGTGTGTGTATGTGTGTGTGTATTTCTGTTCACTGAAATCAACAAAAATGGAGTCCGATTCCTTGTATGTGCTCACAAACTTGGCCAGTAAAGCTGATTCTGACTCAAATTCCATTCATTCTTGTTGATCTTTTGTAGTAAAACCTTGTGCAGTACTTTGTAACTGTTGGGTCTGAAAAGCCTTCTGACCCACATACAGCAAGTAAATACACCCTTGCTTTTCTATACAAAACACACAGCGTACAGCAAACGTGCTTTTCAACATCTTTTTCCACTGACTGTGTGTCTGTGTTTGCGTATGATGTTATACTAGAGACATATCCTCGCTGCTGCTTATAACTTGAACCACATTCTTTCATTTGGTTTTTGAAAGCAAACCACCTTCCAGGCATTCTTGCGCTGATTGGCTCAGTTCAGTAGTGAAGAGGGACAGTGACAGAAATAAGAATGTGAGTAACGTGGACAAAATCATTTGTGTAGTGCTTGGAGCACAGCCCATACTTAGGTGTGCATCTGGCTAATGTGCAAAGCAGGTTTGTCTGCCAGATTTTCATTTTCAGGGAAAGTTACAAAAATTCAGATGAACCTGCTTTTGCGACCATCTGAATTTTTTGTTTTTATTGCTTTCAGACTGACTATCAATTTTGACGCAACATGTGAAGACCCTTGGTTAAATAAACTGGGTAAATAAGCATCTATCACAAATTGTCTTGCAGGTATAAATACTAGCTGCATGTGTTCAAACAGCAAGCGTAATTTTTCTGAATAAACACATACAGACGACTTTGGCAGAAAAGCAACCACCAGCCAAATTTGATGTAACTGGCTTCTTTTGCTTGAAAGCAAACCAAGGTTTTTGTGGAGCGAGGGAGGGAAAGGTAGTGCGTAGATCAATACCATGAAAATGTTACTTTGGTGAGTGGAAGAAAATGACTAAAACGAGAAGGTGATGCACAATGGTATATTTGTTTTTGTGCCAAGTACATTGCATGTCAGTTATGATGTATGTCTGTGTTTGGGCTGTTGGGGGGGACTTGGGGTGGTGTGGTGGTGCTGACTGACAGGGGAACCAAGGGATCTAGGTTTTTTTCTTTTTCTTTCTAGGAGACCTGACATTCAGTCACACAATGCCTCAAGAGCTCAAAAATTGTGTCTGTGTGTGTATGTGCATGATAATACAGTTTCCAAGATCATCAGGAGCAGGGAAGTTATAGAAATGTAAAGAATTTAGCCTTAAGGCTCTATAGTGCACAAATGTTCTGCATGTTGGCCTTTGAGATGCTATATGTATATGCGTTGCATAGTGTATAATAAACTTCTGTGGAGTGAGATTGGCAGCTTGCCCAGTAGTTTTGCTTCTTGTTTAATGCTTCAAGGTACAAAATAGACAGATACATGTACAAACACGTGCATGTGATTTTTTTCCCGTGCTAAATAAAAGCAGGAGTAGATACCTACCAAAGTAAAAAAAAAACTTGTTTTATATAGAATAATTGAGCTTGCACTGGCCCTTAATACCCAATTTCTATGTAAATGAGACAATATTTGTTTAACTGTGTTTTACATAGATTGGTGGTACAAATCTGTTCAGTGTCACGACCCATGAGATAATACATTCATAGATTTGATGGACAAAGACCAAGGTCCTCTCTGGCTAAAATTTAAAATATACATATGGATTGAAAATATAATGTCACAGTCCAGACTCTACAAAACTTATTAAAATGTGTACTTTAAAAAAAGATTTCTCTTTCCTCTAACTGGGAGGATGAAGGACATACAGGCCTCTGCACTAAATATCTTTCATTATTGACAGATATCACCTGCACAGAGAAATGATGTCCCTTAAGGTCACCTATTTCCATGCAACATATAATTTGGTAACTGTACCTGTCGTGTGCATAATAAAGATGCAGTATTTTGAAATAAATTAAAAAAAAAAAAAAACTCCTCAGTTTCTGGCAGAATGGCCCGACTGAGGGTTTTGTCGATATGGAAATAATACAATGAGCTTAGTGAAGGTCAGTCACTATAATAGACTATTGTACATCACTGCCAGAATCACAGTGATGTACATCACTGCCAGAATCACAGTAGGAAGATAAAAACTGTGCTGAGAATAGTCCACAAAAAAACAATTTTTTTATCACAGTCCATCCAGTTCTCAGGCAACACACCATCCAGATAAGATCATAGTTAATTATTTGCTAATTGCTATTTGTATAAATTAATTATGTGTAACTGAAATCTATCTTCAGAACACAAAAGACTATCTTGGTGCAATAATGAAAAATATTTACATTTTAGAGAAAGACAGATTGGGATGATAGAAGGCTGTTATTCAACAGTGTGTGTGGTATAAATCGTATCGATAGCTGTCCACATATAGTACACGTCAGTTGCCCCATACTTAGTTCCTACCCCCGCACTTCCAGTGCCCTTGTTCGGACCACACCCATCTTCATACCCGACCATCATTATCATCTCAAATAAACATCTGTAAAGGTTTGTGCCTGCATCTTGAACAGCTGTGACACTATCACAGTGACAAAATCTAACAACAGACAGACATACAAACACCTGGGGAAGTTCTTCCTGGTACAAAAGGTGCCTCCAGGACCACATTTTGCCATCATGACATACACACAGACTCACATGGGTCAAAACAGTGCGAGCCCCATTGTCATGTCTGGTAAAAATGGTAAGCCTGTCTGTTGAGCAAAATGTTCCACTCAGAAAAACCTGTGACGTGCCACCTTTAAATCAATGACTACGTTTCTCAAGAAGCTTGGCCTTGGAAAACTGAATGTTCTCTATTGAAGAACATTGACAGACATTCAAAAATATATGGGCACATTTCCGTCACGACTTACAAACTACCTACTTACCAAATCAATAAGACCAAGAAAAATCAGCGCTTTCATCTGAGGCACTTTATAATTTGCCTCTCACTCCTCCTCTTTCAGACAAACTTACGAAAGAAATGGCAGAGAGCCACCATGTAAGGTGCTGGTGTGACAATTGGGAGCAATTTGTGGTTTGGTGTTTTGCCCAAGGACACTTCAGTGGGAAAATCACTTTAAAAATAGGTTTCAGCGTATGTGACAGTACTTGTCATGAAGTACAAAAATCGGTCATGTGCAAGTGAATTATTTTCTCTCTGTGAAAAAGTAAATTGTTCTCCAAACTACATTGTAAATGTAGAGGTGTAGGAAGGGCTGCAGAGTCAAATCATGAGAGGTTTTAGAGAAGGAGACATAAAGAGACAAAAGGATGGAGGAGGAGAGTAAGAATTTAAACTTTGTTTTCAAGACTGACTTGGTGAGGGTGTCAGTATTTGTCTTTTAGTGAAGAGAGAGGAGGAGGCAAGATTCTGGCTCTCACTCTGACAGCGCAATGTTGAGTTTACAGTAATTCTGCTATTTTAGGGTAATTAGGACATGGGGGAATTGTTTGGAAGAAAACAGTCTTCCACACACAAAGGCTTGCCCACACTTCATCAGGCTATCTTCTTAAGTGCTCTCTGCGGTTCACAGCAGTCTCTATGAGTGGTGAGTGATTCCTCATAGAGCGACCAGCCGCTAACCAATATGTATGCAACATCAGTGTCTCTGAGGTTAGACGCAGAAAATCCAACAGAGCTTCCAGGCAACTGGCATAAGTTTTGTATCACCCTGACACTTGGCATCAATTTACTGAGTGGTGTATCCGTTTGGCTTTTGTCTCAAGCAACAGTGGATCAGTCCTCCTACGCCGTGTCCCTTCCTATGTCCCTCCCTTTCTCCCACTCTGAGTATATTAGATGATAAAATCCCCCCCTGCTGTTTGAATCCAGAGAACGATAACCTTCCCGTCAGCAAGGTAAGACTCCCCAGAGCTCTCAGTATGTGTGTTAGTGCGCTGTTAAAGGCTTGTAATAAGGATATCTGGGCTCTAATTAGTGCTGTTCGCTCTGCAAACATGCCTATAAACCACCCAAAGGAAAATTATTACATAATTCTGTGAATTAGAACACAGACTACAGCATATTCCATATCTCTACATTTACTTCTACATTAGTTTAATTTAATTACTTTAAAGGATATACTCTGGTGGCAGTGATAAACTAAAATGCATAAGAAAGCTTTAGTACAAGCACTGGTCCTTCTCTGTATGGATGGAGCACTTATCTATGTGGCTTAACGGCACACACAAACTCAAATACACAGAATTTCTGCAGATGCACACATGCATACATATTCCCATGTGATATGTGTGCGAAGGGATTGTCTGCTTCGTGTTCAATTCATTGACATATGAATGACCATGCACACGCGTGTGTGCATGGGTGTCAAATCTGATCTTGTTCAAACACTGTGAACAGATGGTTTCTCTCTCACACACACACACACACAAAGACACACACAGACATACACACACACACAATGGTGTGCAGCATGAAAACAGAAGTCCTAGGAGCCACACCTCTTGACCACATGGGGGAATCTCTAAAATATAGATCAGAGGGCTGAATTTCTGACAGTCATTTACAAATCTTTTGATGGAAGGTTTAAAGAGGTCTCTTTGAACTGCTTCGTATTTTTAATTAAAGGCCAACAAACACATTTCAAATAATAAATTCTCTGTCAAGTAGAGGCATGTGACCTCCCTGAGGTAATGTCAAAAGCCAGGATAACAAGACAAACTCTTCTTGTCTTTAATTGCAAACTAGTTATGCAAGTAAACAACTGTTTATACTTGGTTGGAGTATTTTAAAGTTTTACAAGATATGAGCTACCAACGAAAAATTATGTGCGCCTTGGAAATCCGTGTTATAGCATGTCATGTCATAGGGTATAAATAATATGCTCAGTGCAGAGAAGAGTGATAATGTTGAACATAATCCTACCTTGTCGAACATCTCTGGGTGCTATGGCGATCGCTTCATTGGAATGCAGCTCAGTGACGCAGCAGTCATCGGGAACCAGCGAGCCGTTGCTAAAACTGTGTGGTGTCTCCGGGAGCAACGGAATAGGTGGTGCCATGATGTTGTGGTTTGGACAGATACATCCCGTCTGAGTCATCCCACAACCATCACCATCAGAAACCTCCTGGTCTCCATTGTGACCGTTCCGTAAACACTCCTCAAACCATCGGCAGAGCACGCCGCAGGTAAACTGACTTGAGTTCTCATTGTTAATGAGCAACACCTCTACGAGTCTCAGCTCAAGCAATTCCTTAGATACCTGAGGCTCATCTGCAGCTGGATGTCTCGTAAGACACAGCTGGACAAAGTTCTTATCAAACTGTAGGAAGGAGTAGGGTCCCTCTGAGTTGGATTCGCTGCCACAAAGATCAATAACTTCCTGATCCCTTGCAGCGGCTGTCTGTAAGTGAAGGGGACAGCTTTGATTGGCCAGGTGGTGGTCAAGAGAGAGGAGCATGGGGGAGTGTGTCCGGCAGATGATAGGGTGGCGGGTGAAGCGGAGGTAGAGGGAGTACTTGGTGGGATCGGGGTTTTCCAGGGACCAGGAGCAGCCTGGCGCCCTGGAGGGAAAGAGCTCCCTTAGGGAGAAAGAGCCATAGAGCACCCCAGCTACAAGGCTGGAGCATGGTGAGGAGATGGGCGAGGGGGCTCCCTCTGCTCCGGTGCTGGGGACGCCATTGGCAGCCCCATAGGCAGCTTCAGCCAGGGCAGAGAGAGGCGCTAGAGCGAGGGCAGACAAGGCAGCCAGGGCCCCAGCCACAGCCAGGAGAGAGGACAGCACAGACAGACACACCCCACCAGCAGTGTTCATCCTATGACATTCGTCCTGCAGAGGAAGAGAGAAGGATGGGGAGAGAGGGGGCTAAACATTAGACATATCAGGAAATATCTTCAAACACAACCTGAAAAAAATCAACTTAACATGGACAAAAGAAGAACTTATCAATATTCTTGTTCAAGTCTAGACCAAAGAAGCCTGTCGGCTTGGAAAATATTTATGGACAGATTTCTGCTTTGCCTGAGAGTGTAACACAACAAAGTTCATGGCTGCAGTTCTCATGGAGTTCTTCTTCAAACAGACACACATACACATGCACTGCCAAAAACAGAAACACATCCCTGCTGGGCTGGATTAAAAGGGTTGATGACTTGGCTTCTGAGACATGCACTGTGGGGCCTGCTCTACCCTTTCCTGCTGATACGTGCACACAAACACACAGGCAAAAGCACGCATGCACTCAAACACACACCATCGCCTGCTGAGCAGCTCCCCCAAGGCTTTGGCAAACTATTACCATCACCGCCACAGTAAGGGTCCGCCAACAGCCTGATTTTGACTTATACAATACACACACTCTCCTGACAAAAAAACAACCCATATACAGCTTATAGTGCTTTAGTATATTGCATTTTGCTTGAAACTACTTCAATACCCACTAGATTTTTGCATGCCCAGTGTGTCTGCTCCATCACCTGAGAGCTACAAGTGGTTCTGCTTAAATGTAGTTTGAGGAGGATGTGTGGGAGATGGGAAATGTTCGCTCCACTCTACTAGTAACCTTATGGCATGATACCCAGGCAACTTTATTTTTTTTTCTAAAATACCACTATGCTCTGAAATTCAACAAATGCTTCCTTGCATCATCTAATTTTGACAGAGAGATTGAACTTTACACTGTAACAGAAGAAATATGTTGGAAAACTACACAAAATTACTGCAAACTTCAACTTAACAAGAAGCTCTTAGTCACAAATATCATTTTGAGAGAATAACAATATGAGAAATATGCAACAGCTGAGGAATTATAGTAGGGAGGGCTACTGATGTGATATGATTTGACGTGATGGGAAAGAAAGACGCACAGGCAGAGTATGCCAGCGGTTAATCTTCCATTGATTGATATTCCTTTACAAAGTGCCGGGGTGTGCTTCTCTGTAGGTAGAAACTGGCTCGATTCGTACACACAGTGTGAGAGTTGTATTTATTGTTGTTATCACTGGGGCCTCGTTGTAGCTTTCAGTTTTTGTCTGTGTGCCCCATTTTATTCAAGCGTCAGTGAGAAGTTATATGGAGTGCTGAAAACCAACGCATGACCAATTTGTGTTCTCTGAAAAACACTTTGAGACATGACAGCTGCATGTTGTGTACAGGCTAACTAAATTGAATAAAAATGATTCACACCTTAGTGTTTTTGACCTGCGTGTGATAAATTCACTCATTATCCTTTTTTGCAATTACTCCTCAGCTGGCAAAGTAATACAGCTAACGTCATGCTAACATGCTATCATCTTGTACTGTCGGCTATCCAAATTCAAAATGTACACGTGAATGTTTAAGGCTGTTCATACGGTATTAAGGATTTCTTTCATTCACAACAGAATGCTAATACAGTAATACATTTTTTAAATAGTTTTAATTAAACATGAGCTATTTGGCTAACACTATTTAGTTAGCTTTTAAGCTGTTTTTATCTGCACCGTGCAACCGCTAGCTAACCATGGTGAAACAGGACACTGTGTCACTGCTCAGTCAACGTTAGCTTTTTTTTTTTTATTATTCCCATTCTGAATGTGGCATAAAACATGAGTTGCAAAAAAAAAAACCTGATTAACTGTACTGAAAACTATCATTAGCAATGACTGGTATCCATTACTCACCTTGCTAAATCAGTGTACTAGCTAGCCCACCAAAACCCTGAAAAGAAGCAAAGCTTTTGTGAACAAAAACTGCTTCTGAGTGAAGTAGAGTTTCTTTTAAATTAACCAAAATTTGGAAGCAAATACAACAAACCATTTATTTTTCCTCATAATATTGCTGAACTCACTTTTACTGAGCCAGAGCACACTAATATGTCTTTCTTGCTTGTCATGATAGGAAAGCACAGGTGTTACTAATGACACTAACGATGGCTCCGTTTTATTTCAGCGCACCTGTGACAGTGACAGTGAGCAAGCATGCAGGATACAAGGATCCTGAAATCAAGTCTGCTAAATTAAATTCAGTTATCATTAATGTCATTATTTACACCTCTGTTGTTTTTACGGTGACATGTCAAACATGTCTTATTTCTCCTGTCTCCCCATGGTAGCACCAGCCAGAGCTACTAAAGGTGGGACGCAGTGTCTATTCAGAGCATGTGTGTGCCTATAGAGCATAATATGCCAAACATATGCCAAAAAAAAGTTTATAGCTTCCAGGTTTACTTCCATGATATGCACCCTGTATATGCACAGTAATGTTTCTCGCTGGTACCGCACCAAGTGTTCCTGCTTGGCTCATAGACTCGTGACAATTTCAAGAATTTTTAAATTGTTTTTCTTCACTCAAAGAAAGTTCTACAAATCTAAAATCCTCCAGAAAGAGTCAGAAATTATCTTGTTTGCAGTTGCAGGTGTCCTGTCAACAGTTTAACAGAAGTCTGTGGAAAAGGTACTTTTTGGGCCATAGGGGATTTTTACACTGCAATACTGCAAATGTTCACTAGGAAAAATTGGAATCAAGGCTAAACTGAATTCCAGGAGGCTGAAGAATAATTTATTTGCATTGTGAATTAGAAAGTGGTCGTCACGTTACCCGCCACCCTATGGTGGGCCACATTCGACCCACATGCCTTAAGTTGAGTATTGCTACTGTAGAGTAAGTACTCTACTTCCCTAAAGCCCAGGTTAATGAAACACAGCTGTAGCCTGTACTTCACAGGATTTATGCAAGTCTGTTAAGGCTCTCCAGCACTGGACACGAAGTTCACAGGGCCTGGGTAAGAGGCGAGGAACTGTGCTTACTTCACCGTGTCAAGAGGTGACTCCACAGAGGCTGGACAGTGAGAGGCACTTGGGCTTACAGGAGTGTGCTGTTAATGAGAGCTAGAAACACATGAAAGGCAGACTGATGATGGAGGGGCATACAAAGCAGGAGAGATGGAAAAGAGGACTTTATTGCAATTACGCTAAAATTATGAAAATATGTGCCGAATTTGCATCATCCACCATGAAAAATAAACAATCACCTTCAGGTTTTAGGCATTCTGCTGATGCTAACTCAGAGTGATGTACAATGCTGAAAATGGTTTACTGCCATGCTCAAGGACAATTCACCTACACACGATTATTTTTGATGGACACAGATTGGTTTTTGCAGACACTGAATGTCTTCCCCTGAGGTCATGGGGAGGTCTGTGTTTACATGAGTTCATCCTGCTGTGCAGGAGAAATGGTAGAGTTGATTTTGAAAGAGATGAATATTTTACAGAAGCACAGTGCTGCTTAATAAGAGTGAAAAAGAATTGCTCAAAGGGCGATATATAGGATTCACAGAGAACATTTTAAAAGTTTTTCCTTCTCATTTATTCTTTTAAGTGGGTGACAGCACTACTGTAGCATTCTCAGTTGGTAGAAAAAGATATACCCATTAGATAAACCCACCTGTACACAGAACATCCTTTACACCGCTGTACATCAGACCACACTACATAAAGGCATTGTGCTTCCTTGTACTCACCAGGCGGTGTTTACTTTAGGATATGCTGGTAGTAGTGTGAAAGAAGTAACCATGGCAACACCCTATGTCCTGATCAGGAAATGTATTATTTTTTTCCTTGTTTCTGATCATTTCTCCATCTTTTCTTTATCTCCCTTTATGTCGCTGGGTTTTCCTCCACAGGATTCTCACCTGCAGATTATTCACGTGGAAAATGTGACATAAAGGGTTTTTTTAAACAGCATTGGCTCGGGCTACTGTGACACTTTGACAAATGCACAGTTGGGAACGCTAATGCAGCATGTTGTGAAATATGCTCAAGGACATCATGCTGTCTGGCATATGATAGGGTTATAGACTGTGCCACTCTGAACACGCTCAGATACTTTCAAACAAATATGCTCTGATTTAACATCCATACAGGCTGCACTGCAGTCAGCGACACATGTCCCGCTAACAATGTGTCACTGAACTGTTAAATCCAGGAAGTCAGCACGAATATAATGCAATATTCTATAGTACAGGATTTGACAACCTACGTATATCTGATTTTGCCATGGAACTGAGCTTATAGACAGCCTGTCCGTGCTTTCAAAAACCAAAATAACCTTTTGTATTTTTTCGTTTAAATGAACAAAGAGTAAAAGTTCATCTTGTCACACACCTATCAAAAGTGAAGACAAATAGCATTATAGGCCAAACCATGCATAGGTAAAACCTAACGCACATTTTACGGATGAGAAGAAGTCAGAAGCGTTAAGCAAATTGTTTTTGGGACAATGAACAATGAATATTCATAGACCCACAGTCTGTGCAAGAGTAGGCCCTAAAGTGCTGTCTTCATGAGGCCATTCTGTCCCACTTCACTCTAAAACAGCACTTTACTGTGGGCAACCATAAATATTCATTAGCTTTGATGTCTTCCTTCCCGCTTCCACCTTGACATTAATGTTATCACCAAGGATAGCAAAATATGTATATCCCTCACTCCTTGTCTCTCCTTCCTCCCCCCCTCTCCTCTCGGCTCCGTCTTCATTCTTTAATGCAGTGAAGTGACAATGTGACTCATCTCATTTTTGTCTTCACTGTAAAACTCATGCGAGAGAGAATAGCGCCGGGACACCATCGTTCTAAAATAAAAGCACAGTGCTGAGAGTATTACTCTCCCCAAATAAACTGTTATTTCACCAAATATTCATGAAAAACAGGGATAGACGCTAATACTTTTTAGCACTGGCCCCATGGGCCACCAAGCCCCCAAATTTGGTGGCAAAAGTACATTTTTTATGACCTAAATGAAAACTTTTATAAAAAAAACAACAGAAAGAAAAGGCAATTTGGTATGTTTGGCTCCACTAGCTGTTAGCTCCATTAGCTCAGTTAGCTGTTGGCTCTGTTAGTTTGGTTACCCAACACGTTCTCATCCCAATGTGTCATATGTTGTCGCTTTGTAAGTGGACTTACACATCTACATATTACAAGGTAATTATTCTTCTGCATCTGATATTTACATTCCAGGATGCCACTTCACTCAAATGGTCAGGATTAGGTGAAGGAGGCGCATGGTAAGGTGTCAAAAAAACCCCCATCACATTCAAATAGGAAGCAGACACCAGACTCCCGCATCAAAGTCCGGGTTTGTTTGACCTAGATCGTCCCGGAGGTGTCTTGGGAAAGATCAATATTGTTCCGCTTTATTGCCTTTGCTGGACAGGACAGTTTGAGTGTGAAAAAGGGGGAGATAGAGAGAGGGGAGGATACAACCTCTGTATATGGGGTGCCGCTCTATCCACTGAACCACCAGGTGCCCCATTGCAAAACTTTGTTGCAAAAGAAACTACCAATGTCCTTTTGCAATCAAACGCTTAAAAAATGCGACCTTTCTCTGCTCTACATTTGTTCGGCATTCAAACAGGCTCAGGGTAAAAGCATGTTTATATTTGTTTCTGCAACACAGCGAGCCATGTACGCTCTCCCTGATGGTACAAGCAAATGAGAACTATCACCAATTATATTATTATCCATCTGTCTGTCTGTGGAAGCCCCACAGTCTTGGTACACATGCTGAAAAGATTAAACAGCTTCAGTTCGAGCTGCACTGGAATGCCACAGTAACGTGCTGTGAAACCACAAAGAGACACACTCGAAGAGAATGAATTATAAAATACCCACACTCTACGGTTGAGGATCTCTTTCTTGGGAGAAAATGAATGCACTGCTGAACTCATACTGTCAATATTCAATGTGTGCAGTCGAAAAGGGGAGTCAACATGAACCACCACACTGCTAATTACATTACTATGACTTCAGCCATGTAAATCCTTGGTTAATTGCTCTTGTATAGTTTCTATTTATACATCTCTTATTAATATTATTAATTTTGACTTCTTTTATTTTTCTGAACTTCTTCTGTCCCTATGCTGCTTCATCAAGCACATATGCCCTCTGGGAATCAATAAATACAATAATCATAATTTATCTTGTTTATCTTTTGCTTACCAGTTATATATTAACACAAGCACAAGAAGCTGAGTAAATGTGTAAAACTGTAAAAGGTTAGATGAACAGTATCCGACTGCACATCCATTTCAAAGAGAACACTGAGCTGGCACAATCAAGCCCAGTTTCAAGAATACTATGTTGGCAATGGAGCTTTCTGGAAACCACGGATATGTTACCTTTTTAAGTTTTAATTATACTGTATCAACATTTCTAAAATGATGTAGTTCTGATTGCATTTATACAAGCTGATTTTCTCATCAGGAGGACAAGCTGCAAGCAACAGCAGACAGCAGAAAACTACTACTTGAGACCAACAAGCAAATGTGTTTGATTTTAAAAAGACGTCAGAACATTTCCAGCCGTGCTTATGGCAGTCATACCAGGTATCTAATGCAAAATATCATCTTTTCACAAACCAAGTGGTTTTTGTGCCTAAATCTAACCGCAAGTTAACCACAGCGTTACCGCAACATAAATCTGAAACTTAAGTAAAGTTTCAGCATATCAGCTACATATGATATGTACAAATTTAACATCTCTGTGGTTTGCACAAATATACAAAGCCGACATTAATTGTGGTGAGCAGGTTGCACAATCAGGATTCAGAGTGCTAAGGCAAACCAGTCAGAAAAGCCAAAGCTGGCTTAGAAGCCACAGCTGGTATAAGATCCTAACCATTCACCACAACGCCACCACCTCCCTTCATTCCCATCAGTTATTTACTATACTCTTTCTAATAGGGCGGCTCTGGCTCAGCAAGTAGTGTGGGATGTCCATTAATTTTAGAAGTGTTGGTTTGTCCACATGTTGAACTGCCCTTCTGCAAGACACTGAACCCCAGTTACTCCTGAAGGTTAAGCCAGTGCCTTGCTGGGTAGCTTGGCACTATTGGCATCCTTCTGGACTGCATATTATCATTTCTCACTTGAAAAAATTTGCCCTAATCATCCAGCCCCTTTCGTATTTTTATAGGTATTGGTGTGATGGTCTGAACACCCAGTTTAGATTTTACATTTTTTAGATCCATCTTTTAGACAAATGCAAACCCACTGGTCACTTTGGCTGTGTGAACTCCTGCATTAAAGAGAGCACTGGCAAGAAGTGTGTATTTCATTCATGTTGGTTATTGCATTCATATTAAATGAAAATGTTTTAGGGGCTTGCCAAGAGAGGTCATTATTTAAGAATGGACAATACAATAATAGGGTAAGACCCTCTCCATGCATTAACAAACATCATCAAGTGAACTTTCGTGCACTGGGTGGGGTGCTTCTGTTGTGGGAAATGCAGGGGTTGCAAAATCATCAACCCCCTTTTAACTTCTTCTCCCTCCCTCTCTTCACTTCCATTCTGATCTCTCGTTCTTTTTGTGGACATTAAGTGCACTATGGTAGAGAATGGTAATTTTTTATTTATTGACGTGGAGTATTTCTCTCATTTGCAGCCCTCGGTGGTCCTTGTATGAGCTCACACGCACCAAACAATGCACACTAACCAATCCATGTGCATTCCACGCACAGGCCCACATGCCAAACCCTTTGAACGCCAACTGGACTTTATCAAAGGTTTAAGACTGTATCCTAATGCCAAGTGTTTTGAGTTTCTTTCTACTACTTTTTAACAAGTCATGAAACGTCTCTTGCTTCCAGCGTGAAATCCTCAACTCTGCCCCTTCTCATCTTTGCCTTCACCCCTTAAAGAAATCTCAGCCTCCCTCAAAGTCAGACATCATTTATTTACCCACATCTACACACATCCATGTCTGCTCCACCTTTCATCTCAGTAAGATCTCTTGGCTGTAAACCAGTATGAAGAACCAATGTTGTTCAACTAATTTAGCCTGGTTGACATTTTAGAAGTCAGTATTCTGTTTGTCCTTTTATCAAGCGCACTCCGGAGCACCATCAAGCCAGTGCTTTTAACTTTGCCTTATCAGTTATTCACAAATGGCAGACAAGCTGAGAGGATCCCATGCTGTGAAAAGAGACAGCAGTACTAAGCCCCTCAATCACAGCAAAGGCCATTTTGTCTCCCGGCTACAGCGTTCACTACACAAACACACCAATGCTCTCATAAATATTCATACCATCACGTCAGCCTGACATGTGACATATGTGCCGATGGAAGAACAAGGTGTAAATCATAAGTGTGTGATGAAACTGAGAAGGGGATTAATTATGCATTATTAAATCAGGTAGAGGAGTGGGTCAACAGAAGACACACATAGGTTTCAAAGGGGCGAAACATCTCGCGTACACTTAAACAGCTTCAAAGACGTGATGACAGGTTGGGATATCAGTGTGCTGTTTGAATGCAAAACACTACCTGTCAGTATTATAATACAGATTCAGCCATTAGCAGCAATGATAGACCAGAATACAATGCCTTACTAATGCTCTTACTTTTCTAGTGTAAATGTTATTACAGTTTGTTCCGAAAAAAAAAGAGTTAGTGACAAGGACGGAGTGCAGCATACACACAGTGTACAGTTATTTAATGGCTTAGCCTCAAAGACGGCAAGCGTTTGTGCACATCTTTTAATAACTTAAGCTTTAGCTCTGCACGATGACAGTTATCACATATATAGTATGTTATCCTTACTTTATCGGTTTAAAGTTTAGATTTTAGTAGCAGCAGTTAAGTATATTTATAGTGTGTTTCAGTAAAAAGTTGTATTGTGTATTTTATATCATATAGATATATATCTTATACAGCTGTATTCGTGTCGTATCCTCATTTATTTGTTGTGTTTTGTTTATTTTCTCTCTTTATATAATACTTTCTCTCATCTAGTGTATGTGTACTGTATACATTTTACTGTGTATTTTCTGTTCCTGTGCTGTTGTAACACAAGAATTTCTCAATTCGATATTAGTACAGTACATCTATCCATCTTTTTAAAATGAGTCAGGAAGCCTAAGCCTAAAGTAATGTAATATACTTGTAATATCATGAAACAAAGAGAAATGTTCTCTCCTCATCCTAAACTGGTCCTAAATGTATTTATTGAGAAATGACAAGGTGCCCGAATTGAAGCAGGAGCTCTGTGTGTTTGACCCAATCAGCAAAGGTCATCCCAGCAAACCCCACCCCGGAGAATTTTGTCTACTTTCAGAAACTACAACCCTCTGATCGGGGACTTTTGGAAGTAAAATGTCTGTCCTGGAATCCTGATTTAGACCCTGATCCCTGTGGTCAAAGTGCCACACTTGAAATTATTAAACATGAATCATGAAATTACTCTCAGAAAGTGAAAAGTGTCTTTCTTTGTGCGCCCAGGCTTTTTTTTCTCCAATCTCCAATTGTTCAGGTTCCTGAATGCAAAGAATTGAAAGATAAGATGTTAAGAGGGGGCAACATAAGGGAGGAGGAAAGAAGTAAAAGGATGCAGGAAGACACAGTAGATTACAGAGATTAAGGACAATGAAAAGGTTAAGGAGCTGAGGAATGCAATGCAAGAGACCTCAAGAAAGTGGTCTTAAAGAAATTATAACATGGAGAGAGGATCAGAGAGAGAAAATCTGTTTTTTTATGGCATTAGTTGACTTCTCCTGATTAGTGACTTCATAACTGCAATTTTCATCCATATGAGGTCCATAAAATCAGTAAACAGCAGCAAAACAAAACAGTATACACTATGAATGAGTGCTGATTAAACAGCACAAAAATGACCACAACTGCTGCCAATGCCATCAGGGAGCTATTTTCTGGGAGATTATAAAACCCTGAAGCAACTGTGAGCTTGGTGCCATATCAGCACTGTACTATACTGTGTCATTATCCATACTAATAACACAAAGACCAAATTGAACTGCCGTTAGTAATGTCATACTGTGGTAAAAATTCACTGGCATGTCATTTCACATTGCTCTAAGAAAATTACACCTCATTTACCAAGTGCTACAATAAACTAATATATTTACACCTGAAGCGAAGGCATTTTTCAATACACCCAATGGGAAAACATTTAAGCTAATTATTAGATGGTCCAATGGCCTTTAAAAACAATTTGCTGGCATGTAACATTTATTCAATATGCTCCAAACCTGAATTTCAATATTGATCGTTGTTGCATGAACAGGGAGATATTGATAATGGCTGCTATTAATTTCACA
The DNA here is from genome assembly GCF_008729295.1 of Plectropomus leopardus. NCBI lineage: Eukaryota > Metazoa > Chordata > Actinopteri > Perciformes > Serranidae > Plectropomus > Plectropomus leopardus. The sequence continues at coordinate 14,524,910 of NC_056480.1, forward strand.
TGACTGAATAAACGATTGTTGGGGATGAGGACAAGTAAATGGATGGAGGGTAAAATTAGCCTGTATGGTAGCATTTATTTGTTGTGGGCTCTATTATTTATTTTACAAAATAAAACAAGTAAATATTTGCAGAGCGCCCCATATGAAAACATTCCCCCCATGCAACACTAGTTGTAAAAATTGTTATCAAAGGCCCATTAAAAGGCTTCTGATACAAAGTGTGTAAAATAAAACCACATTGTTAAAACCTTTGAGGTTAAGACTTAATGGTAAAAATTGTTTTGATTTTGTGTTATTTCCCAGAGTAATTTGATAGGAATTAAACAGAAAAAAAAATCAATTTATTATGCATGAAAGAAATTAGAAAAACAAAACAAAACCAACAAAAAAAGGGCAAAAAGCCACTCAATTTGTCAAATGTTTTTGCCTCACTGAAAACTCTACATCCTCAGTGTGTCAGTCAGTCGTTACTTGGCAAGGTCAGGATAAAAAAATTAAAGGATGTCAGCGGCTATTGTAATTACATCTAGACTCAGCAAGCACATCAGAGTTTTGCATATCAGGTTGGAATTAAAATAACAGTGTTACTGGCTGAAAACAATTGAACACAGACTGAAAGATGAGTTTATGCAAAAGTGACAAAGTGAGCTCAGAAGTATGACGTTATGTGATATTTATGTCGAAATTTAACGAATAAAAACTGGAACAGTATCTGTTGCATGAAAAAAAAATAAAAATAATAATTATAAGTGGGCTACAGAGAGAACAACACCTGAATTCCTAAAGTCATTGGACGATATAAAGGCCTGAATAGAGCTACATCCTTGAGTATTAGATTTTTCTTGAATGTATGAATCTAAGCTAAATAAATAAAAACAGGTATACGGCAAAGTGTTATTTAAACCGCCCATCTATGTTTGAATTAATTTTGTCAGTACAATCAGATTTTAAGTAACTCTTGTTGTACTTTAGCCATGCCATGTGCCATTGTTTTGCTATTAATGTATGTTATGTTTGTGCTCCATACCATTTGACTGGCTGTCAGCATTAGTGTACTCCATAGTGTAGTTTGATACACTTCACTGACAATCTCCACATATATTGAAGGCATTATTTCAACTAAAACTAACTACTTAAAACAACATTCTGCAAAGTCTACTTTCACAACACAAATAAGGAATTTTAAGGAATTATAATAAACCAAAAGTTGACAGTGACAGACAGCCAACATGTTACTTGTTCTTCCGCCACTTCAGCTTGATGGATACATCACATCCCTAACGTCTGGTTCACATGTACATGACTCTCATGCACGGGTGTGATAGCCATTTTCCTGTTGCTGCTCATTTCTTGTGCTTTACAATTCATGCATTCAGATACATCGGTCTTATCAGCACTAATCAGGAGACTTTCAGCAGAATGTTGATTAACAGATGTAGAGGCATGTGTCAAGCTTGACCCTACAAACCCCAACACGCCCACTCAGTCATCTTCACACCCTTAACCTTGTTGTCATGGTGGGGTGAAAAAAACAAAAAAAAACCAAATGTCACCATCTGTTGAGTGCTGGGACAGAATCGTATGCGACACACATGCACACAGTCATATTCTATTGAACTGAAAGTGAAGCAGACCATCCCTTTGTGTCCAGAACACACTGGTGTGTGTGAGCATGTATACATCTGCATAAATCTTTGTCTAAGTGTGTGTGTGTGTGAGAGGTGGAGGGGGACACCCCCTCCACCTCTCACAATAATAGAGCTGGAAAAGGGCCTTGTAGTATTGTGGTAGGCCTGGAGGGAATTTGGGTTTCATTGCGAAATAGAGAATCACAGACTGAGAAAGAGGGCGATCAGCTTTCCTCTGCAGCGTATCCCTGCCAACAGATCAGCTTACACCAGCTCTTTCTCTTCTTTCCTCAAGACAACGCAGATGTATGTATGGAGGTAGAAATGGAGAAGACGTTGGGTGAGAAAGGCAGACACACAGACAGAATACTTCGGTGAAAACTTTGTTTGCAAGAAATATGCTGAAATCCAGTTGTCAAATAAATAAAGATATGAAATTACTGGCCCAGTAAATACTTTCATCTAATTTAAAAAAAAAATACGTCCATTGATTTCAGCCAAGAGTTTCTGTCAGTAAAGTAAGCAAATAATAAGTTTAAAAAAGCTGACAATTTAAAACAACAACAACAACAACCGTCATCATCATCCTCCTCATCATATTATGCTCATGTATGTGATTTCTTTGAACATTTTAGAATATTTGGGACATTCAGCTAACAAGTTCATTACCTTGTCAGACTGTAATGCATCTACAATGCCATTTTTGGGACCATTTTTCAATTTGTATAAACTTCCCTCAAAAGTGGGATAAGGACAGAAACACACACACACACACACACACACACACACAGAAGAAAAAGAAACAGTCTATTTCAGGTGTAGTAAACTGGCATCCACAATATGTGTGTCATCAAAATAAACAATAAGAAACGTATTGATCAAAAGGCTCATACATACAATAAAGCCATCGAAATGAGATTTCCAATTCCTCTGCGACAGCGTTAGAGGGAAATCTTGCAAGCTAATGATTCCTATTCAAGGCAAAATATGTGCAGCAATTGATTCCCGCCAATGTAAAATGGGATGGCTGCGCATCACTGCCCCGCTTTCCCGACTGCCTGCCTTATCCTGAATTTGATTTGGGACTAAAATATTGAAAAATTACTGTATACCACTTTCCATGAAAAGTCACATCAACTGAAAAGGATGTAGAGGGCATTAAGGAAGCTTTTCAGTTCCAAAAGTCATTGATTGAGCAAGAACTGCACTGTTTGGAGGGACATTCATTAAAAAAGACAATATGTCCCATAAAGCAATAGTGCCCCTAATGTAATTGTGGCCATGCAACGAGGGCAAAAAAAAAAAAAAAAGCCAGAGCTAAATTTATTGTGTCAACAGAAATATTACACTTAGAAGGAAAAAAGGAGTGAAAAGGGCAAGATGGTGTGTGTGTGTCTTTGTGCGACTCTATGCATGTTTGACAAAGCTTGCCTTCTTGACACAACACGCCACCACATTTTTAAGAGTTTAATTTTGCAATGAACATTTTGTATTTACATTTTTACAACCTCTACTTACATCCTCTCTTTTCCTGTCTTCTGTATAAAAGTTTTTGGTCATGATAAAAGATTTTATTTTGGCGATTACTTGCCTTGGGTTGTAGGATTCAGAGACAATTCAGCCAAATACACAGGAGTGCTTTATGGTTTTGAGAGGTTTGTTATGGCAGAATGCCAGTTTTTTTGGGTTTTTTTTACGTTTGTCTTCTTCAGGTTTTAATTTGTATTTTTATTGATCAGCAGGACAGTCTGACTTGAAAGGTGGGCTGAAGATGGCCCATGGACCACAAGTTGAATAGGACTGCCACTGATAGTATAAAAAACACAAAGTCTGCATAGAGAGGTAGTCAGGGTGGATGATCGGTCAAATATACACAGGACTTTCACCCAGGAGACCACTGTTTGCATCCTAAAGTCAACATCGACTCATTTTAACTTTATGTACTTGCATTTTTATGTAGCTGGGGGTCACATAATGAAGACATACTTATGTTCTGTAAGTAACAAATGTAGTTATTTTAACAGGATTCACAATCTTTTTCCAAACCGATCTAAGTAGTTTCTACCCCAAATCTAACTAAGTAGATTTTGTGCTTAAACCTAACCAAACTGCAGCTGTTTCTCAACCTTAACCATGTTTTTAAAACTCTGACCATTCCGCCACGTAATTTTAGACTTTACATGCCTTCACCGCGTTACGCAGTGTCAAGAGGTGATGGTCATTTGTTGTATTTCTGTGAGATCAGGATAGTTTAACACACTGCACTGCACAAGGCCGCATATATTTGACAGCGTGTACTCCTGTGTATGTATGAGGTGTCGCTGAGCAAAGGACAGCTGTTTATGCTTACAAATATAGAATCTGTTTGGATTACGTCTTCATGTGTGTGTGTATGACCGTTATTTGCATGTAAAGCCTATGTGGATCTCAATCATGTCCACAGAGTGAGGACAGTGTAAACATTCACATGCCATAACACACACGTGCACACACTTTGCAGCCCTGTGGATATCTAAGAATATTTTAAAATGGCCATGTCCTCTGTGCGCCTGCATGCGTGTATTACATGAATATATGAATAATAAATGCAATGACATGAGTGCATGATGCGAAAGAAAGCCCATGCTTGTGCGACAACAGTAATAAAACGTGAATCACACTTTGCTCAGCTTGGACAGTTTTTTCATACACAGCGCACAGCTAAAGTGGTGGAATAACTTGTGTATGTTAAGACGAATAAGAAACCTATATAATATAACTGACTAAGGCGGATCAGTGATTCAAAACGATTCATAACACAGACTGTGATTTTTAACTACCCAGCTAAGAAGCAGTCAAACTTTATTAACATGCTCCTCCGTGTAGATCTATTTGTGTGCTATTGTGGAGGTGGCGGTTGCTGTTATCTCCCAATCTTTTCTCTTTATGTAACATCTCTTCCCTCTCTAGCTGCAGCAGAGCAGGATCAAGCTCTCCCTCTCTCTTTGAAGTGTTGCCAGGCAGGGTATTTATTTCATTATCTCCTCTCCCACTCTATTTCCTCTCCTTGTTTTTAGGGCTCGCTATCAAGGGGAAGACAGGAGTTGAGGCAGGGAAAAGCTGACGCTGCAGGTACAGGCGTACAACTGTGGACTGTGTGTTTGTGTTTGTGTGTTGTTCACATCTCTATATGTCCTCGCAAAAATGGAAAGATGTGAAATCCTGCCTTGTGTTTTCCTCTACTATGGCCTTTTCTTAATCCAAGGGATTCAGGTTTTGTTGTTTATTTGGGTCTTATAGTGAGAGGATGAATGTCATATACATTCAAAAATGTTTGTGTGTTTATTCCTTGCATTTGTAAGTGTCTAATGCAAACACTCAGATACACCTGTGGGACTCAGAAACAGTCTTAGAGGGTGTTAGTGGCTGAGATATTGAATTGGCAAACAGAATTCCTATACTGAGCATGCGCCATAGGCGAGTATCCATCATGTCAGCAAGAAATACACCGACACCTTGAAGGGGACATGGATTTGCCGAGCACCTTCATCTGTGTGTCTGTGACCTTTTTCCCTGTGTCTGTTTGACACGTGTTGCACCTCAGCTGGGGGGCTCAGGGGTTAAAGTTTTCCGTGTCCAGAGTGAAGCTGTGTCACCCACAGGGTCACAGAGGAGAGCTGACCTCTCACACACTACTATTGAGCAGGTGCACAATGTATCAGGATGGTGCAGTGTTGCAGTTTTACTTCAGTGTTCAATAAATCCCTTCTATTTTAGGCAAAATCCTATGTCAATTTTTAGTAGACATGATGCTAAATATGATTAAATAAATATTACTGATTTTATCTGGGAAAATGTTTGTCTTAATGTTGTTGACTGTTTTTTTTTGTTTTGCTTTTTTTGGTTTATTTACAGTTTTATCTTACCTGTAAATTACATTATTTTCAAACAGATATACTGATTTGCACCCCTTACAGCTATAATCTAATTACAGGTGTGGATGCTAAACTACGTAATCTGCTTTAACATGGAGCAAATAGATCTGACCATAAAGTGTAAGTATGAATAGTATCCAGCCTGGGAATTGGTCAAATCTGTGAGCTCATAATTTATTTGCTCTGGCAGATGGGTCTGATCCCCCTCCGCTTTCCAGCAGCTTGAGATGTGTCAGGAAAATCACATCCGTTTATCTAATGTGGCATGTTGCTGAGATGCAGACAGAGGAGCACCATTGTGACATTTTCGAAAACAACCATGATGGTCGCAGCTGATGTGTAACTTTCTGTATGAGCAGGGCATTATCACTCCCAACTCAATAAATACCACCTTTCATCAGTGGCCCTTTACGCCTGAAACTAATGCACCAAGGCACCTTTTAGCGTCTGTATGAGATGCACAGGGCTGCATCATTATTTGATGTGCTGAGCAGCTGACGTGGTTTAAAAAGATAGTCTGAGTATGGTGGGAAGGAAGACTGTTGGATGGGTCAAACAAACACAGGACTTTAAACAAGAAAAAAAGCTGTTCATGTCCCATGTGAAGGCAAAAATCAGCGCTGATTTAATTTAGCTATGTAACATTGTATGTTCGTGACACCTCACATTATGTAAGTAACAAACCATGATTGTTTTTTTAAACCTAAGCAAGTACTTTTGTTGCCGAAACCTAAAAATGAAGTAAACTCAAATTGGTTGAAGTTTATTCTGAAAACAGAATGTATGCTTGCAATGACAGGAAATGGGATCTCCACTCCCGTGGGACCAAAACTGATGCTAGAGGGGTACCTGGAGCATCCTAGTTTGTAATGTAGGGCCATTGACCTAGTGTCTGTATTTGACTAGTTGGGAATGAGAATGAATCAGTTGAAACCACTATTGCATCAGTATTGAACAAACTGTCCCGTGATTTTTTGTAAAAAGAACAATCAAATGCACTTAAAGCTTTTCTTGAGCAGGGAGATATGTTTGCAGTACAGCTGAGAGGATTTGGCAAAAGTTTAAAATACCAACTCATAATACAACGGCTCATCTCTGCACGCTGCAGTCATTTTTTCATTGCACAGGCGTTAGTTTTTTCCCTACCACTTTGTGCAAACTCCTGCCCTAATGTGCTATGATAGGCCATGCCTAGCCATGTCACATGTTGCTAACCCATTAATAATGCCCACCAGTAATCAAAACAGAAGGGAGAGTTTCCAGATTAATTTACATTTGTGATTTGGTCTGGAGATGTCAGCCCAGGTAGCATTATAAACCATTCTTTCAAAATAAATAAATAAATAAATAAATAAATAACCCAGCAGAAATATGATAATATTGTCCTTTCAAATTAAATTTGATATAAAAATCAAATGTGGATCTTCTATAGTAACTGAAATTTCAAAGCGAAAATTGTTCTCCCACATCCTCCCAGATGACATATAAAGCAGAAAAAAAAGTGGCCATCAAAGTAAACAACAAGGTTTGGTAGAAGATTGGCTATTATAAGCAAAATGCCACAGTAATTGTTCAATCACAGCTATGTTTAACTGGTGTTTAAACATGAAAAGGCACATTTTAAGTAAAATCAATGAACCATGCTTTCAACCTTGAGTGTGTAATGGAGAGTAGTTCAGCTGTTTTGCTTGGAAAATGAAAAAGCTCTACAGTTTTCGTGTGCCTTAATAAGTGCAATTTTACACAACAAATGCATGCTCAATTGGACATTGCCCACAAAAGAGTCAACACACTCCTCCACACTGTAATTTTGCAACAAACTAACATTAAAGCCATAGTTATTACCAGAAAAACATTGCTGCAGGCCCTCAACATTACCAATCACATGATAAAAGTACCAGTCCAACAGATTGCTACTAAACTAAAGTTAAGGAAATGAGTCATATCTAAACTGACACACAAAAGTGCTGATAACAACAACAAAAAAGAGCTTTAAAAAAAACTTCAAGTGAACATTAACATTGTGAGCCGATAAAGAAAAGCAGCAGAATCATAGAGGACTTGACAAATGAATACTATCATTGTACTGCAGAAGGTCGCTAATGCAAGTCAGCAACGTTCCAGTGTTGTAGTCAAGACCACTTGAACGAAGGCCAAGTTATGACCAAGGCCAGACCAATGCAAGGCCCACACTGCATGACACACTTACAATAACATGTGGAACATGCATACCACATCAGGTGCATTTGAAGGATCCACAATCCCATAAAACACACAGAAAACAAATGAAGATTCCTCTTCATCGGCTATTTTGTTGCAGGCGAAGTGTTCTTGCCACAGCCGCCACAGGTTCGGCTCAAGCTTGCGGCCTTTTGCTGCATGTCATCCCCTCTCTCTCCCCCTTTCATGCTAGCATTGCTTTCCTATCTAATAAAGGCATTAAAATGCATTAAAAAAATTAAATAAAGAAATGTCTTGATAAATGATTAAAAGGCATTGGAGAGGTGCATTTTATGTGCAGGTATTTTCCTTTGTTTTTTATGAGCAAACAAATACAAACAAAGTATAACGAGCAGAAATCAACTTAACCATTTTTTATCCAACCCTCCTTTTTTTTTTTTTTTTTTTTACAAAGACTGTTTAGTGATATCCCCACAGCTGTGGTCCACCACCACGACCCACAACAAAATGGTCTTGAGAAAAAGACTGTTCCTGAGTACTACAACACTGCAACATTCATAAAACATCAGTAGACTACCTTGCTAGAAACAATTGCCAATGGTCTTGGCAGTGCACATCCTCAGCTCTCTGCTGAATGCCACGGAAGAAGAAATCAGGAGGAAATCCTGGAATAAACCAAAGGCTGCACTGTGTTTGTTTAGAAAAGTAATCCCATACTAAGGGAAGCTGGATTTGCCAAACTGAAGTCTAAAACACTGGGGTTTGCCAAGTACATTCTTATTCAAAAACAATTATGAACAAATACGGACGACAGCCAATACTTTTGTTAAAAATACAAATGGCCTAGTTGAAAGCTTAAACAGTTTTTCTTAATTCCTCCAACTATAAAAGTATTGTCAGACATGCTTGTATGTTCAAAGGAAATATGACAGAACACTGTTACTCTACAAATGAGGTGATGTTTGAAGAATGTCTTATAATGCTATTATCTTAGCAGCACTTTTAAAGCTTTATAATGACTTTATTCTGAGCTCCTCTTTCCATTGGTACAACCAAATATTCACTTAATATCACATAAGTTTGTAATACATACTGTTTTTAGCTTCCCTTCTATTGCCAGAACAGCTGGATTGCAGACAGCTACCAGCACTTGTGGAAAACTCTGTTTCTCGTGGGAGGAAGTCAGAGAAAAAAAAAGCTTTAATCTTAGTAAGAGATGTCATGCTCGTCTGAGGGAGTTACTCAAATGAAGTCAGATCAAGACAAATACATATAGGTGCACGAGTGTGCTCAAATTTAATTCCCTGTCTTCAAGGTTTTAATTTTGCGGACTAAAATACATCCACGCAAGAGTCCTGACAGTGTGACATAAATGAGGACCCATTCAAAATATTACAAATTTGACATGTCATGGCTGTCAGGTAAAAATCTTTTTATTGCAATTCTGGTTTTCATGTTTTCACTTTTCACTGAAAGATTCGGCGCTCCTTTGTGAACTGAGGAAATAGCCGTTGGGTTTAAGACACCTTTCAAAACGAATTAATAAAATGAAAACAGTTCCTGAAAAGTTGACATTTTGGGGTATGTTCTTTGACCCAGTGAGAATGATATGCAAAATTTCCCTAAACAAAGCAAAATCTGGTGTAATGTGTACATCTGTAGCCATATATGGAATATGGGCTATATTGCACTGTACATTCCATTCCATTTTTTGATTCCATTACTATTAGAAATTAAAATCCTAACTTAGAATTTTGATGACTTGACCATGTTTTACATGCAGCACTCAAAGTCTCCACTTATTTCCATACAAGCCATGTTGCATCCATCCTTGACTCCTTTACCAGTACTGACTCTCTCATTATCACCCATCCAGCAACATCTACCCTCCCTGAACGCCGCTCACCTCAACTTTTCCTCCTTTTTACCATCTTTCTCCCTTGTTCATCGTCCTCTCAAAATCTGACAGCTGCCTTAAGGAAAAGAAAAAAAAAACCTCCCTCATCTCCCTCCAGCCTTCCCTCTCGGGTAGGGCTGAGTATACCTCTTCTTTATTTATCCAGACCTGTCTTTCACAGGGATATATTTCTTGTCTGCTTCACTTCCTCTTCTCGCCTCGTGCACTGACAGATATATAGAGGGAGCGATAGAGACGGGGGGGCTCAAATGGAAAGCAAGGAAGAAAGAAAGAAAGAAAGAAAGAAAAGGTGCCCCCTTCCATAAAATGTGAACTATAGACTGACAAAAGACTCATGTGAAAAAAAGAAAAAGAATGGTCACTTTTGATAATCACATTAAATGACACCTGAATGAAAAAACTGCTGTCATATCACTGTGTAACTGGTAGGATAATAAGGAATGGGCAGCTACAACAAAAGAGACTAATATGAGCAACACTGATGTCACATAATATCACCATCTCCTTTCTTTCATTGTGGTGTTAAGATAGACGGACAGTGAGGACAGAAAACATAACCTTTGTTCGGAGACATTCATGTGTGCATGTGTATGCACACAAAACATCACCTTTTCCGAAGGTCAGACGGGTCCTGGGAAGGGCTAATGCTATATCAGACTAAGAGGCTAGACAGAGCTATGACGTATGATACATTCGCTATATAACTGGAACTGAGATATTGAAGGGTTATAGCAGAAGTTAAGTCATGAAAAATAAAGGGATGGTGTCCACTCAGATGCTCTCTGGGTGTGCTTTTTCAGCTCATTCTTATTCAGAAGTCATAAAATACTTCGACTTTTGCAGTGACCTCAGTGATCCCATCGCCAAAAGCCACCATTCCCACCCGCATGATAGACCACTGCACTGTATCAACTGAGAATAAAAAATATACAGAACCATTTGTGGTGTTATTACATGCCACCGGATGGCCGGACTGTGCCAGCCATGGCAGCATGATACACGGACGGGTGGTGTCAGTTGATAATGCCGGCAGACACAACCTGTCACTTCCGCACAATACACAGCTGGACAGCATAAAGTTAAAACTCTACCAGTAACAATGTAAAATAAGGAGCATAAAGGTCCCTACAGGGCAGGCAGGAGGTGTGTTGGATGGATCAAACAAACCCCAGATTTTCATGCGGGTGTCCGGGTTTTCTCACCCTCATCTTTCTGAATATATATTTAACCCAAGGTCGTCTATGGACGCCTAAGGGAAATGAGTCAATCATCCCCATTTTCTTGAAAGTGTGCTAACTATAGAGCCTTTTGGAGAGTGCAGACCCGACTTAACTGCGTATGTGTTGTACATCAATGATGTGATGCAATATGATGCCATGACTTCTCCTCTTTTTAACCTCCTTGCCACTCCTGAAGGAGTTTATACTTTTGCCTCCAGGATGTCATTAGAGACTTTCACACACTGTGTACCACACAGTATACTTGAGTTGTTGGTGTCGAGTACTGTTAGTGTTTACTCGAGTATGGTTGGCATCAGGTGTGAAAATCCATTGTACCAAAACACAGGTGTGGACTTCTATTCAGTATGAGTAGCAATCTGCAAGTATAGTTGCAAAGGCATTTTTCAGCACCTCTGCTGTCCTCCAAAATCTGCATATATGTGCAGCACCTGCCGAACTCATCCACTGAACTGCAAGGCCAGGGGTGATATAGTAGGAAGACAGGCAAGAGAGTCCTCCTTAATATATCTCTAAAATATAAACCATGCAAAGGTTGGCCCCATTGTATGGGCTTGTATATGGGATTTTGCAGTTGGCATTACTTTCATCATTATAGCAACAACATAAGCAATTCCAACCAGATGATGATGCAAGTGTATCCCAACAAATGTGAAAGCTGAGTGGTAGGGGAGTAGGTAGGGGAGGAGGGGGGGCAATGGCACTTGGACATGGTATGAATCAATAAAATCCATTGTAAAAAAAAAATCTTAGAGAGATTCCAAGTCAAATAGCAAGTAGCACTCTGGCTGCATTCCTTACGTTTCTCCCATGCACACTTGTAGGGATTTCTGTTTCCCTGTGCACGCTCTGTGATTTATTGTGCTGATGTTGGGTTTTTTTGTATTCTGTTTTCATGTGAATCCTGTCTGCAAAACAATTTACCCCCTTGTGGGACAATAAAGATAACCATGAATTCTTGAGCTGTAGCCATTTGTCTCTGAAGTGCAAGTTTGCGCATCTGTGCATTAGTGTATGCACTGTATGTGTCTCTCAATTTATCTGTATGTTATTTTTATCATAGCAATTTAAAATAGCTGTAACCTCATCACAGATCCATATAACGAAAATGTAAAACAAATAAAGGGAAGATAAAGCAGTAATTTGAGCTACATTAAAAAATCACTGTCAGTGGTCACTGTAAAAGCATGTTAACATGCCTACATTGAAAACGCTAAGGCACTGATAGTAAGCAGGTAAAATGCTTACCATATTCAAAATTTTCGTTGAATGTGTTAGCAGGCTAACATGTGCTAGTTAGCACTAAACACAATGCACAGCTCAGGCTGACAGGAATGTTAGTAGTTACGCAGGTATTTCCTCGTCAAGGAATCACCAAAGTCATTGTACCAAATCTGGGACCAGTGCAACAAGTAGATGAGATATTTCACTAGATAACTGAAAGCATTGACCTTTTGTTGGCGCTAGAGGAAAAGTCAGAGGATCACCGAAATCATAGGAATTCATCTTCTCAGATACACAGATGTCTGCACAGAACTTTTTTGCAATCCATCTAATAGATTTTCAGATATTTCAGTCTGGTACAAAGTGATGGACTGGCCGAGAGATGGTCATAGCAGTCCCCAGAGCGACGCTTCTAGAGTAACTAAAATCTGATACTGTGGTAAAAAAGAAGCCTTTGCATCAACTATACAGAATAGAATGAAAAAGCAGGAATGATAAGATAGAGACACCATAGTATAGATGTAATATTCTCCTGCAGACAAAGTGAAAGCATCAGACGATATTTGAGTCTTTCTTCTGGTGAAGAGAAACATCAATAACCATGGATGTTTGTTTTGAAGCAAAAAGGAAATTGCCATGCCAAACCACTTATGCTGCTGTTGGTGTTCAATCAAGCGAGGACTATTGAAATGCAAATGTTAATGACGGTGGCAGAGGACAATCACTCTCACGCAGACAGAATCTGTGTCTGGATATTTAGACAGAAAGAGACAAAATACATTTGGCTCACAAATCAAACTAAACAATCCCACTAGATCTGACACTGTATCCCAGTGTGGACTCATTCATCTCTAATATGTTTCAGATCAGCCAAAAGACTGTCCAGATAGTGCACGATTTGCTGCAATATAGAAAAGGATGCAAAAGTAGTGGGGACTATCCCCAAAGATATAACTTTTTCTAAAATCTACATATTTTAAGCAAGGCTAGAGGTGTAGTGGCATCTGAGATTTATTCCAACTCTAGAGACTGCCAATAGCCAGAGAGCTAAGTTCACACAGAAGTCAGAGAGAGGCGTTAATGTCAATTAAGTCAATAATAAAAAAAAAAGTGCCTAAAGTAACTGCGGATCTTAAGTCCTTGAAGTTAACAACCATGATAACATAAAAGTGCACCAACCCCTGCTGATACATGTTTTTCTGATCTTTTTTTTAAAATAACACAGTCTGAAAATTGCTTCAGCACATTTGAAAGGGACAGTTTTTTGTTGTTTTTTGTTACCATGAGATGACTCTAAGGATGCACTACAATAAAAACAACAAGGTATTCTTTAGCAGTAAAGATGTTCCTCCTTTGTGGTGCAATTAAATAAGCTTTGACATCTGATATGTGAAAGACAGCTGCACACAAACATTCAAAAGGTATGTTGTCAGGAAGTGAAAAACAGAGCAACCATGGGGAACTAAGAGAAAGAAGAGTGTGACAGCTTCTCCTTTTTTGGCATGTGCCTCTTAAATCTCATATCAGAAATTTCTTAAACATTTCACCTCGGAAAAAATGCTTCTCTCTGACAAAAAAACAACTTAATGTGGATAACCTCAAGTTTCAGTGAGGTGATTTTCATTTTGGTGAGTGAATTGAGAAGTAATGGTCGTCTAAAAGGTAGAAAATCAATCTGAGAACTAATAGCATGCTTTGGAAAGTGGTGTACTTTACCTAACAGGCAGGAGCAGTGCCTGTTTTTCTAATTATCAAGGCAAAGAATGCATTTCTAAATGTCTGTGATAGCTGAAATGTTCCTCTGTGATCTTCAAAGCCTTCCAATGCTTTTAGCTTGGTAAATTATAATATCCTCTCATCCCTACAGGTGTAAAACAGGTTTGTGCTGATAGCGTGCAAAAAATTAAATATCCCTTCTTAACTTCCTCCTCAAGTGTCTATATGTAACAACATGGTATGTTGTTGAGTCGGCCAATAAATTAAAGGCTGTCATTAACACTTTAAATGCCCCACATACTCGTCCTGACTTAAAGGGTGACCTCAGTATTTTTCAATGTTTTTGTATCCCAGTGACTTATGGGAGTAACAATTTTTGATATTGCTACAGAGAGAGAACGCTAAAGCCGTTTGCTACTGAGAAGCTCAGATAAAATTATGGAAAGGATCCCTAAATACAGACCATTTTGTTATAGAATAAGAAAATATACCCATCGCCAAGCCCATATGCAACCCAATACAACTATCCCAGTTTTATATACAACCCACTACAATATAAACAGCTATCCTCTTTTTTATGGAAACAACCCAATACAATATACAATATAAACACTCACACAAGCAAAAAATGCCATTAGCAATTAAAGCAACTACTTTGATATGAGGCAACAACAAAAAAAATTCCCCACAAAGACCATTTTGATTCATCATTCCACTATTCCAACAATTAGATGTTAAGATATGCTATACGCACTAAAATTACTTTTTATTTAAATGTAATCTGGTAGTTTTGGCTATAGCTATTTCAGGGCTGTTTCTGGTTAAACATAAAGGCCCGTCTCGGTCGGGATGCTCTCCGTAATGTTGCGACACAAGAAGATTAATGACAGCAGCCTGTCAGTTGCAAAAAGAGGAACTTTTAGTCAACATACACTGAAGGTGCATAATTGCCCCTAGTGGTTACATTGCAACCTGTTTCCCAGCAGCTCTCACTTAATATTGGATCAATGCAAACCTTTTCAGTAGGGCATAGCAAAAGCAAAAGCACAACCAGAAATGTATTCCTAACATCCGTACAACTTAGTGCTAAATCAAAGAACTATGTAGAGGTCACAAGAATGATTTAATCAATTAGAAATTAATTTTTTTATGTTGAGTTATGTTAAACATATTTTTGAATTCTTTAACTTTTATCTATTGGTTATCATCAGATACAACTGCGTACAAGCAGAATCATTAATGTAAAAAAAATCAGAGAGTGAGAGTAAAAGCAAGAGCAGGAGAGAAAGGGAGAAAGAACAGCCTCCATATGGGTTTACCAGCTACTAAATGCATACCAAATCAAAGACAGAAATTGTTTGAGGAAGTGGTGATCCACCATCTGAGGTAATTAAAACTAAGGGAATTTGAGATAGAGATAGATGCAGTAGGGATAGGGGGAGAAATAGAGGTTGATATGAATTGGTTTGGCAAGGCAGATGGACAGAGAAATAAAATGAAAATGTAGGAAGACTGGGCAGAAGGAAGGAGCAGCAGGAGGAAGGTTAAAAAAAAACTACGGGGAGAGATACCATGAGAGAGAGTGTGGTGTATTGAAGGACACAGGTCTGAGAGGTGGTAAGCAGGGGGAGAGATAGTGAGATGGAAAGAGGGAACAAGGGAGGGGATGAGAGGCAGAGAAGGCGGATTAAGTAGAGAGAGGGTGGATGCGGCCTGCCTTCTCTCCTTTAGGCCAGAACTTTATCTCCAGCTGCAGACTGGCAGCAGCGTGCCAGAGAGGCCCGACGACCCAGCGTGATTCAGGAGCCAGGCACAGCGCGTAAACACACTCGGCCGATCGCACGGGGCTGATAGCACGATTACACACAAACACACACGCAGGAACATGAACACGCTGTATTAATATATTGTACGAATCAGATTAAAAAAAAAAGCCCCAAAAGCATACTCCTGAATCTGTTGTATGTATAAATCTGAATAAATGTATGTTATACAAGCAGGATACAAAAAAGTATAGATAAAAATATTTGTAAGCCAATAAACACATCACACACAAATACAAACTGAGGGGTCGTTTATATTTGTCATGGCACTGCATACTTGGAAGTGATGCAGGCTAGAAATGCTGTGCCAGTTAAAATAGAATCGCTTCGTCAAAATTTTATCCTTCCCAATAATTTATCAGTTATCAGTCTGGGTCCAGATAGAAAGTCCAGACCCAGAACACATGCAGTAATAGAGGTGGTCTGGCTATTAGTCTCTTGGGGGGTTGGAGAGGGATGGCCAGTTAACAAAAGGGGAACATTTTCGTCATTTTGCCAACAGTCTGTTCTCCTCCTGACCGCACAGGTCGGTTTGACAAGCAGAAATGACATTTTCTTGTAAGGCAGTGACCTCTAATGGCCATTGTAATAATTTCAAGAGCAAGGGAAAAGTTAGGCCACAAAGATAACATTGTGACAAATTAGCTTAGTATGGGAGGCAGATCAGGTGGATGGGTCAAACAAACACAGGACTTTGACGCAGGAGACCAGTGTTCGTGTCCAATGAGAAACCAAAAGTTTTTTTAATGACATAACATAATAGGCTATGTCACATCAGTCCCGCGAGTTACCTTAGCAAACATACATATTTCTAATCAAACCATAACCTTGCCAATAATTTTGTTTCATATATCTAACCAAAAAGTTTTGATGTAAGAGTAGCCATTTAAAAACCATATGTTTCAAACTCACATAAATGATCATATTTGAGATCATCCACCATTAGGGGTACTCAAATGGGTTGGAGAACTTGCTGGCTAACGAGGGGGTTGGTATCCCCCCTAATACACCTACTTGAAAACAGTAAATATGCCCGTTAGAGTTTCATATTACAGGCAACAGAATGAAAGGATGTACTGCAATAATGCTGTAATGTACAGTCAAAGATTTTACTTTCCCATTTTTGTACAGCTTTTTCGAAGACATATGTCCAGCTTATCAAATAGACCACTTTAGGCATGACATTAATAAAGAAATTGTAACCTTTAAATGAAATTTCTCCCAGTTTTAATAGACACCAAGACACCTTTTCAATAGCAAATCATCATAAACCACATTAATAGGTTACAATAAAACAAAGAAAGGTGGGAAAAACTGAAAACTGAACACTATATTTACAAGAATTTACTGTATTTTAGGACAAACCACTTTGTGTCAATTCTGCTTTCCAGTGAGTACTGGATACATCATACATGATCAAGTGTTCTGGTGTCAGGATATCAGTTTACACTTTAACTCAGACTAGTTTGCTCCTTTATAGAGCACACTGGACATAGAACCATGAGATTTTTCTTTAGTACCATTACTTAATAATAATCATTAGAAATTGTTTTGTTTGTGTGTTCTGTACTTTTATTTTTTTTTTAATGGTTTCACTCTGTTCCCCTAACCCTGCATCTTTGAACAAATTAATTTCTTCTTTCAGATACTAAAGCTAAATTTGAAGTGAGGGGCTGTGGGGATTTAAACACCACTTAGTACAATTACTTTAATTCTGTCCACTAAGCCTCTGTCCCATTAAGTCATTTTCCATTTTTCTTCTCTTCCAATTTTACAATTTCATCAATTCAGATTTCTGTTTAATGCTGTATTTCCTTCTGAGCCCAGTGAAGGAAATCATAAATTGCAATTTATAATCATAAACTAGTAAAAAGCAATGAGTAAAAGCTACTATGGATCCATTTGATTTAGGCCCTAAACTTAATTTATAATTTTTGGTTCACAGCTGATGTCACAACCAATTCTAAGCAAGTGTTTTGAGGCTAAATAACAACCACTCTCACTGGACTACCTATCCATCAACAGCCAAATGTGATCCACACAATCATCTGCGCTGACACAGCAAGAACACATGCATCCACTTGGACTATGGTATAGTTCGCTAGAGAGTACGCCGACACATAAATCAGCTGGAAGATGAGTCAATTGGACATTAAAGCTGTTTGGATTCCCTGATCATTGACACGTAGGTGAAGCAATTGAATTATCCTAATTTCTGAAGGTTGCACAAGACGCAATTGCCAATTTTGAGGGTGTAACACAGAGGTAATATGAAGAGCAGCGTGATGAATGCACTCCTCCAGGGAAGTAATAACTAAAACAGTATTAATTTTGAAATGAGTGATGAATGATGTTTCACAGCCCAACACTGCAGCCCAGATGCACTCGGAGCGCCTGATAACAGCTCTGAGGTTGACGCCCTGTGGCCAAAAGATCCTTCTGAGGTTTACGGGTTACCAGGTTGGCATCGATATACCCCCTACGCCTTTAGTCCAGTCCTACTCAGTGGCTTGGAGGCCCCTCTCGACTGTGACAGGCAGCCCGTCGATACTACAGGCTGGTCGAAACAGGTGGTTTAACCAGCAGCCGATCAAAGATGAGATAAGGAAGTGCTGACTGGTGGGGTCAGCCACCTAATGCAAATGGTTTTTCCTTTCATTTTATTCCATCTCTCTCCAGTTCAACAACACACCTAAGATGGATGAAATCCTGCATGTGAATGACATGATGACGGTCATACAGGAAAGTATCTTTTCTTGTCGCTTGCTCCACGAGGTGTTCCTAAGTGCTATAGCCGGCCAGCTGTAAATTTTGTCAAGCGATGCAAACCTTTTGCCGTGAGCCAAGTGACCCGGTGTTGTCAGCTCTTTGTCTGTTCTTTCGGGCGCCGTATAACCTGAGTCAGCATTGGCCAGAAGAACAGAATAGAGAGAATAAGCGCGTGTGTGTGCAGAAGTGTGTGTGTGGGCCTGTGCGTAAGGATTGGAAGAGAATGAGTGGATATTACAGTAGTGCTGAGCAGAGCAGTCTATGACAGGCCGGCTACAGGCAAATTTGGGGGGCCGAGGCCAGACACACAGACGCAATCACCCAGAAGTACACGCACATTCTCAAACAATCTCTTTTCTCGATTTTTTTAAACAACACCTTTAAATTCATGCAGGTGTTGAAAATCTAGGGAAATGGGAAGATTCTCATCAGGTAACAAGCTCTGCATGGTTTTCTGTGGACGCAGGTGCATCGAGATACTTTGCTCTTTCTCATTTTTTTCTACAAAAAATACCATCTTGAAGACATACGCATCAATTTTTTTTGATCTGCAAAATAGATAGCTTTGAGAAAACTTTCATTTCTCTTTCATGTCAGCTCTGCTGATCTGCAAGATCAACAGGACAAACTACGTGAAGAGAAATTCAACGGCAAAAGCTATTGCATTTTTCTAGCAAACCTGATATTAGGATGTATGTTGAAACATCTCGTGCCACATTGGAGAAAATACGTCTTTGCCAGAATTACCCTTTTTGCGCATTTCCTGCATCAGTCCTAGCGTATCATCTGACACTGTTATTCTTTTCTGAACGAAATTCCCTTCACTCCTATAACCTGTAAATGGACCGTGTTTTTCTCTGTCACTTAAATTGTACAATCATCACTCCATTTCTTTTAACAGCCCTTTTACTTGACTTCGTTGCAATTTAGTCCATGTGGCTTCGAGACAGGCACTCATTTTTATTCATTATTTCATTCCTTTTCAGACAACATAACCTTTCAGAATTGCGCTGAAAATGACCATGTTTATGCTTGAATCTCAAATTGCACCCTGGGGACAAAAATCAATCTCACTCCTGTCACTGACAGTTGTTTGGAGAGTCAAGGGCTTGGGATGGATTCGTCCATTTGGCCTTGCGCCTGCAGCCCACATGGAGCAGTAGAGATGGAGCCAAGGACATGACTGTTGTTAAAGTGACCCGAAATGAAAGGAGAAACTTATTTTACTTCTCTTTCTGTTTTTCTTTTCTCCAACATGTGTACAAGCATGTTTGCACATGAACACAGCTGCACAGTGACCCCCTGCATACACATATACAACACAAATAATTACAGCCTAAGGCTTGTATAGCTACAAACTCCACCACAAAACCAAGATGCAAATAAAAAAATTATACCTGAAATATACAGAAAACCCTTACAACTTTTACAAATCACCCAAAAAAAAGTCCACAGTTGAATGGTGTGCTGTATGCCAGCGCTGATGGATTCGTAGCTTACATAAGCATCTTGTTCTGATGGTCATTCAGTGCCAGACGTTAGATTACAGTGTAATGCTGTGGGCGAGCCACTGCCACTCAAGTTGTGTGGGTAGCAGCGAGGAGGGCAGTGGGATGTCAGAATGACAGCAGGGGAAAATAGCAAGGCTGTATTACATTTTTGCAAAAAGAAAAAAAGACGAGGAAGCGCTGCTAACTCAAGCTCGGCTCAGGGCTATATGCGTGGGCTTGGACAATCTTTTGGGGAAATTTAAATAAGTTGGAATCAGTGCCCAAATTTGATATACGACAGTGAAGGCAGTGAGCGAATGTTGACTTAGCTCGAGGCTAAAGCTGCACAGTCAGGAAGGAAGCCACTTAGCAATTGTTGTGAGCCAAGCAGCTTGACTGATTGTGGCTGTTCAAAAAGCTGCAAGGGCCGATCTGCACAATTGACCCATAAATAATTGTTTGCTTCTTTTCATTGTCAGTTGATGCAATACAGTTCAACCTCTTGCCAGCTAATGAAGCTTTAACATATGATGTTCCAAACTTCCCGTGTCAGGTAGCTCTGTCTCAGGGAGAAAAAATCCTCTTATGCACAGCGTGTAAGACATTTTGGCTGATGGATTTTCATTTGTTCTTATTAATTCTGTTGCATGACTTTGCCTTTTTATTCCCCTCTGTGACCTCCTGCCTGAATATGTATTTCCCTAACTTTTAATGGATCAATTATATGGTTGTTATGATTGAAATTTATACTTCCGTGTTATTTGGCTATATTATTTTTAATTACAGTCCATTTACAGCAATTATTTGGAGGAGTTTGAACATTTTACCAGAAATCTACCACATTCATTTTACATAACTTGCTGATACCTATTAAGCACTATTTCATCACCTCCTGTTGAGGGATAAATACATGCTTGCAGATCCAAATGTGGCTTCTCTTCACAATCAGCCAAGAACACTTTCCTTTGCACTACATTGCTTCCCAGACATGTCAAATCAGCCGGACATCAAGTCTGATGCCAGACTTTTTGGATGAACTGAGACTGGGCTCATTTACATCTTTAGCCGGAGCAAGAATCCAGCAAAATTGAAAAATTTCACTGATGTGTAAATTTTGTACCCCTGACAGGCATTTTTGGATGGCTTTATGTGTCTGGCAACTTTATTGTAATTGTTCAGCATGGACAAAGGACAACCTAACTTTTTTTTTTAAACAAAAACAAAAAAACTAAAATTAGCAGTGAGCTCCACCTGCAGAAAGTGTTCAACACTGCTGCTGGATGCAAATTTGAGAATCCTGGGATAGCAAAGGAATGACCCACCCTACTCTCTATATGAGTGGCAAGTACTTGTTGCCTTTGCTGGCTGGATTTATTAGGTTTAGGTAAGAGGAGTGAGATTTGTTAGGGTAAGAGTGTCGGGTAAAGCAAATCAGAGGCAGAGTAAGGCGGGCAATCCTTTTCTAGGATTAGCAAATCCTAGACAGGCTGGACTGGATGATTATCTGTCTTTTAAAGGTCCCATATTTTAAAAAAAAAAAAAAAAAAAAAAAAAAAACAGTCACATTTCCTTGTCTTTTCAATATAATATGAAACATGTATGGGTGCTATATAAATGCTGTGAAAGTCCCAAAGCAATTAATCCACAAAGAAAAGCACACAGTCTGTATTTAGAAACTGTGCCACTAAACAAGCCATCAGGGCTTCTGTGAAGTTGTGATGTCACAGCTATGCTATACAGACCATCTCTCCACCGCATACCCCACCTCGTATGGAAGTGTAGTAAACACTGTGTGGATGGGATTAAATATTCTTCAAAACAATACAACACTACAAACAGTACAAATTTAATGTTTGCTGCTCATTTTGCTGCTCATTTTTATCTATCTTGATTTTTGACATTAAACAACGTCAGCTGTTGCCAAATCTTTCAAGAGTATGTTGCATAAACAGAGACATGTCTTGGACAAAGTTCATTTTCTCCTGATTTGCCATTGAAATGCCATTTCAGTGTCAGAGTGTTTTTAAGGGCTTATGGCAAATGGATTCAATATTTGCTTCAGTGACTATGGGACTGAGGGAAAGGTCATAATCTGTTCTCTCATTCACTTTTCCCATTGGAATGAATAGAGTCAGGGCTTCAGCTAGTCTCCTAAAGGGTCGGGGGCAGTGGCAAAACCCACCTGACACACATACAGTAAATGATTCTGAAGTTCATCAGTGCTTTCTGGTATTGCCTGATTTAAAGAGACAGGCGCTAAAACAGAGCATTTCAGACAGAGGGTGAATACAGGTTATTCAGGCAGTATGAGAAAAATAATAATATTTTTGAACATGAATGTATTTAAAAAAATATCTAAAAATGTTCCAGTGGAAACCCCGAATACAAATATGAACCAAAAAAATGAGCATCGGATGGAACCTTTAAATTGTCACATCACAGCTGTGAATGAAGATTTTCTGTGAAGCATCCCTGTAAGCAGTGACTGTTATTTTAACAAGAAATAAAATGAAGGAACAGGATTGCCGAAAGCAGCACACTTCTTGCAATACTATATGACATCTCATCGGGCCATTTCTAGCTCCTCGTCAGTAACATATTAAAAACATTAAACGGAGAAGGTAAGAGCCACTATTTTGACTCCTTTGCCCTTCCACTCTCTCTGTCACACACACTGTCCTCGCCACTCTTTCAGATAAAATGTGCGGCGGTGCAAATATCTTGACCTTCAAAGTACCCACGGGGTTTGGGAGCATCGTTAGCCCCATCTCCCACCATCTTTCTCCCCCTTTCTCTCTGTCTCAACCACCAGCGGGGGTTGGGGGGAGTGGAGGGGATCGGTCCCAGTGGGCTCGGCCCCTGCCACTACAGCTGCCTGTCATCAGTCCATGCGGGCGCCACGCTAATAGACTTCCCCCACTCTTTTCCTGTCAAACAAATGGCCTGACCATGGTTCCCCCTGAGAGGAAGGCTGTGTCATAATCGATGCAGCTTCTCGCGTATATCACTCCCTCCCCTCCTCTGCCTTCGTCTCGCTGTTGAACGGATACGCTCACATGCACACAAGGTGAAAACACTGGTCTCCAAGACAATCACTTAAGGCTTGTATAGAACTGCCTCCATCCCCTAGAGAAAGTCTCAAACTAATTGTAAACTGACAAATACCCATATATACTAATTAACTTTGCCTACTTTTCCCAAATCACTAATCAGCATGCGACCTCAGTTTGAGCTCCATGTCAGTCTTTCCCTCTTTCTGTCTATCTTGCTCCCCTTTGAGCTATAGGACTAGTCTTCAGTGGCAGAGTCCCTGTAATTGAACATTGGGAAAAAGTGGAGAACGCAAAATCAAATCCAATTACAGGCGTGATGAACCACATGTGTCCCCACTGGCGATGAGCCTGGCCAGGTTCCCCCAAAAGAAAACAACAGCTGAACAACAAGCCTGATTGAAATGGCAAGCCTTCAAACAACATCCACTCCCATTGGAGCAGAGCTAAACAAACCTCGCTCCCATTGGGCTCCCAGTAATGGACAGAGCAGAGTGTAATTTAGAAAGTTGAGGAGAGGGGTGTTTCACATACTAATGCTGATTCCCTGCTTCACTGCGAGGCCTGAGGTTCAGCAGCGTCAAGTGGATGTGCATTACTTCTGTGTGTGATTTTAATAAAGAATCTTAAGAATCTAAAGACCAAAGAGGTCAAAGTATCCACTATTTGACAAAAAGGACAAAAGAAAATAAAAAAAAAAAACAAATAGCAATTTCTTCTTTCATGCAGTAGTTGGTAACTTCTCTTAAAAAAAAGAAATTCATATTTTTTGAAATTGTCACAAATAAATTATTTCTAAAAAAAAAATCATTTCACAAACTTTCTCATTTTACAGTACAGTAAAATATATTTCTGAAAATACTTTTCAAAGACAATCTGTCTAATGTACTTCTTTGAGAATTATAGCTCATCATTTAGCAAATACGACAAAGTTATTTCATAAAAGTTACCAACTGTGACTTTAAAGCCCCATTCGTATCTAAAAATTAACAACAGTGTGAAAAAAGATTAACCTTACCGAGAGAAACTAGCCTACTACAGGTATTTGTTTCCATATTTTATTCTTTTACCACCAGGCTAATAACTACTGTATATATAAAGTAGTTAAACTTGCTCTAATTCAGCCAGCTGCAACAATAAAACACTACTTAATGGGAATGCCTTAATGCACTGAGTACACTGTAACAAATTATTCTACAGTGCCAATACTGTAAATTACTTTAACAGTATATTACTGTTAAATGACAGTATTTTACAGTAGAATATGGGTTTATAGTGTGATATTGGCTCCAAAAAGCATAAAGATTTAGAGAGTTTCACTGTATTTTGAAAAAACAAAAAACAACAAAAGCTGTACATTACATTTTAACAGCCATTTGTTACACTGCAGATTTCTACTGAGTGACATATAGCTACAACTATCAAACAAATTTAAAGTGTCAATACCCTAAATTACTTCAGCAGCATATTACCTTGAATTTATTACAGAGTTTTACTGTAGAAGAAGAGTTTTACATTGTAATATTGGCTCCAAATAATATCACAAATTACAGTATTTTACTATATTTTGGGGGGATACAACATTACTGTTAGAATTTGGGCAAATTCTTACAGCAATTTGTTTCAGTTCATTAACAATCTAATAATGTCACATATAATGCTTAATTAATACTTAAAGCAGCAGTTTTCCTACAGAACAAGTACTTACTTTGAGCATTTGTGCCAGTAGTACTACTGTACTTTTACTTAATAAAATTATCAATGCAGAACTGTGACTGTATTATGTATTAGTGTGTTGTGCCTCAGTACTTCTTAATTGCTGGGAACATACCACAAATTTAATGACCAAAAATAAACTGAATGAGATATTTGTAAATCAGAAAACATTCAAATCATACTCAGTGATCACAAAAAAAAAAACATCTTTGGCTCATGATCAAGAGCTTATTGTGAAAAACATGTTCCCTGTCAGTAAAGGGCTGACCGTGACAGAGAAAAATCTGCTCATTCCACATTTAGTTTAGAATGATTTTAGAATCTTATTACTTCGGGGAGTCTGTTCGTCGGAGTATTGAGTGCATGTGTGCATGTGTGCAGAGCACTTCAGGAGACACTGTGCAAACTCACCGGGGGGTGTGTGGAAAGCTTGCTTCCTTAATTTAATTGCCAATTATATTAGTGCCTCGGCTCTTCTGAGTACAACACAAGCTACCAAGTCAAAATAATCACAGGCTCAAACTTAATGTGTAAATACTCCCAGAGGGACAGGACGCACTCACATAGACACAGAGGGCTGAATGCAAACACACTGACACACACACACACACACGCAAAAACCAGAAGGGAGGATCAGGAGGGGAGATCGCCGAATTAATCACCTCGAGAAAAAGGAAAAAATAGGAACAATGGTGACAGCCGATCATAAATACTGTATGGAAGAAAGTGTGGCCAGTCTGAAACTTTTCATCTATATATTACTTTGTAGTGTGGCTAAAGAAAAGGACAAAAGCAGAGAGGGCATGCCAAGAGAGAGGAGGGCAAAAAAGGTGGAGAACAAAGAGAATGCAAATGATTGAAATGCTGCTGTACATTATATGAATACAATATAAGTGTGTGTGTGTGTGTGTGTGTGTGTGTGTGTGTGTGTGTGTATCAGTTCAGCTCCCTGCCAGTCCAGGGATGGATAAAGATAGTGAAATACTGTATTTATAATTCATAGCCAAAGTGGTGAAAAGGGAGTGAATGGCAGGTGCACCCAGCCATCGCCTGCCCTTTGGGAATTCAAAAACAGCCCTGTTTAAGTTGAGGGACTGAAGAAGCTTCTTTCTTTTATTTTTACAAAACAGGCGATAAAAAAGAGGTAAAAAAATGCCACCTCAAGGTCAGGGAAGACACAGAGATGAAAAAAGCAGCGTGATTGTTGAATCTTAACTGCGAGAGTCTCTCCAACCTCAGGGTCGCTGTGCAGCAACTCCCTCAAAACGGGGACAGTCGCAGAGGCAGGCAGTCATAGCTGGCAGGCAGACTTATTAAATACATACCAAGTGAGTCAGACATTAAAAATAAAAAAAAGTTCAAACCCACTTTTCCCTGGAGAATGCCAAAAGAAAAAGACGGACTAAGGAAGAAAGAAAATACTGAGGTCCTTTGTGAGAGAGGGCAGACACGCAAGAATGGCACCTGAAGCAAACGGAGGACAAAAGGAGGGATAAAGAAGTAAAAATAAAAGGGACCTGATGTGTTGGTGATATATTTTCGGATGGAAAATGACATCAGCCTTTTTGTCATTGTCATTTCATCCCCCCGACATGGTTCTTTAAGCAGATAAAAGAGAGACAGCGAGGGGAGAGGTCACTAGCTTTCATGCCAATTTGGCTTTATTAGCAGGGGGAAGGAGAAAGAGAGAGAAAGGAAGGGGGAGGATAGAAAGAGAGAGAGAAAAGAGGGGGGGGGGGGGGGGGGGGGGGGGGGGGGGGGGGGGGGGGGGGAGGGAGGGAGCGAGGGAGTTCTCAGAATTAAAAGGAAGCTATTGATGTCTCTTGCTCCAAGGCCCTCTTTTTACCCGACTTCTAATTTAGCATTTCACACACAGCACACAGAGAAAATAAATTAGCGGGGTAGAGAGAGAGAGAGAGAGGGAAAGAGAGAGAGAGAGCTGGAAAGCGAGAGAGAATATACTGTATATACACAGAAGAAGGTAAAAAGTGGAGGTGACGGGATGTGAGAGGAAAACACAAATTAAGTGATGTTGCAGATAAAGCGGAGGGAAGAAATGCAAGAGGATGAGGAAAAAAGAAAAGCAGGGAATTATCTTTTATCAAGGCGTCGTTATCGGTGAAAAGGATTGGGGAGCAACCCAATTAAATCAGCTTTTTCCTCTAAAGAGAATTCATCAACCGGAGGGCTCTTTTAACTAGTGTCTCAGCGCGGGCTAATCCGCACTCACAAATGAGCACATATACACACGCAAGCACCAATTCTCCCGCAAAAAGATGCAGGAGAGCGAAGACACTCCACATGTAATTGTTACTAATGTTGTTTTATTATAGTGAGCTGTGGAAAAAAGGGCATCTGAGGGCTTGCTTTGACTATTCCATATAAGTCACACTCACACACACACACCCACATGATTTATGGGTGCTTATTCCTCATGCCGCAGATTCATTTCCCGTGAATTTTATTCCATCCACAAAAGTCCTTTCTTCTTCACAACAGGGCATCCAAACACAAACATCCACCTGCGCCTGCACACCCGTGTTTTCACATGTCTCACACACACACACACACGCACACACAGATTTATGACCACTGCAAATCCCCAGCCCGGGCAGATAGCAGTGACCGCAGACATAGCGAGACAGAGAAGGGTAATTTCATCTACTGTCGGATGAGTGAATGCTGATAAGGCTTTCTCCACACTTCCTTCCTCCTCTTCTCTCCTTGCCTTGACCCCTTTAATCACCTCCTCTTCCTCCCCTTGTGTGAATGCTATACGGCCCTATCTATCCGTCCATCTGCACCATTCACTCAGTGCCACTCAGTCTTTCATGCACATGTATATAAGACTTTACAACGTAACAGGTGAGATAACCAGTAACAGGTGACTCGCTCGTCAAACAAAGAGCCCGTATGTATGTGGAAGCTGGAGATATTGGATCCCAGGAAAGCATGGAGATAGGGAGAAAGAGACACGGGGGAGAACGAAGGAGCTTATGAGAGCAAAGATGTCAACTTATCCACTAGCTGTGGATTGAATAAATGTATTATTGTGAGAGAGGATTACACTTCAGTGCTGCAGCAGCACCCCCCCCCCCCCCCCCCCCCTCCCTTCACCAAATGGAAAACGCATTGTGACGGGGCCGCGTGATATCAGTTTGTACAAAATGAAAAACAGCTTAGAGTGATAAGATCAAGCCGAGTTATTATTATTTCTATTTATTTATTTTTTTTGTGCTTGTTCTTAAGTAAAACGCAGACTTTATTTCCCAATAACAGATAAAGGTGTAACACACAACCTCCCACAACACAGCTTTTTATGTCCTCTCTTCCTTTTTCCACCCTTCTTCATCACGTTTCAATCCCCGATATCCACCTCTATTTCTCTTCTCCTTTTCATCTCAATTCCTGCCTTTGACCCGGGCTAGGTGGGACCTGTCAGCAGAAAACGCTCTCTGAACACCAACTGTCAAGTTCACTCTTCCCTCGCCTCTCTTCTTCTTCTTCTCTCGCTCTCAGTCTTTCCCGTGCTCTGCTCACCTCTGAGAGGCGGCAGAAGGTTTCTGTACTTCACCTTCATGTCGGCTTGGCTTTTAATAAGCAGAATGGCAGCCTGACTGGCCGCTGGGAGAAGCCCTCTGCTAGCGCAGGTGTAATTTGGTGTAATGCTTTCACTACTCCTCTTCCAGTGTACTTTTATGTTCTTCAAAAACAACTTCAGTGAGTTACCCAATCACAGACCAAAACAGAAATGAAACATATGTAGTTTTTGCTAACTTAGTTGTAGTTGAATCTAATTGTGTGGGTAGTTAGCAATGCAACAGAAACAGAAAAACATCTCTTTTCATAGAACAACAGATCCTCTTACAATGGTTTGTAGGAAATCTTACAAATTTGCGTCCCTACCAGTTGGGTTGGTATTGGGAATCGTCATGTTATGTACTTCATGTAATGTACTTCATGTAATGTAACATGACATGATATACGTATGTAACTTGAGATAGCTCAACATTAACCCTTAGTTTCACACGGGACACAAACCCAGGTCTCCTGGGGCTAAGTCCGGTTTTTGTTGATGATGTCATGTTATGCTGATGTGATAAAACAATGTGATGAGACCGTTTGATGTACTTATGTGACGACTTGGCGTGATTATATACATAATTTAAACTCTACAATGACTTTTGGTTCAATACGAGACATAGTCTCCTTACAGTGTTCAGTGTTCAGAGTCCACCTAAACTGGGACCAAGTCATGACCACGACCAAAGTGCATCAATACTGAAACAAGACCAAGACAAAGCCAAGACCAAATCAGACCAGTGCCAGTCTGACACTGCATGACACATGATAAAATGTAGAAAATGAAAACCATAGGCACTCCTCAAATTAAACGTAAAGACCCATATTTCCTACATCCCTACAGACCATAAATAAGACTCTTGATTTACCTCCTTTTTTTGCCATATGGCATGAGTGTGCCTAAGAAATGTTTGGATCAAATAATCAAAAAGCATTACAGAGGAGAACTTGTATGGGAATATTCCTTTTGTTTTCTCTTAGCAAACAAATACAAACATGAAGGAGATACAATCACTTTTGAAAAAGAATTCAGAGTCTTTTATGACTAAGACAGAGAAAAGACAATCAAAGCCTTCAAAAAGGGGTCTTGCAACCAAGACCAATCTTGAGTACTACAACACTGTCTCCTGAGTCTGTTTGTTTGACCTGTCCACCACCCGACATTACTCCTTACTTTGTCTCTCTTTATACTATGTCGCCTGGCTTCCACAGCCTGCAACACTGAAGGTATGTGTTCACAGCTTCCTGGCTCAAAGTTTTGTGTGTTATATACAATTTATAGTGCATTACTTTTCGTAAGTGTAAGTATAAACAGTTAATGAAAACAGCCTGTCCAAGTAACTGAGGAAAATCCCCAGAGGGCAATGTGAACAGTAGGGCGATAGGGCCTTAAATGACATCACAATATTGCAGTGCAGTATTGTCGTCGGTTAGAACATCTGTTTTTCAGCTGAAGTGGTCAGTTTTACACAGCCAGTGTGTGTATTCTGTCTGTCTGTTACATAGGGGGATTACACAGGATGATTCGGAGAAGAAGACAGACAGGTAGAGCTGTGGCTTTGTGCTCTTCTTTAAAATAACTCTCTGGTCTGAGTCATTGATCCAAACACACCAGTTGCAGACCTTATCAGCTGATCAATACTAAACTTTTAACTAACTTCAACTCATTGAGTGTGCGGTGACTTCTTCCTTTCTTTATGCCCACTTGACCCAGTTACTTTTTCTCTCTTGCAGTCCTATAAAACTTTTTTTTTTTCCTCCACATTGCAACACACTACTCTGATTAATTACCTCAAAGCAGATGTATGATGTGCTGATCGATCTATCAGTGTCATCCCAGTGGACTCTTGGACTCTTGGTGGATCTTGGCGCAATTTTATTTCACGGGCAGTGTGTTACTAGATGACAGAGTATGTGGCCTTTGGTGTGTGATGTAGTGTGTCAGCAGGTTAATGCTCTTAAATCTCTTCCTGTCCACACTAGCAAAGCCTTTTTGGAAGCAGATCCTCCACAGTGAATTCAGCAACACTATATTTGCTTTCAGCCATGTGTGTTGCTACCGCAAATACATCACACAAAAAATTGTAATATTTTACCATGTCATTTTTTCACATCATTAACAATGCCATATGGCCAACCACTAATCAACAGTTCAGAGGAACTATGTGTTTGGTATAATTAACGACATTTCAATGAAATAACGTCTATGGATTACTCAGGGTGATACACCATCTGGATAAGTACAGTTGTTACAAAAACAGGATCCAATGAGCTCCCGAAGAGCCAAGTGTTGTATAACATTACATGTACAATATTGATTGATTAAGGCACTCTGGTTTTAAAAACAACACCTGTCAAGTCTGATTAATTTCAGAGATAAACACAACACAGAATGTCGTACCACCCTCAATGACACCAGAATCTAATTCCTCTTGAGCTGCCTTGAACTTGAGCTGAACTGTTAATAATAGCCGCGGAGGTCTTTGCTCGAATATTCCTACAAATGTGGGCAGAAGCTGCCGTGTGAACACACTCACATCACACGCTCGCAGACCAATAAACGACCACATTATGGAGAAGACGGGCACATTAGGCTCGTTTTATTTCAGGTCAGATGAGAGGTAGGAGAGGCTGTCTACTGAGGAAACATAACAGCTGGACTGTGTGTATACGAGAACGTGGCAGCGCGTTTGTGTGTGTGCATTCCCTATTTCACAGACTGACCTATTTTCTATTTATTTCACTTTTCCCTGACTTGTAAACTGTGATAATCATCACACTTGTATGTTTTTAGCAATAAGATGGAAGCTGGGATTTTGATTACGCTATCTGATTTCTCACATATTTCAGTTGTGTATTGTAGAATTTTTGCATTTGGTGGTCTGTGATCACGTATCAGTAATAAGGCCTCGATGTTCCCAGGTGGAAAAGGCCAACTGGCTCAATCTCCTGCCATGAAGGCCGGCCATATTTCCCATCAGCCTTCACTTCCATGCTTGCAAGCCCCTCGGAGCTGATTGGATGACCAGGAGATATTTTAGGGCTTGAAATGGAAAAGGGTGCATGACTTGCCACATCAAAACCTGCCTCCCATGAGGTGTGACATTTCCCGTCGCCCCAACTTGTACCCCCCAAACACACACCCACACACACATAAATGCATGCTTGCACGTGAAAGTATACAAATTCCATTTACAACACTAATGCCCCCCCCAGCTGTGACATTAATAGCTATGTTAACGCCCCATTAATGTGCCTGTTTGTAGAGATGCATACACACATACACACTCGCACACATATAGTAATCTACACTCCACACTCCCCTGAAGTCAATTAAAATCCCTCACAGCTGTGGTCTACCCCCAGGATTAACTGTGACATGGCTGCACCGCAACACACACGCATGCAAAAACATGTGGAGCCATATGCAGATTATGACGCTCATTCACCAGTGGCAGACACACTGCTGGTTAAGTGGGAGATCGTGAGGTGCAGGTGTACTTGCAAAGCCAATGAGTCAGCCATTTAAGATTGAAGTTAGAGGGGGAAGCTGTGACTCAGAAAAGAAAAAGTAGAAAAAACACAAACGCAGGGTGTATTGCTCAGATTTTACACTCCACTGTTTACATTCACTGCCACTGTTCCATATAAGTGGAAAGGCAGTGGAGCAGTTCCTAGATTTAGTTCCAGAAAATCGTAGCACCGAGTTGATAGAGTGTGTGAACTTTTACTTATTTTGTTTTGCCACACATTTGTATTTGGTTCGTTTATCTTCGCATTGATCAAGTGTACAGGGCTTGTAAAAGTCACGATGACTCACAGTAACAGAGGCTCTACTAGAGTGCGTTGGCAATTTAGAAAGCAACAGGTAGTGAGAACAAATCTGAACTGAATCCCAGCAGCTGTGACTATTTGCTGTTTTTTCATTAAGTGTTCATTCCAGTTAGAAACACTTGAAGAATCAACTCAATATGAGTCATGACTTTGGCCAGTAATAAGTTATGTGGTGCACCACTTTTTACACAACTAATAATTCAAAGTTTTAGCCCAATTTGACTCTTGAAAGAAGAAATAACAAAGTCTCACACTCACAAATTAGGTATTGAATTCATTAGCAATGAAACACATTCTTGCAAAATTTGCACTCATGGGTTTCGCTCGTAAATCAACGCTTGTATCTTCTAGCAGTTCAAGTTAGCTAGCATTAGATAGATATTGCAGTGTAACTCACATTAAGGGCAGTTTTCTGCATTTACGACTGTTCTCTTCTTGTGCTATTGTTATACTACATTTTAACATTTGCCATTATGCTATGAATTGTGTCAAGTGGTAACAGTGAGACTAATGCATAGTCTAGCTTTAAAGCTGTAGTTGGTTAGGGTTAAAAAACAAACACATTTTTGTAATATTTGCTGAAAATGTCACTACATCCTGACAATAATATATGAGACAGATCGTCTGCAATAAACATGTACGGTTGCTTCCTCCTGACATGTCTAATGACATTTGCACTGGCTAGTTTAACAGTTTGATCGCAGTTCACAGGCAGTGACTGACATGATTGGCAGCTGTTTTAGAGACTCCTGGGCTCTGATTGGTTGTTTTAGTTCTGGCTTGTTGGATCTTTTCAATGTCATCAAAAGCACTAAGAGGAGGCAGAGGAAGATGATTTTTTTTTACTGATTATCCGCTTCATGTTCTACTGCCAGGATATAGTGACTATTTTCAGTAAATATTTAAGTTACCAACTATATTTCTAATAAATCTTTTGAAGTTTGAGTTCAGGTAACATTATGAACCTGCCAAACTGGACTCAAGTCAAGAGTTGAATACTTTTTAAATTTAAACTTCAGAAATACTTTCTTTAGATCCAGTGCAGATTCAAATGTCTCATCTGTAGTCTTCACTTAGAAGACAGGAATAGAAAATAATATATATTGCTTTCAGAGATGAATATGATGAACTATATTCATGCCCAAGAAGAAGCTGAGTAATGAAGAGCAAATATCAAACAGACCAGCTTGATACCGCTATCGGCTGCAGTTCAATGCGAGTAAACAAACCGCCTATGAGTCAATTCATATGAAGCCGGGGGCAGTGAAAGCTGAGCCATATACATTGTGCTGTCGCAGGGTTTTCTATGGCAGAAAGCCGCTTTTCCACTCAGACTCCCTACTCATAGACAGCAACAGTCTGCCAGCACATAAAGGAAATGAGGCTCCACTACAAAAATACACTCAAAACAGCACAGCAGATTTATTATGTGTGCTCCAGCATGTGTGTGTGTGCGGGTCTTTACACGAACACATATACACATAGACGCACACATTTGGCGTTAAGCAGCAATAGACTATTGAAGCGGTTGAAAGGCAGTTTGGCAGGGCTTCCATGCTATAGCTGAAAAGAGTAGTAAAGGAAATGCCCTGCCAGCCACTTCCACCATTCATCAATCTACTGAGCCCTGTCCTCACCCAGACTAATGGAGGACAGATGGGACAGGAAAGACAGACATGCTGTGATTCATACAGTTCCAATTAATTCCCATATCGCTGTGAGCTATCTAAATTGAATGATATTGAGGATCATGGATGCGCAGCCACAACGATGGCAAGGGATAAGGCTATTCGGATGGCAGGTAGCGACAAGAGCTAAATCTGTGCTACAGTATAATGAGCAGCTTTGGTCTACTCATCTTTGTAAAACTGGTTTGTGACTGTGGGCCTTCACGTCAAAGTGGGCTGTGATTGGCTGCTCTGCTGAGTCCACTGTCAGAGCAAATAACGCTGACGATGATTATTCATCGAACAGATGGGGGGGATTATAAATATTCATCTGTGATTTTACATAGTGAGGACCTGGTGTGTGTTGTCACGCATTTCTGAACTACAAATGTTCCCAAGGCTTGTAATTCCTGTGGATTCGCCTAATGTAAGCAAATAGAAGCTAAATATTCCAATGTGTTATGCAAATGGAAAATAGACTACTTGACTTAACATATGAAGGGGGGAAAAGGTAACACGAGGATAAAAAAGTTCACAGGAAGCTGGGATTACACGGAAGAATCCCCTCGACATGCTTGGACTAAATGTTTTTTTGGGGGCGCGACGCTGTGGGTCTGGGTGCAAATGGCCCAATTGGTTCAAGGAGAATATGAAAAACGGAGAGAATATGATAAAAGAAAAAAGGGGATGTTGAATAAATGAAAGGCCGGGAACTGATGAATAGGATGTGACAGGGCCGATTTGTAAACGCAGAGTCAGGGATAAATGGAAAAATTAGCCAAGCTATTCACAGGATCTGACTCAGAACAAAATACTGCAGTCATAGCATGCACACAAAAGCGTGTACACACACACACACACACGCACACACACACACACAAAGCCGCCTTTCTACCTCATAACTTTACAAGTCCTCCTGCATTCCAACAGTCAAGGCTACAAACTAAAATCTAGTCACAGATTGAACAGTAAGCATTTTATTGTGAAAAAACACCACTCAAGTAATGCACTTGACTGCAGAGACTGGAGATCGTTAGTTTGCTTATTGACAGCACAAGCAAAAGGCACAACACCTTCAGGTAAGTGCCAACCTTCATGGTTATTTACCAGCTTGGAATAATGATTATGAGTCAATTACATTGATTTTAAGACAGTAATCAATGTGAGTAATCCCCATTGAAGTCAATGGCACCAGCATGAGTCCTCAAAAGCTAGTTTCTATGACTGGGATGGTGTTCATGAATCAATATACTATTCCTGTACAGCAGATTATATGTGAAAATGAAAGAAAAGTGCATGTATCACACCAACACGTAGTCTAAAACATATAAAACCTCCAACCCCTCAACCGCTACTAAATCAATCAGCTGCAATTCAGCGAAATCTTGGCAAGTCAGCAAATGCACACCTTTGCCACATCTTCAAAGTCTATGGGTCCTGTAGAGGAATTAGGCTCACTTCAGATGAAAGACAGTGGTAGGCCAGATCAATACTTATATTCCTTCATTCCTCTTTGAATCTGAGTCTGTGTGTCTCTTAAGCTCAGCGTAACCTCTGGGCATACAAGCAAATGTGCAGAGAGAAACCATAGCAATCAATAAATGCTCTGATTTCCATATTAATGCATATCAGAGTGAAATATGGGATTAGATAATAAAAGTGAGTGGGAAGAATGGTGCAAATGTAGGCTGATGTAAGTCTTTCAACATGCGCACATACACACACACACACACACATATATATCCTCCTAAAATTAATAATAAAAATATTGCATATCAAAAAGTGAACACACAGCAAGCCGTTAAAATATCAGCCCTTAGAGAAGTGGAAGAAACTGACATTCACCCGCAGCTACATTTTACCATAAAAATTAAGGAGTTATTGTGACGTCAGTATTTTTTGGAATCGTTATCAAACAAGGGGAATGCAGACATATTGCTAAAACTTACTCGCATTCGTTTCCTCCAATCACTCATAGCAGTATCTTGACAAGAAGGCCTTACAAAGCCAAGATTAAAATGAAAAATAAAGAAAACCCATAAAAAACAATCAATGACATTGTGCTAGGGTCTCTATCTTGCACGTTTGCAATGGAACATATGGTTAGATCACACATTTCAGTCATATTTTTGTCTCTGCTTTAAAGCAGGTAAACAAAAAAAAGAATCCATTTGCAATAAACAGTGAGATGATTGATCCACCAGATGCTGAAATCACTGAGAGTGGGAGGGATGGATATGGAGCAATGATGGTTTGAAAAGATGTTTGCAGAATGGAGAATAGTGTGTGTTTTTTATGTTAATTCCCTTTCAGGTGAATAGAAAGCCACACAGACTACCAAATCTCATTATGCTGGGCTGTCATAGACTCTTTCTGTCTCCTCTCTTCCAGATGGGTTGGTTTCATCCTCCCCTTTTCTCTCTCCATCTCTGTTTTTGTATCTCTCTCTCTCCTCACTCTACCCTTTCCTCCACCCCTCCATATCCAATTTCTGGCTTTAAATAACTTGTTTCTGCATGGATGGACTGAAATCATACCCAGGCTGACACATCGCAGATTTGTCTTCCGGAATTAATTTCCATGACAGAACACAGAATGCTTTAATGAGTTTTTATTGCATATTGATCACACATTGATACCACCAGCGGAGCATTTGGTATACATTATACAGCGGCTGGCCCTTCATGACAGCTGCTGTCTGCGTGGAGGTTTGCTATAGCTACTAGAGCATGCTATCTGGAGGCCTGGATATTCATTTGGCTAAATTGAATTGCACAGCACAAGATATGCTCTGGCATGTTAGCCTATAATGGGTACAGGCAGCTGAAAGTCAGTATTCAGGATAAAGCTACAAGCTGAGGTTTCAAGTTCTTATAGTGCTTGGGGAATTACAATTAGCTTTTTTCTTTCTTTTTTCTCTTTTCCCCATTTCCTACAAAGGCTCAAGTATGAGTCCATTATCCAGTACTTTTTTGACCTTGCTTTATAATTGCAGTTTGAACAATTTTTGATTGGAAAAAAAAAATCTTAGTCGAGAGAATGAGAGATGTACTGGAGTGCGAATGTCTAAAGTGACCTGAAACCATGTTATATTATTAAATCCCAATCTTTCATGCCGAAAACACCCTTTCATTCATTTTATTTAATTTATCCCATTCCATTTTGTAAGCACTATCAAAAAAATAGTCTACAGCATCATTAGCGGCCAAATGAGGGTGTACTTGGGCTGAGAGGTGCATGAACATGAATGCTTTGAGCAAATTCAGTGCCAATCCATATAATTGATATTGAGAGATATACTAAGTGCAAACTTTGACCTGCTGATGGTTATCCAGGAAGAAAATTTGCATTTCCTAGGATAGCTATGGCTTGTCCCGGCCTTCTCTGTCTTACTCTGGCTCTGATTAGCTTACCCTGACAGTCTTATTTTAACCCTTACCAGTCTCACCCCTTATGCATAAGCCTAACAAATCCAACCAACAATGACAACAAGTACTGGCCAGTCAGAGGGAGAGTAGGGCTGGTCATAAACACAGATTTGCATCCTGGAAAGCTCCCTAAGATTCATCTGCTGTGCAGCTTGGATATCTGTACCAAATTCCATGGCAATCCATGACTATCAAGATATGTAGCTTAAAGAAATCCACCTCATGGAATGTCAGGTAATAACCAAAGTCAGTTGGTCTTAAATCATTATTATCATACAAACAGCCAGGGGTACAGTAACAGCCCCTCATAGGGTCCTGCGTGGCTCATTGGATGACTTTACACACCTCATACTGATGCACATGTGATGGCTGAGAGGTGTCAGGTTCAGAAGCAAGTTAAAGTAGTCTACTTCCTGTAAAATGCTGCTTCAACAGATTTTCAACACTAACCAAAATAGAGTTCTCTGAAAAAGCAATGAATACTTATCGTGATCAGATTTAAAGATATTGAA
Source organism: Plectropomus leopardus (assembly GCF_008729295.1). Taxonomy (NCBI): domain Eukaryota; kingdom Metazoa; phylum Chordata; class Actinopteri; order Perciformes; family Serranidae; genus Plectropomus; species Plectropomus leopardus. The sequence goes on from NC_056480.1 coordinate 14,562,600, forward strand.
CATCGTGTAAAAATACTGTCAATCTGCAGCTTCAGGACAAAATAATCAGTATTAGACCTCTATCTTGACACATTATTGGTGGAACCCTATTGCTAAGGCACTGCCAGATCTTTTAATTTGTGAATGGTTTGTAAGGCAGACAATAACTTAACCTGCTTCTTCAACAGCTTTCACTCTTTTCTGTTGTGGTGATGTCAGCATATGGAAAAAATGCACATTTAATGGCAATGAGCAGTCAAATAACTGAATGTGGAAAAACTGACAAATATTGTTGGAATTGCACCTTTTTTTTTCAAAATATCCCATATGTTTTGTAAATGGAGACATGTTTTCAGAATGTACTTGTAAAGGGAAAATTTGAAGGTGTCACGTTCAAGTTGTGGCCAAGTTCACATAGAATTGACCTGGGCTGTCCATTGGGCTTGCCATTAACCAAAATAAGTTTAAATTCCCTAAAATTTCAGTCACAACCAAAGTGATGGACCAACAGCTGAACTGACTAACCAACCAACATCATCTCTAGAGCAACACCACTAGCACCTACCTGATGATAACAGAATGGGGATTTTAGGTAACCATTTCTGCATTTATTGCACTGCAACATTATAGGAAAACATCCACTTTGCACACAATATACTCCATCCTGGTTGATGTGATACTTCAGATCAAAAAAGAACACATTGTGCAGAATGACAGGGATGGGCAGATGTAACAGAAAGCCCTACAGTATGGCCGCTGGCTGCACACTCAGGACTTAAAACACTTTTCGCCCCCAGGCAGTGAGGACCCTCCAAGAGGAGAGGGATTAGTTAGGGGACGGATTAAAGGCACATCCCTCACTTCAGAGGCTAATCAAACATGTACCCTCTCATCTTCTTTATCCCTCCATCCTCGCCTCTGTTTATTCAATCAGGACAAGCTGTTAACTGACATCGACTGACATTGGTTGAAAGTACCTCAATCGGTTTGTGTCCACTTGCATACTAACCAGCACCACACCACCTAGTTTCTTGTTAGCATAAAGCTAACTGCATTTAGGACAAACAAATATGGGTGCTGCGGTGGTGCTGCAAAGATCCACGAGCGAGGACATTAGAGCAATGCACTATAATGCAATTAACAGTATAGGAATCTGCTTATCCGTGAGCCTGTTAAGCTGTGTACTATCTGCCAAAACTGTGCAGCATTAAGCAAAGACCAATTTCACAGCAAATCTACTATAAACTTTAAACACATGGGTGTTGACAGAAAGCAAACAAGGAGGTTCAGAAGTGATACAAAGGATGTGAACACAATATATTACAGAAAGCTTCCGCAGCTCAAAGCTCATTTCAATTCTCGGCTGTTTGTGTAATGGCTTACCCTTGCTAAGCAGGAGCTGTCTTACTGTACATTAGTTATTTATGTTTAAAGAGAGAGTGAGAACAATTCATTAGATAACCATTAGCAATAAACAGGGGTGGAAATTGGATGGAACGCACCTCAGCAGTCTCAAGTGAACAGTTTAAGGGGAAACTGTGTTTGGTGAGAGGACTTTTTTTGTTCTGAATAAAGAAAGAAAGAATTGCCCACACTCCTTGAGAGAGAATAGGTGCCTATACAAGATATACAAGATAACCTTATATACGCTTCTCGAGGCAAATGTGAGCTACTTTGCAAGTTGAGAATAGCTTTTGTTAGGTCTGTCCTTTCTTTTTTTTTTTTTTTTAATTACAAAATATCAATTGGTCGACACTTAACAAAATACATTCATCAACTTTTGGCCACCTGAGGGCAACAAAACATCCAAACACATTAGGGCATAGACAAGTATTAGCATACCATCAGCACAAAGTTGTTGTGGCTGACCTGTCAGCAAGCATTGGCCTGCTTACATATCTAATAAACACTGAGGGACTTTGGAGTGATTTCTCTGCCAGCCTATAAGACCTTCACTGTCCTTTTGGTTCAATTTCTGTCCTCACAAACTTGAACTTGCTAGATGCTTCACTGTCTTCATTAATCTGTTGCTAACTTTGCCTTTGCCATTTAACACATTCTCACGCCTTACTCATTAAATATGGCAGCTTGGTCATTGGTCTGACGTTTCAAACTATGATGCCCTAGGTACCCCTCTATCATCATCTCTGGAAGCTTTTGTTTTTGTGTCAATTTCTATTATTTCTACAGTGTCTGTCAAAATAAACTTCTTTATTTTTTACCACCAAAACAACAACAAAAGTTTGGGTTGAAATAACAACAAAACAAATATGTCATGTGACATTAACTGTGTTATGTAGTTTTTAAAAAAACCCTCAAAGTTGACATTTGGTTTCACATTGGACATGAACACTGGTTTCCTGGGCAAAAATCCTGTGTGTGCATGACCAATTCACACAGCTGTCATGCTCCTTGTACTAAAGCCATGACCATGGATGGGTTTACATTGGAGTTAACTGAAGGACAGGAGCATCCCATAGAGACACGATTGTGTATTAGAAGCCAAGGGTCTTATTACACTGTTGTATTTTACGCCCTGAGAATGAGAACAAGTTTGTCATTTGGAGCTGGTTAGGTGGTGTCGGTGTTTCCGAGCTTTTTCATTTTTTGTTAGAAAACTGCTCCAGTTGATTAAACTGCTTGGACTCAATAATAAAGTAAAAATCAAGAGCAGTCAACTAAAGGAGGCTAAAAAGCCACGCAGAGCTGCAAAGTTGGATGCTGATACTCTAAAACTGAGCCATTTGACACAATATTATTAAATATACCAACTGATTTTGGTTCAAGTTCCTCTGCCAAAAATCCATCCCTTTAAAAAAAGGTCCTCAAACATGGCAGTGTAGTCTGAAAATGACCGTGGCTGCTTTGCTCATTGGATCCATGGTATATTCATTTATGTAATGGGGGCCTAAATGGTCCATACATCCTGGTGATAAGCCCGCTCTCATCACTGAGCTATTACACTCTCATAATATAGGAGACTGTACACTAGAGTCTGGATTCAAGCATGTGAGTCAAGAGGCTTAGAGCACACAAATTACAGTGGGAATCACTGACATTTAACTCCTGCCTGATGAACAAAGGTAATTGGATATATATATAAAAAATTCCCTGGGCGTCTGGCCTTCAAGAGGGGCTGAAATATTGTTTGAGTACGGAGCCTAATGGAACTGAATGGGGAGACGATGATATGTTCTGCATGGTAAATATCCATCTCCCCATAACCATATTCTCATCTCATTCACATGTGACTGGTCAATGCAATTCCATAGGCCAATGAAGATGGAGAGTGTACCTGCAGCGCCACAGTGGAGGTAGGACAATCTATCAGTGGGAGCTGCGGGAGAGTTTTCATGTGTAACTGGAACGTTTTGCATTATATTCAGTGCAGGGAAAGCATATAGACAGATGCATGCCATATGGAGCTAGAAGACTATTGAGCACTACCAATAATGAAAAAAAATAGTCTATTTTTACAACAGCTACATCCTCTGATTGGCCACGTATGCTATTTATCTTTATCCCAAAACAGGTGAGGCAAAAAGAGGATCCATTTATATCCTGGCCAACTACATGGTAATCAAGGGACGATTGTGCTAATCAAACATGAACCAGGCATAAATAGGAGTTGCTTAAGCTCCCTATGAATACCATTAGAGCACAGTATGACAGAATTGTGTCTTTTTTCCATATTTCTGCCCCTACCACTAAACCCATGACTGTGATCTGCTATTTTGGCACTGTGATGAGGTGGTATTATTAGAGCCGCGATATTAAGTCGTCTCATTTTAGGAAGGCGGGCGCGAGTGACAGCTCTGAAACAAGCATTTGACACTAAAACCGTCACTAATACTAATTCCTGCGGTGCTCGTGAAAACATTAATCTTTAATAATGACACAAAGGCCTTCTGTCGAGGGGAGGGGTTACTTCCTGCCCCCTCAAAACCCATGACAGCCCCACTCACTCAGAAAAGTGGCTATTCTCAATTTGGCCTGCAGAAAGAAAAAAGTCAATTTTAGGCTGAATGGGTTTAAAAGAGATGGAACAGGCAGGTATGTGACACATATGTAAAGGAGGCCGAGGGTGTAGGTTTTGTTTCTACATGGGAGGGGGGCACATATAGAACGGGGAAGTTGGGGGTCCTCCCCCAGAAAATCAAGTGTTTGACATTCAAGATGTCCTAAGGAAAGACCTTTTTCTGAGGTATTAAGATCCTTAATTTAAAAGTAAAGTAAAAGTAGTGATACCAACCTGTGAAAATACTCTGTAACAAGAAAAGTCCTGCACTGAAAATTGTACTTGAGTAAAAGTAAGTATAATCACGAAAATGTAGTCAAAGTATGAAAGGTAAAACAACCCATATGCACCCAAAAAAACCCAAATTATAAAATTTAAAAAAAAAACACTAACCTAAAAAATATTTAAGAAAAACAAACATAAAAAAGTCAAATTTAAAACAAAAGAAAGAAAAAACCCACCCCAAATAAATTAAGCAAGAAAAAGAAAAAATATGCAAAAAAAGAAACAATATTATAAACCCCCCTGAACCCCCCTCCCCAAAAAAACCTTACAATTATTTAAAAAAACAAATAAAAATACTTCAATGTTCATCATAATAATTATTAAATATCAATTATTATAATTTTCTATGAATTAACTGATTGATTTAATCAACTATTGGTCGCAGTTGTACTTGTATAAACAGTTTGGTTTAATTTACAGTAAAAAAATCATATTTGAAAAGAACATCTCATGTTTTTGTGTAAAAAACTTAATCTGTAAAGTAACTTAAACTGATAAACTGATGCAATATTATCCTCTGAGATGTAGTGGAGTAAAAATATCAATTAGCATGAAAAGAAAATACTTAACTAAAATAGAAGTACCTGAAATTCACACTTAAGTATACTACTGTAGTAAAAATACTAAGTTACATCCCACCACCGTCTGCTATTAACATGTTTTTTATTCAGGGGAGGGGGTAAATGTACATGTTCTAAATCTTGAGGGGGGCATTTCCCCCGGTCCCCCCCAAAATCTCCGCCTATATAAAAGGACAGTATGTGTGTTGTTGGGTGTGTGTGCCCGTGCATACTGTGTGTGTCTTCCTCAGCCCATGCAAAGCATTATGCTCAGAAACAAGAAAACATTTAACACAAGCTGAAAGAAAACAAAACAAACAAAAAAAATCAGTAATGGAGGTCACGGGTGGGTAACATCCACGCACTTATAATTAAACACAAAATCACAAAATGGATTTGCTGTGTCTACTTGTGTGTCTGCTTGCGCCTGTGCATGAACATTTGGCTAAAGATATTTCTAACAGTGCAATTTACCGGTCCAGCGAGACATTTCCATTTCAACTGAAGGGTTTTGTTATTCAGAGACTCTGGCGTGTGTGTGTGTGTGTGTGTGTGTGTGTGTGTGTGTGTGTGTGTGTGCAAATGCAAGGCAGTGAGCGAACAAGAGATTTAAAGAGAGAGCTTCAAACTGCAGTGAAATGAGTCAGAAGGGGGGATTAGCGAGGGGTTATAAGCCTGTTGTAGGAGTTAGGGCCTTTTTAGCTGAAGATCAGACAGAAGGCAGCACTACAGCCAAATCAGACGCTGTGTTCTTCCCACACTCTGCTTCTCCTTATCATTGTTGCAGCACAATGACTGCTGCACATGCCCTTGGTTATAGTGCCAGACTCTCAACGCAGAGAGGAAAAATATGTGCTTTAATTGTTGAGCAGCAACACGCGTGCAAATTTAGAAAAAAAAATTAAACATGGGAGTCAGACAGTGATTACTGCGTACACATGGACAAAACTCACGCAGTGACAATCTCAAAGTGAAAGGTATAATTTTCACAACACAAAGCACAAATCAAAAGAACAAAACCCTGTGGACCGTGTCTGTGTGTTGTATGTACACATGAATGACACTCTGTCACAATCATTAACCCAGCAGAGACGTGTCTAGCACATAATTGACAGGGTAAATGACACTGTTGTCAGTGTTTATTCATGTTTAAAGCCCTGCATAGAATATCTATGAGGAGCACATAATGAATCTGTCTTGTTCCCCCATTAGCTAGCACAAGTAAGATCCAGTTGGTTGCGTCTACTACACAAACACGTGCACACGCACCCTTTCATGCATGCGTTCCCACGTGAAAACATGCATAAATGAAAACTCACACCTCCTGTTTGTAAATGAGCGATGCGAGCGTGACAGATGAGAGCAGAGCGCATTATAGCCCTCTCTGGCCAAACACTGTGCATGTCTTCAGGTCTGGAGCTGAATGACTTAAATACCCACTGTGGGATTGGCCTTTTCCCTCCAATTAGGCTTAGTTATTTTAGACATCTGCCAAAAACAGCAGCAGCCCAGCACATATTTCACACTGTATAAGAGCTTGCCTGGTTGCCAAGATGATTTGCTTGCCCGAGTGTCTGGGTTTATGGTGGTTATAAAGAATTAAAGTCAGCTAAAAGAGTCAGGGCCTCGTCACAAAGCGGACACTTAGATTTGTTCAGACACTCAATTATGAATTTCATCCTAGATTCTAATCTACAGCAATTTTATTTCTCTGTGATTACAAGATGGTCAGTTGTGAGGACGCATTTATCACATTGTCACCCGTCACTTAAATGGAGGGCAGTTTAAAGATGTTTGCCTTAACCTTCTGAAACGGATAAGGCCACAACTTGGGAAGGGTTATAATCATTGCTGTGCAAAGGACAGGAACATGACGATGCATTTTCCATTGAAATGGCTGTGCATATGATGGAGCATAATGCCGGGAAGCAGATAGGGATGGTGATAAGAGATCATTCCACGTAAACAGCGAATGCACAGACGCAGACAGCTATCCTGAAACAGACCAGCACAGACAAGTGCACACACACACACACACACACACACACACACACACACACACACACACACACTTTTAAAGAGTGTATAGAGATGAGATTTGGCAGTTAGCCAGTGGAAGATATTACAGCCATAATTCATTACTCGCTGGCCGGGGCTGAACTCGGATTTTACTGGCAGGAATGAATAGTAAAAATAAAAAAAAAGAAATTGTGACTTTCATATAGCAAAGAGGCACCAGTAAAACGATGGGGGTATATATTGGAAAGAAGTAAAATGATACGATGGTGTGATGGAGAAGCTACAGTAAAAAAAATCATACAGAAATAATGAGAAATTGATTGGAAACTAGGCGACAGTCTGCAAACAGCAGCATGATAGAAAAGGAATAGGAAAATCAAGAATAAAATGTTTGAAAAGTTGGACTTATAGCTTGAATAAAAACAGAAAATTGAGACTGATAACTGCTGTCAAACTTGTCAAAAAACATTCTGGAAATGATCACCTCTTCATCTTTGTTCAAGTACTGGGTCAGTGCACTTTAAAGGAGCTCAGGATAAGATTTTAAGACTTGTTTTTTTCAAGTTCTTTTCATTAGGAAGATTAATCCCACTATTAGCTAACAATGCAGAGCGTCTCCTTGAAACACACACACACATACACGCGCGCACGCACACACACACACACACACACACATACACAAGCACATATACCCAAATACCAAAACATTTGGGCTCTTGAGTAATGCATAGTAAAAGCTCACAGACCTACACATGGTTGGGCTATGGGTTGACTGCTGTGCGCCTTGATTATCCAGAGCCAATTTTTTTCTTTTACACTTCAGCCTTTAATAAAAAGGATTATGCTTGCAATGAACACTGTTTATGTCAAAAAATGAACTAATTCCTCCTGATAGGCTCAGGATAACAACTACAAATGCAAATAGCATATTTTGCAACTGTAATTCATACCTACTCTACGCTATTTCCTTATCAACTGGGCTGATGGGCACCATATAGCAGGGCCACAATCACCTATGTTTAATCCTTCTGTGGCCAAAGGGGGTGTGTGGACACACCAAAACTGATATTTGTACCACTCTAATCCATGCTCTTTTCTGCTAGAAAGTAGGACATTTTGACATGGGGATCTATGGGGATTTACTTTGTCTTGGAGTAAAGTCTCATGTGGAAATTTGATGAACTGCAGTTTTTTGGCACTCTCACATTGGCTTCATTTCCAGCCTCAGAGGTTGCTGCTTGGTCAAAGCATTATCAGTATATTGGGAGGGACATTTTGACTATATATAACAATAATAATAATAATAATAATCATAATAATAATAATCATAAATAATGTTAATAATAATAATAATAATAATTGCATTTATAGAGTGCTTTTTATGGTACTCAAAGACACTATCACAAAAGACCATAAAACGGAGTACACAAAAAATACACACTAAGGTACCCACAACTATAAAATACGCACAACATTATTCATATTTGAATACTATGTTTTTGCTAAACATTTCTTGACAGACAATGGTCATCATTAGAGAGTGGCCATATAAATTGGCATTTATCATTTCAGGGGGGCATTATCCTGATGAACTGGATCTTAAGCATACAAGCATGCCAAGAGGATCCCAAAAAGGGGTGTCATTCAGTGACAACGGACAACAAGGAAGGAAAGGAAAGGACAACAATTTTGATCATAACCATAACTGACATTTATGAATAATTATGTAGAGGGAATGAGAGCAACAATCTGTGGCAGCAAATGAAGGCTACAAATCTGTTTAATGTGTGCTCATTTTAAACTGCTTATGAGTGAGTGTCAATCAAAATTCTGACCGAGTAAAGGGGATGTGTTTGTCAGCCTATCAGAGCTCAGCCTGATTGGGTTCATGCTTCAGTCGTGTCATTAGTTGCCTTAGAGGACCCTCAGATGAATATAAGTCGGCGCTGGAAATGAGACGACGAGGATGAGTGCCAACAAAGATAAAAACCGTAGAATGGATGAGTGGGATCGAAAAAAAAAGAAATCTCTTTCAGCACCACGCCTCCAGAATTGGAGTGCATTTAAGGGCTTCTCATAAATACGTGATGATTGAATCCACAAAGCCAGCACTGAGTCACTAGGCAAAATAAAAAATGTAGAGTTAGGGAACACAAGGGGGGTGGGAGAGGTTTCGTGACAGAGCTGGAGGAGGAAACGGGGAGAGAAACTGACAGACATTAGCATGGTCATTTGGACAAAGGCTTTCGTGAGCAGCTGAATGGTTAATTCATTCAGTGATTCCCAACCTTTTCTGTCTGTCATACTCCACAGTCCTATCAGATAAGTTCAAGTAACCCTTCATTTATCCCACCTGGCATGTAAATCCCATATATGTTCTTATATATGGATGAACTGAATGTTATTGCTGTATAAGAGTTTATTTCATACTAATCGATTATCATTGTGTTTGATTTGCTTAAGTTTCCACTTGAAATGGCGAAAGTAATGTCGGATGAGCCAACTATTTCTGCTGTTTAGCCGTTAGTTTTGGCCAAAGGTGGCACAAAGTTACTTCCATGAGTATAGTCTTTGCACTCAATCTTTGGCATAATTTTTTTTAAAGTGGAACTCAGTAACGTGATATCAGTTCTTTATAGTTCTCTCTGAAAACTTGAATGAATGAATGCTGTAAAATTGGCTCAACCAAAGCCAATCTGGGGAATTAAGTGTTAAAGGTCACATATTATGCAAAAGCCACTTTTTTAAGCTTTTCAAATGAATGCCGAATTTTTAAGCTTTTCAAATGAATGCTGCACCTACTGCTATAGTTGACCTTTCTTGAACATGAGCCAATTTAAAGGCAGCAATAGTAAAGACAAGCATGACACTGATTTGCAACACGGTTGGAAATCAGCAAAAGCCACCAGACAAAAAGAAAAAAAAGGGTATTCTATTGAGTGGGTGTTTGTAGATTTTGGAATCCACCATCCACATTGGCAGCTGGACAAAAAAAAGTGAATTTCCAGCCCTGATTTGTTATCCTATCTGTGCATATATTTTTAATCAAATGTTAATTTTTGTTTTTCAGTTGAGTGAATTAGTTGAGCTTTCCATATCCTGTCATCTGCAGAAGTAGCCCACCAGCTCCCCTGGAAGGGAAACACTGATCTAATTAATGTGTGCAGAAATTTGTTTTTACAGCCATCACATGGAAGTGGAAAAAGTTTGAAGGCAGAGAGAGACAGAGAGAAAGGCAAAAAAAAACCCAATAAAAAAAAAAAACAGTATGTGTGTTTACAGGCTCACGAGAGAGTTTCAAAGCCACACACACAGGATTTTCAAAGACAGCCAGCTCGTAACCATAGCAGCAGGTCTGCAAAATGAAAATACAAAACATGAAAATATATTTTACGCCAGGTAGGACAAAAAAAAGAAAACAAACCTCTAATGTAAGCAAGCCTCAGAGAGGGAACACAGCCCTTAAGTGAGTGTACGGCGCAGAATGAGATCTAGGAGGGGACTGACACGGATAAGAGTGATAGGAATGGACAGCTATACACAGAGGTACGCGTGTGAAGACAGTGCGAGTATGAGGAGAGGCTTTAGATGTTGATAAAAGAGCAAAAGCGAAGGCAGCACACATCACCACATAAGCTCCCACCGTGTTGGCCTGCTGGCTGAGTCATGAATAAATGGCTGGGTTGAGTGTGTGTGTACGTGTGTTTGCTCAGTCTACTGTGATGGGAGCTGCTGCACTAATGAAATACCGTGGCTCCTCACATTTTCCCTAAACTAACAGGACCTGAGCGAGCACAAAGGCATCAAAACACAGCCCAAGAAAGTAGGCTGCAAGACTACAAAACAAAGACGTCTGAACACAGATGCAACAGACTGACCTCCTCTGGTCACAAAAAAAACCCAACAGAGTCATTCTCTGTAGCTCAGACTCTGCATCCAGATAATAAACGTTCCTCTACACTGCGAGAGGAAGATATTATCATTGAGGGGATTGAAGAAAGGCTCATTGAACAAAAAAAAAAGATTAAGCTCTCATAAGAGATGCAAATAAATTTTGCACAGTACAGCTTCAAGTGTGGGAGAGGAAATAATGGAAACCAAAATGACAACACAAATAGGGAAGAACAGAGAGGCGAGAATAGACACTTGTGAGAAATATGGGCATCTGACAAACTGGTGGAGGCAAACATTGGAAAATGGCTGATATGCAGCTGATTGTTTGTGGGTGTCGCAAGACGTCTCAATCTGTTCCCTTACTGGCCCCATGAGGTGTTAATGGGGGACGTGAAGGGGAGGCAAGATGGAGGAGTTACATCACATCACGAGTGAGTCCAGAAAGCTTCGACTAAACACGCAACACTGATGGATCTGTTAACACCTTATAGTGGTGCAGCATGGTAAAGCTCTCTCACTGATCTTACTGCCCCCGATAATCTATCTATCTCGCACAGACAAGACAGAACCGGTGGATGTATCGCCTTCCAATCATCCCATCATGGCTAACCGCAGTCAGAAACAGGGAAAAAGGGAAGAAAAAGTGTGAGGAAGAGAAATAGGTATCGATTTGATCAGATATAATGTACCACCGTGAGCAGGTTTGGCTGTGCTCAGCAGCTTAACACCCTGAAATAGAATGTGAGAGGGAGACAGTCGGTGTGGGCGGAGTGTTTATGAGGCAAAATGGGGAATGAAGAGGGGCAGCAGCATTCCTAGCTGCAGCAAAGATGATGCAGAAAAGACAGATATTAATGTAAATGGGAAATCTTTTAGAAATGTGCTTGTGTATGCAGGGGAATATAACTAAGGATATTTGCTCGAGCAGTGTTCTGCTACTTAATACTTCTACATCGTAACATTTCAGATGGAAATATAATGCTCTTTTCTCCACTACATTTGTCATGAGGATTTTTACATTAAAAACATCTAAATTCAAACGCTAAATTTAATGTGTACACAGTATATTAAAATTATCTCAATTTTTCCACAAACTACATCCTTTAAATTCTGCTTACACAGTAATGCACTGGTTATAGTAATCAAGTGACACAATGGGCAGCTGTGGCTTAGGAGAGAACGCAGGTTGTCCACTAATAAGGAGGTTGGCACTCAATCCCCGGCTTCTCCAGTCAACATGTCAAAGTTATCACTTGGCAAAATACTGAGCCCCAAATTGCTCCCAATTGCTGTTCCATCGGTGTGAGTGCATGTGAGTGTTAAAAAACTGAGCAGCAGGTGTTCTTCTTTAGATGTCCCATTCAAGAGAATGAGAAGGACGAGGTCAAAGTGACCTTGATCTTTGACCTCTGACCACCTAAATCTAAATACATCACCCATGAGTCCAAGTGGACGTTTTGGCAAATTTGAAGAAATTCTCTCAAGGCGGTCTTGAGATACAGCATTTACATGAATGGTATATACGGATGTATAAATGCGCATCTCTCATAAATGTTTACAATCTCTCTACCTAATATAGTCGTTCTGGTACTAAGCCAAACTTGTGATTTGGAGATACAGTTTTATTTCTTATCATAATTCCCATTGGTTATGATAACATTGTCCTGACTGAGTATATGCGGAAATTTTGAAATAATGTTACATCAATGTCTCGGGAGGTAAGGAACACGAGGAGTCAAACAGGTTGTAAACAAGCCAACAATTTATCCATTAAATACATCGCCTCAGTTTACTCCTCTTAGTAATGTTAAAATCTATCTGACTGCTCACGTTTCTCGCCTCATCTGATTTTCCTCTAAGCTTGGTCCCCTATTTCTTTGATTTCATCAATTAACTTCGTGAGTACACTCTTATTATTACCAGTAGGAATAATGGAACAAAACTATTCATTATTATCCTTTAATTAAAGTAAAGGATGTGATAGGCCTTGAGTGTGTGCATGTCTGCTTCTATGTGTGAGTGTGTGTGTGTGTGTGTGTGTGTGTTAGAGCTGTCTCCCTCTAGCAATATGACAGCTATATGACTGGCTGTAATTGCCTGCTCCACTCAGCCCAGTGAGGGGTTAATAAAGCCAGTAGCCTCTCCTTCCTGCCGCCACCTTCTCCTGTCCAGCTCTGACAGTGGCTCTCACTCCAGACAGCCTTCCACACGTACAGTACACCCACACACATGCTGATAAATTTAATCCTGTAACTGTGTGAAGCAGTGTAGATATGGGATACAGACAAGAAGAGAGGCAGAGAGAGTCCTATCACTTCGCTGCCAGACGCTTGCACGCTCATGTATAGGCAAATCCACACACTCAAGCACACACACATGTGCTTATATGCAGTTGCACAATGATGCATGTGATCATCACTACACTCTCATTCGCTCAATAGGTATTTACAGCAGTTTAACCTTGCCTTAAGGGAGAACAAAGACCAAATATTGAGTACAGGGCCAGTGCAGTGTAGTCAGCTGTATATGTCTGCAGCATTAGCAGGGTGTGTCTGTCCACTTCATTCCATCTTTGCACCATCAGGAACATCCTAGGCTTAATGCATTACAGGTAAATCTTCCATTAGCAGGTCCTTAATAGGCATTCATGCTTCTTATATTTGCCATATCATAAATACCCTAAAAAGCTTTAATGGCACCGCTAAGCATTGGAATGACATTGGAAATAAATTTAGCAGAAGCAAGAGTCCCATAAGCTACACTCTCAAGCTTAAGCTCTGTAGGATTTAAATCACATCTATATCAGGGTTTAACACACCATCAGCTACTATCATTTACTGATAATCATACCACCCATGAATGAATTACTGAACAGGACTACGGGGCACAGGCTCAAGAGCCCAAAGTGCCAAGGGGCCTTCACCATCACAATGTCACTCACATTACCAACCGGGAAGAGCCTCAAAATTACCATAAAGTAGGTATGCAGGATAATATCTGCACCTCATCAGTATCGGCAGATATTGGCTTTAAAATAATATACAACCGGCAAACATGCTGATTTCTGCCGATTGTATATTATTTATATGTATATATATATATATATATATATATATATATATATATATATATATATGTGTGTGTGTGTGTATATATATATATATATATATATATATATATATATATATATATATATATATATATATATATATATATATATATTACTTATCTATTTATTTTTTTTAAAATTTATTTATTTATTTTTTTGACAAAGTGAACATGTATAAAACATCAGCCCTAAGAACAATGAATTAATATTATAAGTACTAAAATGCATTGTTTTTCATGTATCATCTGCTGGTGGGCCATCACAATAAGAGTTTAAATAATATGATGTTAATTCCACTACAGAAGAGGCTTGATGATCACTAAAATTAGGTGGGGAAAAAGTGTATATGTCAGTATCAGGTATCAGCCAAATGATTTTTTATATATTATATACCCAATATCATGCAACTCTACCACAAAGAGACACAAAATGACCACAGAGAGATGCAAAGGAACAGCAAAATAACTACAGTTACAAGAAAAACAACCACAGAGACACGCAAAGAGCCACAAAAAGATGAAAAACAACTCAAGAAAGATGCACAACAATGACACAAAAGAGGGAAAACCACCAGAAAGTTTGTGTGTATAGATGGTGGGGCCTTTTACATATCTGTACCCAGGGCTCCATTTTCTCAAAATCCAGCCATGATACTGGCCATCAAATCTGTCAAGAAAGTATAACTGGGATGCCTGATGATATTATCACTCTGGACAATATATACTGGACTGTGTGATTTCAATCAAGATGTAAAATAAGCATTTCAGAAAAGGTGAGATATTTGATGACCCTCCATCTTCAACATTCCCAACAGAAGAACACTTTTGCAAGCAAATAACCCCGCTTTCCTAATTATAGAGAGCCTGGCTGCATTGCGAATGGTATTTGTAATTTGTTTTACAAGACGTGCAAGTTTAACAAAGCATCATTTAGTAAATGAGATCAGATCCAACGGGGGACATTCATAACAACGGGCATTTTAACAAGATACTTTGATGTTTAACACGCTGGTTTGAGAGCGAGTTCTGCTCTACTTCCGAAAGGATACGTGCATGCAGAAACTGTGTCCATTAAAAGACCCGCGAGCCGCGTTCCCAAGCGATTGCAAGAGATTGGCAGCATCTAATTACATTCTGTGGCGGTCTGCTCCTTGAAGGTGCTAGGGTGCTACTGCACCAAGAGCACTGTTCTGATTCTCTCGAGTCTCTAGCATGCTAGATTTAGGATCACCAACTAAATTGGGTCCGGGAGAAAGGTGCTGATGGTGTGTCGAGAGGAGATTGGGCGGCTATGATACTGGAACCGCAAGGGGAATTAAAATGCTGTCAGGCTGCAAGCAATAAAACCTATCAAAGCATCACCAGGGATTTTCTTCTTCACCAGAGCACATATAGAAAGAGTCATATGGTACTAATGGCTGATTTTAATGTTCATGTGAAGTGACCACCTGCAAGTATACTGAAAAGCTCCTTATGTATCGAAGAGATTATGTTTGAGATTATGCTGGTAAATCTGTGTAAATTAAAACATCTCACTGTCACGTTTAACCCTTTGAAAGCTGAAAAAAAAATCTTTCAAATCATGTGGAGAAGGCAATGAGCAACTTAACAAAATATGGACCAAAAATAGGTAAGAAATTAATACAAAATTACAAGAAAATAACCTTAATCACCTTTAAAGAAAGCAGAGAAAGAAAAGTAGATCACAAACAAGAAAGCGATCAAGAAATGCTGAAAATTCAAAAATATATTCATGTATAATTTCTTTTTTGTAACATAAATGTAAATATCATTATGAAAACTATTTTATATAAGATGTCTAAAATAATACAAAGAGATTTTTTGTCACCTTTTTTTAAACTAATTTCTTTCAGTTTGAGTGACATATTTTGCCTTTTTCTCCATGTTTCTTTGAAGAACTCAAACCAATATGCTCATGTTTCATAAAGTTAAATAGCTTGTGAAAGGCCTCTAAACACAGCATGAGAAAACCAATTAAAGGGTTAAAGTGGATAATACATTTAATATGAGATGGCCAAGGACTTGAATTTGATGGATCCATCCTGTTTGCTCTGAATTTTTGGTGCATTTACATTTCTACCCTGTCCTTTTAAGATCACAGTCATCACATTCACTTCATTTTCAAAATCAGTGCCTCTGCGAGTTCCAGCCAGCAAGGAAAATAGCATAGCAACAGGGAGCCCCTCTGGAGAAAAGTATTCTTGGATAAGCGCATCTGCTGAGCTGTAATTGTAATAGGACAAGATTTCATGTTTCCCAGTGTGTCACACCGCATGTATATCTGTGTCCCAGCCAAGTGGGAAGCATGGCGTGCAACTATCCACAAAGTGCAAGGCCCAGGAGAAAAGTTCTACTTCAACAGAGAAATAATCAAAAAGAAGCAGGGAACATGCATACAATTATGTTCCTGTGGAGTCCAGCTCCCACTGTGAAGATACTATCTGTGCGGTACGTAAAGCCTGAGTTTAAAATAAACACGCTTAACATCAGTGAGAAGATTTGATGTTAGATCAGACGAGTGGCGGCAACTGCTGTGATACGCACTAGACAGTGAAATGTATGTGTGCACATCAAAAATTATCATAAGAATAAGTAAGGTTTGCACAGTGGATAGCCACTGAGAATCTCACACAAGCAACAAAAGGAAAATCTCAAAGTAAAACCTGTGAAAAAAAGGATTAGGCACAGTTTGGATATAAAATGAAAAAAAAAAAGAATGTATGTATTACTGATTAAATTATAGCTATTTGATAAGAGAACTATTACCGTGAGCCTAGTTTCCGGGTGGGGTTTAGATAAAAAAAAAAAGGTATTCCAATCCTCCACATGCATGGAAGCCTTTTACTTCTAATTGTGCCATCTGCTGTTTAAGAAGATGTTTTATTATCCTGTATCGAGAGCTTCACTGGAGATAATGCATTAAAAAGATCAAGGCTGGGACAATCACCCTGCACTTTTTTTTTTTAATTCCCAGAATAGCTAACTCTTTGGACATATTAGGTTTCTGCAAGACCCCGAGGCAACTCATTACAATTTGAGCAGAAGAATGCCGACTGATTAACAACTCAAATTGCACTGTGCAGCCGTGTCAGTTTCCAGTGAGCACTAGCGTAATTTGGCTGAGCAGTATGTCATGTACCTTTAGCTTTACACTTGGCCAACAAACAATTCAATTTGGTCTTTTTTTATAACCTCTATTTACTGCAAACCAAACCACCTCCATGTCAGCAGAGCACACTCATGGGAGTGGTTTTAGCACGGACCAGATATGATGAAACAAATCAGAGCTCCAACTATCATGTTTGGTGCTCTTATTGTCCACAAACCATGACCAACAAGTGGGGATGTTATCATGACTTAGGTTTATCTGTTTGACTGCTTCATGAGAATATAGCATGCTTTAATGTGTCACAGAAATCATGCCTCTAGCTCAACACTGTATGAGATAAACACAGATATATCCACCTACATACCTA